>NW_026562383.1:16737500-17055968 GCF_027474105.1 Poeciliopsis prolifica | reverse complement strand
TCTTTATACCTTTATTCTCATATTTTATATTATTTTATACTATTATAGAAAAACTGTTACAGTAACTTTAAACAATTCAATGACAATAATAAATTTAAAAAGTTGCCTTTTTTTAAATAAATGTTAATTTGCTGTGAAGATTATTTTAGGTTTAAATCTGTTTAACACTTCATTCAACACATACAGTCTGGCTTCATAAGAAGCTTAAATTATTTACAAAAGATTTTCTGCTTTACTTGAACTTGTAAATAACTAATAAACAAAGCAAATGATAGTTGACATCAGAAATAAAAAGCATGTAAAAAAATAGCATGTTCCACACAACAAAAGAAAACAAGACCTTGGCAGCTCTCACCAAAAGCCTAAATATTTAGTTTTTTGTTCTTATTATATGTATAATTTCTTCCCACCACAAAGGTAGATGCATCAAGATTTCTTCAACTCATGGCAGGGGTAATATTAAAACTTGTCCACTAGAGGGAGAGCTGGAAAGGACATCAAGTTTTAGTCCTAAAACATATCCGACAACCCACTGACACAAAAGCACTTCAATGCACTTTGGCTCTATATTTCAAAGCTGTACAGGATGAAGTCAGTTTTTGTGTACATGGAATATAAATGAAGCACAGAGAAGTGAGAGGGTAGCAGCAGCTGATACAAACATGAGATAAATGAGAACAGAAAGGAGGTGGAGCTGTCAAAAACACAAGGACAACCAGTGCTTTCAGTCGTACATACCGGCAGCATCTGGGATGAGACGGCAATGAGAGAGACAAGAGAAAAGCAAGTAAATCTTATCCCTGCTCTTGTTTTAACTGATTTCCTCCTCCTATTGAAATGGATAGAAAGGATCAGAGGGTAGACAGGGAGACGGTTGTGACTATTCTACAGTATAAAGATAAAAAACAAAAACAAAAAAGAAACATCTGCTTGGTTTGAACAAGATAAAACTTCCTAAAACCAGGAAGTTTTCTAACTGACTGAGATTGTGCTGGTTCTGATAGAAATATATGAGAATAAGCAAAGCATAGCAGCAGCAGCAGATCTGTTGATGCTGTTGTTAGGTCTGATTGGCAAGCATCATCCTTTTAGCCATTAATATTTGCAGTAAATATATTTTGTAGCATGGTGAACCTGCTAAAAACAAGTAACTATTGTTTAAAACATTTATTACATCCACTATGTCTGGAAGATAAAAGCAAATAACGTTTCTTTTTAGTCATTTGCTTCTCAAAGCAGGAACATGCAAGCTAAAAGTTTCTGACCAAGAAACAAAAAAAGCATCAAAGGTCTCAAAGCTCTGAGGATCACAGTCAGATTAGGAACCCACTCAATCCACTCAAACCAAAGTAAGCCTGATCTGTGGAGGCTACAGGCTAGTTATTCACTATGGTGTTAGTGGCAAAGCAGCTTTCATGAGACATTCGGTAAAAGCAAAGTCACAAAAAGTCTATCTCTACCTTGGACACTTGCATCAGAAAAACCGTGACTCATTTGGAGTCTGGGTTTTCTAGATTTACTAACGGTTCTCTGAAACATCCTTGCTATAACCCACATCTCTGAGATAACAGTACAAATATAGTCAAAAGAGTAGAACACCCATCATGGTTCCAGATTTAGGATATGCTTGATTTAACTTTGTGGCAACTCTGTGTATTTAAGGCAAAAATTGAGCAGCAATGTAAGCCAAAAAACAAAATAGCTTTGACACATTCATTTCAAATTAATTTAGATAGTATGAGAAAAAATTAATTAGGACTTTAAAAATATGGGGGATGCCACAAGGGAAGTCAAGTTTTCCAGAAAGCAATTATATTAACTTGTTTTGGAATTGATTTAGTTGTCTTTTCCATGAATGAAGCTATTGGAGTTGTGTTTTATCCATGTATCCCTTTTAACATTTAAGTCACAGACATGCAAACAGAAAAAAAAGAGACATTAGCATAATCACACTTTGTATTTCAATCTTGCACATGCATGGCTTTAAATTTTGCAGTGATACTACAATTATATATATTAATGATTCGGTTTAATTCTGCTGCCACACAAACTTGACCAATTAAATTTACTGAGTCAATTAAATTCTTTTGTTACAAAAGTATTCTGTAGTAAAATATACTACAGAATACTGTAGTACTACAGAATATAATACTACTGAATACTTTATGTATGACCAAAGTCATGCATAAAATAATGGCAGTAATTGCTGCAAAGCTGAATAAAGATCTACCAAACCATAAAGTGGGATTAGCTTCATACAAACAGTTCTTCCACTTTGACTAGATCTTTGGTTGATACATAATGCCAGTGGAGTCTATTTATTGCTGTGTACACTTGACTATAAACTTCATTATTATAGTAGCTGATTTTTGTTACACTGTATCTTGATGTATGGACTCAAAACTTTAAAAATATATATTATTTAGTCCGTTGACTAAATAATATATGCACTCTGTAAATTCCAGTGAAGCCGTTCTAAATTACACACCTTACAAAATATAGACCACAGCTGAACTTAAGAAAGAGATTCGTTCTTTCACACTTTTTTTTTCTGAACAGTTATGATGACAGATACAGATCCAAAACAGGGTAAGTTAAACCTCTTAATGATTTGTGCAGTTTTTGATTACTTGCATGTTCTGCCAATATTACTGTCAAATTTCACTGAGTAAAACTTATCCCTGTCTGCTTGTTGCATGTGCAGAGCCTCAAGGAGGAGACGATCCACGCAGTCGTGCCCACACAAGTTTGGTGGTCGTGATGCTTATCGCCATCATCTCGACAATGACCATTGTCGCTTTCTTGATCTACAAGAGATCTCCTCGTCCCTTCCCCACCTTTGACAATCCATTGTACTTCAATGGCGAAAAATCTCAGCCTGATGTGGTCGACACCAATACATTGATCGAGAATGCTGAAGTATCCGATATCTCCCCAGAAAATCCAGAGCCCATTTTAATTCTGTGATTTAGGAGTTTCCAGAAGTTGAAGTTGTGCAAACTAGTCTGAGATAAATTTTGTGTAAACACAGCTATGCTTCAGTATTTTGTTTTTATTGCAAACAATAAATATTCAGTAATTTAACAATAACTGTATTTGTTCTTTCTCTACCTATGACAGAATGTATATATAATTGCTACATGTTAAGCTCTTTTTCTACATGCTGTTTATTGCTTTTACTGTTTGAATGTAAAATGGAGGACACACCCTGTCAATGTTCAAAAAAGACATTAAACTGTTCATGATGATATACTGTTCATTTTTTTTAAATTACATTTCCATATTTGTTTAGGGTTAAACAATGTCAGCACTGTAATTATTGGTTTCTTTAAATGAATTCTGCATAATGATAAAGAAAGGAGGGAGAATGTTTCTTCCCACTGAAATCATGTTAGAGGAAGTCACAAAAACTTGGCATGTTTATATATGGCAGCTCTTTATTTAGTATGACACATTTTCATCAGAAAAGAAGACATTTTCTGTTAAATTCTGTCAAAGGAAATCCCATTTAGACTGAATTTAGTGGAACTTCTTGTATGTTAAAAATGTAAAATGCATATCTTTAAAATACGTTAAGTGTATTTGTAATAAATGGATCCATAATATATGTTTCATGGACTGTACTCCAAGGTAGCACAATAGTGCTTAGTGCCAATATAAAGCAATAACTGTCTGTATGAGAACTACTACAGGCGAATAATACAAAACATTGGAAAAGTTTTAACTTTTGGTTAAAAGATAACACTGAATATTTGCTCCCCTGGATGTTTACAGTGAGTTTATTCCTCCGTTGAAAATAAATGTTCTTGAAAGTGTAAGGCAGTTTTACCTTTCTATTTAATTTTCCAAAATATACGTTCATTGGTAGACATTCGTCTCACAGTACAAATAATCAGAATAGACCAATCACATGGAAGCAATTCAAGGCATTAACAGAAAAGATTTGCTGAAGTTAAGTTCGAATATCAGAATGGGGAAGTAGTAGACAGTAAGATAAGTAGGAAATAAAGTGGCCTGTAATTTATAATGTTAGTTTGTGGATTAGGTTTAAAAGCGATGTCTGAACTGTTTGGTCTTGTCTCAACACAAACACAAGCGCTAACAAAGTATAATCTGAACAACAGACTTCAACTTAAGCCAGAATTACTTACATCCATGGCAAATTTAGGTTTTTTGTATGGAGGGCTGAAAATGACATTCAAAATTTAAAAGAAATAGCAGAGTAAATCAAACAATAAATTTAACTTGTACCCTATAATTGAAAAATAGAAAGCTTTGCCTCTTGTTTTATAATTCAATTCACTTTCACAGCAACTTAAACTGAACTTAATGAAATGTTTTCCAGAGAAGTAAGAAAATAAAATCACAGTCAGCGTTATGAAGACTTCCCTTTTTGCAACTATTTCCCAATAGTTTCCAGACGATTTCTCAAGCTGACTTCTACTATCCATCCACCCATCCATCCATTTTCCGGTTACCCTTCTCCCTAACGGGGTCGTGAGGTGCTGGTGCCTATCTCCAGCTGTGTTCCAGACGAGAGGCGGGGTACACCCTGGACAGGTCGCCAGTCTATCGCAGGGTGTCTTCTACTACATTGGTCTAAATCTTTGTAAACCACAAAATAGATAACATCCATAACTGTCTACGGTTCATTTTGTATGATCCATAATGTATTAGAGACAGTTCTAAATCTAAAACATATAGCTTTCAAAGACTTGAAAATCCTTTAACTTAAAGTCAGTGCAGTTGTTTAAATGCTTGCTCTTTGAATTTTTAGTGACTTTCTATTAAGTTGTTATGCAAGTCAATGAGAAGCACCTGATGTTGATGACAAACGACAGTTGAACGTTTGGTTTTCTGATTAGCAATAGTCTTTCCCAAAAATGTCTTTTGCAACCACAGGAACGCACATTTACATTTACATTTACCATTTACGCACATATTTTCTTGTCTATTGGGATGCAAAGAAAAGGTCATAGGCAGAACATGGTGCAGAGGGTATCTTTCTTCAAATAAATTGCTCTTTCAGATTTCAGGAACTATATGGTAATTACTTGTTTGTCAGAAGCAAACAAACCAGACATGATGCTGACTAAATAGAAAGAATAAAAAAAAAAGAGATGTGATGACGTGGCTTGTCGTGATGCGTCTCCGGATAAAAGCCCCCATCTCTACATCTTGACCAACACAACTTCTAGATTTTGTGTGGACATTACATGGATTAAGCATTCTCCTGGTGAAGAAAGTCTAAGAGGAATCATGAGGAGCACATGTGTTGTCACTGTGCTCCTACTGAAAATGCTACAGTGCCTGGCATTAGATGGTGCAGTATTCCAACTCTTGATTTCAATCTGTTTCAGATTTTTTTAAATAGCAGTAGTTGCATATGGAAATCTGTGTCTAATTATTGCTTGCATGTCTGTATAATATAGACAAAACATTTTCTAATAGCTAGCTACTGAAATATTGATAAGAACTTTTCATTTTTTAACAATTTCTCTTTTCAGATTCACCATTTCAACTTACCAACGCAGCTGGGTTTTGCTTGGTTAAAACGGACTCCATTTGCCAAGAACTACGCTGGACAACTGCTGACCGATTGCTGGTGCCTGGCAAAAATAAATGTCTGGGAGCCCAGGGAATAACTGTGATGAGTGAAGTAAGCCTCTACGATTGTGATGAAACCAGTGAGCTCCAAAAATGGAACTGTACGAATGGAACCATGCTCACCCTCCAAGCAAACACCGAATACAAGCTATTTATTGAGCTCCAAGCAGATAACAAAGCTGTACTGGTGACAACAGCAGGACCCAACAGCAAACTCACGATATCAGGGACATCCAGTGGAGCTTGCACAAGAACTTACAGAGGTATAAACCTGCATTTTTCACAAGATCCAAGTAACTAATTTTAATCTGTATCAATCAGAGTGCTTAATTGCAACTATTTTTTTGTGTTTTTTTATTCATTTTTCAGAACTTTACACGATAGGAGGCAATGCAGCAGGAAGGCCCTGCATGTTCCCTTTCTTTTACGAAAACCAGTGGTACTCAAGTTGCACTTCGACTGAAGCCCAAAATAACTGGTGCTCTGTTGAAACCAAGTACGATCGTCAGATATGGGGCTTTTGCCCATCAAGCGGTGAGTACTGAGTAC
This sequence comes from Poeciliopsis prolifica, assembly GCF_027474105.1. Taxonomy (NCBI): domain Eukaryota; kingdom Metazoa; phylum Chordata; class Actinopteri; order Cyprinodontiformes; family Poeciliidae; genus Poeciliopsis; species Poeciliopsis prolifica. The sequence continues at coordinate 17,049,812 of NW_026562383.1, read as the reverse complement.
TTAGTGATATAGTACAGTTAGTGCTTTAAATGCTTATTGTTTTGCCATTTTAAATTAAAAAAGCACTTTATCATTAGTGAATGTTGAGCTGTTTGAAAAAAACATGAGAAAAGCAAAATAACATAAATATGCCACCTCAGGAAATTGGTAAATCTTCAAAAAAGATGCCTCCCAAAGTATGGACTGAGGCTCAACTTGAGCCTCCATACACAGATGTATATTTTCAAGCATACTGATATTTCTAACGGCACTTGCTGGGTTTGAGTTTACAAACTTGAATTATTTCTCTCTGTAGCTAATCTATACAATGTAAATGTTACATTTCTTTGTAGAATTACTGAAAAAAAAACATTTATTTGCTATTTAACCCTTAAGTGGTCACCCTGAGAATGTGTCCAAGTTATCTGATGTCCTCATGACAGAAAAAGTTGTTTTTTATTTTATTTAGTTAGATGAACTTGTATATTATGTTTTGCAGATAAGGACAGCTGGATCAAACATCCAGTAAGTGGAGCATTTTATCAACTGAACACCAATTCTGCTTTGACATGGGCAGAGGCTGAAGCAAGCTGCAAGCAGCAGAGCGCCTCCTTGCTCACCATCAATGACCCCCATGAGCAGGCTTACATAACAGGTTCAACGACTTAGAAGAACTCAGACTGGCAAGAAAATACATGAGCTCTTCATGGTCTTTCTTTTTAAATGTTCTTTTATTTCACCCATATAGTGTTGCTTGAGCCAGAAGGAACCCGCCAAGGATATAAACTTTGGACCGGGCTGACTCTGGATTCAGAACATGGCTGGAAGTGGTCTAATGGGGACCCTTTTCGTTACCTTAATTGGGATTCAGGTAGGATTTTTCAGTCTCATATTTTGATAAAAATCACAAGGTCCACAAATAGCTTTCCTTTAACTCTTCACAAACTTGTGTTGCTTTTGTTCTTGTCATTTATATGCAACAACAAAGTCTCTGGACACAGCGTTGTATTTACACAATCATTTTCTCTCAAGATGAAAAACTAAATTACAAAATTAAACCCTGATGTGAAAAAATAGTTATGATAAGTTACAACATACCTAACATTTTCCATTATGTCGTTTTAGGACAACCAATCACCCATCCAGCATATACCTGTGGAATGATGGATGGAACCGTAGGGTACGCATGGCAAAATTCAATATGCAGCAAGGAATTTGGCTACATCTGCTACAGTAAAGGAGTTCTGGCTTCTCCAACGGCAGGTAAAATAATTTTTACTTGGAGAAATTAAATATGCTTATGATGTTGTGAACTTATATTTATTGCACCTTGTGGTTTACATTCTCCTTTTTGTGTTTCCTGCAATCAGTTCTTAACATGGGATATTGTTCAGCACCATGGGTTCCATACAATGGTCACTGCTTCCAACTTTATCGAAATGCCCAAAGCTGGTCTGGTGCTCAGCAGGCTTGTCGTAAAGACGGAGGCGATCTTGCAAGCATTCGCAATATGGAGGACCATAGTTTTATCACGTCAGAGCTTGGATATGGTACCCTTATTTTCATATCAATCTGTGTTCTGGTGGCTTCTTAGATTGGGGTTTTCTTACACTTGACAAACCATCCAATTGCTAAAATTCAAGCTAACTATTTTGTCTTTTCTTTTAATCACAATAAGGAATTTGCAAACTAAGCACATAAATTAAAGTTTATGAAGTCCTGTAAACTAATGATAGATATTTAGATGTATAACGGCAATTCCTTTATTTATTTCCGCTCTCTACAGCCTCCACTGATGAGCTTTGGATTGGACTCAATGACATTAAAACAGAAGGCCTGTTTGACTGGTCTGACCACACCACAGTTACCTTCACTAGCTGGGAGGTTGGAAAACCACAAACTGCAACAAACCAAAACGATTGTGTTCTTGTCAGAGGAGAGGTGAGAAACATTATGTTCTCTTTTAAATGTGACACATTTGAATCTGGTCTGGTATGGTGAAGCTGGGCCACAAAGCAAAGAACTCAATTTACCAATGCATTTATAGTCACTCAACTTATTGAGATAGGATCCATGATGGTATATGAGCTTCTGACATAGAACACCAACTGTTTCTCTACATAGAAAAAAGTGGAGGTAGTTCATGGATTAGATCTGGTTCTAACCCATTTGGAGATTTTTCTAGTAAATCCCATTGACAGGAGAGCCAGAACTCATTGGAGGTATTACAGTCATTTTGAATAATTTTGAATATGCAATCCAATGAGTCTTGTTTGTCAGATTAAAAGTACCTTTTGACAATAACAACCTATAAGCAGGTATTAAACATACTTTTCATTAACCCAACATTTGTGTTTTCAAAAATAGTTTCATTGCTCTGATGTAATACTTTCATTAACTGTAAGTGGAAAATCATCATAATTTATAGAAATATACACATTCAAACATCCATCTGCATGTAATTAATCTATTAATTTGTTTCACTTATTCATTAAGTTCCTAAAATAAACTAACTTTTCTACATTATTTTGAATGGGTCTGCATAGATCAAATCTGTGCATTTTGACAATTTATTGTAAAAAAACTGTGTATTTTCTTCCTGTAGAACGGAAACTGGGCGGATCGTGACTGTAAGGAGACCCATGGCTTCATTTGTATGAAAACCAGTGCTTCTGAACCCAGTGGGGATGAAATACAACAGGATACAGGTTGCAAAGTTGTGAGTGATTTTTTCCAAGTGTGGAAAAACATTTTTTAAAATATTTTATCTGGCATAAAAGTAAAAGATTTCAATAAAGTAAATAACAAAACAAAACAAAACACAGTTTTCATAAGTGATAGAATTAGAAATGCACAATTGTCAGTTCAATGTTTTGCTGCCTGTTATATTGTTTTGCATCTTGACACAGAAAGAGATTAAAATGTTCTTTTTATTTTTCCTGAAAAGGGTTGGAAAAGATACGGATCCTACTGTTACTTCATCGGAACAGAAAGAAAGACATTTGGAGACGCGAAAGAGGAATGCAAGAGATCAAATTCTTACTTGGCAGATGTTTCAAACAGGTATATAAAATATACATATTTTTACAGGCATGTTAAAAAAAAAGAGCGAGAGAGAGAGGAAGAGAAAAAGAGAGCGAGGGAGGCAGATTTCTAACACCAAAGGGATTTTGTGATACAAACAAGCCATATTTGTTTATAAGAAATATTGCTAAAATCATAAAATACAATTCATTTTCTTGTAATGATAAACAAATTAGGTGACATAAGAAGAAACAACTGGTCCTCTGAGATAAAAAAATGACAATTAAAAAGCTTTAAGTGTATAAAGAATACACATAAAATATTACACCATGTTGTTCTGTATAATCTTAGACCTAGTAGGACAACATAGCAGCAACATCTCATTCATAAAATCTAGCTGTTTAACTAATGTGAAACATACTGTAGCTCTATCTTGTTATTTAAGAAATACCTTTACATTATTGCATCTAAATAGCTCAGTATTTGGGACTAACACACCTAACTTAATCTTTATCTTTAGCTAAATTAACCTATTTTGTAGCTCAAAATCAAATATGTAAGTTAAATAACAAAAATTATTGTGGTAAATGTTTTATTATTTTATTGTCCATGTTTCCAGGGTGGATAATGCCTTCCTAGTCAGCTTGGTGGGCCTCAGATCCGAGAAACATTTCTGGTTAGGGCTTTCAAACCAGAAGAACCAAGATGTTTTTGAGTGGACCAGCACTGTGCCTGTGAGATATACTCACTGGAACAGGGAAATGCCAGGTACAAAACATATATGTTCATATAATGTGTTTGAAAGTAACTTTTAAAATGACAGTTTTTAATTTCTTTGCCAACAAGGGCGCAACCAGGGTTGTGTCGCAATGACCACTGGTAGCACTGCGGGCCTCTGGGACGTTTTGCCGTGTACAAACAGAGAAAAGTACATCTGCAAATATCAAGCAGAAGGGACAGCTTTGACACCTGCACCAACGACTGCTCCCTCTGACCTTTGTGCAGATGGATGGACCAAAATCTCATCAAGATATTTCTGCTTCAAGGTGAAATTTGATATTTTTAATGTATGCACTGCTAAACTGCAGTGATTTGTCAACATAAGTGACGTCAGTTAGAAAAAATGGCTGATTGCAATTGTGATTGTTCTAGGTTTTCAAATAATTGAAACACTAATAATAAAATCCTCAATGGCTGCTTTATTATAATTTGAAACCATGAATTTGCCTTTCTGAGATGAGAGTGTGATTCTTCTCTTTTAACTTGTTTGAGGCAACCTGCACATTTTGTCATATTTTTGATGATGACAGTTAACTGATAAACAAAAGACATCAGAGGATGAACTGCAGTCTGATTGGAGACATCGCATTCACTTGAATTTTGCTCAGTAATAAAATGAGGGATGAATGGACACAGACAGATAACAGGAGGTGAACTTCTTGTGTTTATAGGTATTTCCAGGGAGTTTAGAGACTAAGTCATGGTTTGAGGCCAGGGACTACTGCAGAGCAATCGGAGGAGACCTACTAAGCTTCCACAGCGCTGCTGAGTTGAATTTGAATAAGCAATCATCTAGGTACAGCAGGACTTTATTTATCTACTGCCATAAACAGCAATTTTTCAATGAGTTGCACCACAATGCTTTTTTATGTCATTTTTTTCTTTTTCTTTTTTTTTTGTTTGCCAAATGATCAATATCCCTTTGGTATTTTCTCAGTAATTGCTAATAAGGCTGAAATCACATTATGGATGAGAAATACCATGTAGCATGCTTACATTATAAGCATGCTGCATGCTTGCTTATAAAGGCACATATACTGTAAAGGTATATGAGTCTTTACAGTGAAGCATATTTTTAGGGGTTGTCTATAGCACATGTGTCAAACTCAAGGCCCGGGGGCCAAATCCGGCACGCCGTAGCTTTTTATGTGGCCCTCCACAGACTAAACACTAAGTGTGATTGAATATTATATTATCAATCATATCAATGCAGTTTTTATCTGTTTACTGCCAATTTATATCAATCAATCCCTCCAGTTTCTTGAGAATTTAGTTGATATATGGTTATAGTCCATGATTTATACAGCCAGTAAATAAACAGTCTCATTTATTATTGGTTCCTGAAGGGACTGAAAAAATGTTCAAAAATGTTATGTAATTTTAAGATTTCATTGACATATTAACAGTTTGTGAACAGGTTTTATCAACACATTCTGGCACAGGGTTAGGCAACTCCAGGCCTCAAGAGCCGGTCTCCTGCAACTTTTAGATGTCTCCCTGGTCCAACACAGCTGATTCAAATAGTTGAATCACCTCCTAAACGCAGTCAAGTTCTGCAGAGTTCTGCTAATGACCCCATTATTTGACTCAGGTGTTTTGAAGTACAAACATACATTTATTAAGCGAAGAAAATATATTTAGAGATTAAGCAAGTGCAAAATTTTGAATTTAAGTTAGCAGAAATTCAGAGGCTGGTTGGAGGGACAAAGCCAGCGAAACTAGAGACTCTGAGCCTTTTATAGGAGTGCAGGGAACACGCACACATACTGTATTTGTGATCAGTGGTCTTACAAACCCTGGTCTTTATCCATACTCATCCATATATGGCAGCCTGAGGAATGTGTAGGTCATCCAAAGTACTCTTGTATTTGCTACTGAAACTTAAATATATAATCTGTTTCCGGATCCTACTTCTACAGCAAATATTCAATACTCTGGATTGGACTTAGTGCCAGTGACCAGGGCACTGGTTTTGAGTGGAGTGACGGATCCCCAGTGAGTAAACAGATTGTTTTCTTTACAGGACTTCTCAATCTGTGACAAAACTATTTATGATCTTTATGATCCTTATCATAATGGTTTCCTTAACAGGTAAACTTTCAACACTGGAAAGATGGAGAACCAAACAACAAAAACAATGTTGAATCTTGCATTGAATTCTTTTCAAGCGATTGGGGTCTATCAGGGTCTTGGAATGATAAACAGTGTGAAGCGCCTAATGGCTGGGTTTGTCAGATTCGTACAGGTAAAAGGTGGCTATGGCATACAGTTATATAAAGTTATGCCTAGATACATTGAATGTTACCAAAGTTTGTGTTATAGTTCCCAATTATACCATATATTTTATTTCTGGTGTGCTTTCTATCTATATGTAGGGTTGACTCCGAAGTCACCCCCACCTCCTCCAACTCCAGGTAAGTGAATTATGTAATGACTTGAATACAATAACTCAGTTTTTAAATTTGAAACGTAATAGTCAACAAACTTTCTGGTGGTGATGCTAATAATGGTTGGCAAACCCTCAGACTGTGCGCATATTTTTACTCTGACAAATTGAATATTACTTTTTGAAATTCACAAATCGCAACTGTGTCGTTAAACTGTAATCAGGCTGGGTTTGTCTGGTTCACTTCGGGTTCGGGTTGAATTTTCTCCTTGCAAAAAGAGTTTAAATCCTGAGAAACGCCTTTCTTTACATGTTTACATGTCTACCAGAGTTTCACCTAGAAAAACTGCAAAGCCCTGTGGTGGGAGTGTCATGATGAACCACCAACAGGCCACCATGTTTTTGTAGTAAAAAATGTCAAGTTTAAAGGAAATGTAGAAATATTACTCGGAAATTATAGGTTACTTGTTGACAATATTTATAGAGTCTTAAAAACAACAAACAAAAATTCAATTAAAATAAATAATATAATATTTTTGCACTTCTGTTAAATTCCAAGTAATTAACCAACAGATTTTCAAACTCCAGGTAATGCTGGTCATATTTAGAGCTGACTCCAGGCATACATGAACTAAGCAGCTGCTGAGGCATAAATGCTAACATTTTATCATAGATGTAGAATTTTAACATTTGTTTATTGAGAATGAAAATGTTAGATCTGATTTTATGATTCATGCATAGATTAAAAAAAGGTTTTTATTTTATTTAACATTGAAATTTAAGATTTAAATGTGGTGTAAAAGTTTAATGAAGAATCTTTGTAGTTAGATTGTTGTGCTACCATAGCTATCATCTGATGTGATAAGTTTAATGTTTTCAACAAATTACAATCATCAGTGATTTTTTAAAGCTCTGCCAGTTAATCCAGGGCTACAATCTGCCTGTATTGTATCAGACTTTACTTTTATAGAGTATCTAATGTGCATTATTTGCTATGGCAAATGCACAGATTACAACCGTACCGCTGATGGGTGGCTGGAATGGGGGGGAAATCAATACTTCATTGAAACCCGGAAAAGGGCCAATGACGATGCTCGAAAATCCTGCAGAGAGAAACATGCTGACCTTGTGACCATCAACAGCGAAGCAGAGCGTACTTTCCTGTGGAAACAGGTATGTTTATTCATTATTTGGTATGGCACATTTGCAATAGCTCATTAAGATATAACTACAAAAAACAATAAATCTCAAATTTAGCTTGTCAAAAAGAAATCGATATTCACCAGATTTCAGTGGAATTTTAATTTACTTTATATTAAAAATTATGTGAACAGAGACTCTCAAAATCATTCAGGCTCTTTGAACTTGTTCGCATTTTATCATAAATATATGAGATGTATTTCATTGGGATTTTCTGAGTTAAATTCACACAAATGTTCATGACATTGTGAAACTGAAGAAAAACAATAGACTTAAACATTAAAAAAATAAAAATCTAAAAAGATTAATATTTGTTATAAACCACCCTTTTATTTGTCAGTTTTAAATAATCTTTAAAATGTCTGATCTGCAGATTCCAATTTTGGCCAATCCATATGTTTTTTGTCTGAAAATTTAAATGAAATAGCGATAAAGTCTCTAGTCTCTCTCATGGGATAGTAAACGGTGACAGTGAGGTTTAGGTAGGTATAATTGGTGGATAAGGTCGGTTTTCCATGTAAGTTTTGGATGATCTCCCAAAACTAAGAAAATCAGTGGTAAGCATTTTGTAAGCATTTTTGCATCTCTGCCTCAAGTTAAAAAGCACCTGAGATTGGACTGTAGATTTATCTCTCAGCATGAGAGAGGAGAGCTAAAATAGCTTACAGCATGTAATTTGTTTTGCCCTGGCTCAATAATAGATGAGACCTAAAATCCATGACCCAGGATTAAACATTTCTTCCTACACACATTTTTACTGTGCTATTTTATAAAAAAGAATGAATTCCTCATTTGACTGAGCTAAATGATGAACTTAATGAATTGCCCAAAAAATTAGATGATATGCAGCAGGATTAGAATTGTATTTGCCTTTTGCAAAGTTCACTGAAGTTCACAATGTTATGAATTTACACAAGTTATTCACTTCTGAATTTCTTGTTACATTTCTCTTACATATTCTCCTGCACTCATAAACTAAAATGAGCCTTTGTTTGAGTGTAGATATCCAATCATTCTGATTCTTTCTGGATTGGACTAACTGTGGATCTTGACAAGTCATTCCAGTAAGTTTATGTTCCAAACATATTTGGGAAAAAATGAATATCTGTTTGCAAGCTTTCTTTCAAAGCATTATAACATTATAATGGTAACAGAGCAGATTAATGGATTAGTGTATTTTTCTTTGCATACTTGACCTCGTCTTTTCTTGCTTTAAGATGGATGGATGGTTCTCCAGTGATTTATCAAATGTGGGATGAAGGACAACCTAATTTTATTAATTTTGATGAAAACTGTGTTGTCATGAAAACGTTCAATGGTGAGTAGATAACTAAATGAAAGTAACTGAAAAAACTATTTTATATGTGTTGTTAGAATATGAGCCTTGATAATTTGGGAACATTTTAATAGGAATGACCGTGATGTAATCATTAGATCTTACATGATTTGAAGTTTGACTTCTACGGTGATTTACTTTTTTCTTGTGACTAAAAAGAACTTTTATTATTTTGTCCTTCTGATTGCATTTTTTAGATAATGAAGTAAGATAATAGGGTATTGTAGAAAAATGGTTCACCAACTTTTACTCATTCAAAAAATATAGACAAAACTAAGACCAGGGGAGGGATATGAACTATTAACAAAATAGTTATTATTATTATAATGCAATAATAATACTATTAGTACTTTTTTTATTTTATCATTTCACATACATCTACACCCATAGATTTTCTTCTTACTTAATGTATTTTTATTTTAAGGGCCAGTACAGAAAGGTTCAAATGAGAATAATGAAGAAATCAGAAAAATTAAACAATAAACAATCTGTAAAGATATGTAAATATGAATACTTTGGTAAATGTCACCAATCCCTATGTATATACACACAAAATTGTGAAATGCATTTTGTGGCTTCCTGACTAATCATTTATGGTTTCACAGGGTTCTGGCATGATTACAACTGTGGATTTGAATTCGGCTCTATTTGTAAGCGCAGTAGCTCACCTCCTGTCAATGCCACGGTGGCTCCTACAGTCCCACCTCAAGGTAACTGCAAAGAAGGCTGGAAGAGGATCAACTCCAAGGTGAGATTTGGCAGCATTTCAGTTTTATACCTTGAGAATATCTGAGAATATCCTTCTGTTGGAGCTAGATCGAATGCATTCGGTTGGAATATACACAAATTGTAACTTAATTTCTTATGGCTCAATTTCAGTGTTACAAGATCATATATAGTAAAAAAGTAACATGGTTCAATGCAAGGCAACAATGTCAAGAGATGGGAGGAAACTTGGCCTCTATTCCCTCAAGACATGAGCAAGGTTGGTTTTCTCATGACAGTTTTGAACATTTACTTCAGTTCAAGTTATTTGCTACAATACATTTACCTTAGTATTTTGCTAAGTTTTCTAGTCATCAGCCTTGCTGTAGTTAGGCTTTGTATTTGACTACTAACCACCCTCACTAGAAATATTGTTTGCAGGTCTAAACATGATTAAACTGGAATGCAAAGTGATGGGAATTTCCATGCCAATCAGAAAAGCCAGAAATTTATTATGTTATTGATTTGAAATTGTCTGGGACTTTAACGACTGTTTTCTGTTTTCAGTGTTTTTAGTGTCTGAAATGGCGAACACACCAAATAGAAACCTGTGGATTGGTATTCATAGCTCGTATGGCAATGGGTTTTACTGGACCGATGGACGGCCAAAGTCTTATGTCAATTTTGATATTTCTGTAAGTTAACATTGTATGTTTGTGTTGTCAATTTGAAAATGTTATTACTCAAACAATTAATTAAATATAACATTTTGTGTTATGTTTTATTAGCGAAATAGGCATTCACCCTTTACACACCGTTTATTATAGTAATATAAAAACATTCATCTTTCTTTGTACAAAATCAGTAGTTTTACAATTTGTCAGAATCCTTTTGATGAAGACGTAAGTAATTCTTAGATTATTTACGTTTGAATACACAAAAACCATTCCTTTTGCTAGTGAAACAAGCTTCGCTCTGACCCACTGGCAGAAAATTATGTCCTAATAGTGAGGGCTGGTCTACCAGGGACTGAATAAAGAAAATGTGACTGAATAGATATGATCTCTCCCTGTAATTCTGATCACATCTCCCTCAGTTTTCCCCTGCGGGGAACAAAAAATATTCTCTGATTCTGAGGTGTACAGATTATAATAATCTTAAAATGTTGCTTTATTTTGCAGTTGTATATTGCATTTCGAAACGAGGTGAGTATTTTCTAAAATGTAATTCTTACCATTTTACACTTAATTACCATCTTTTTTGATCTACATTTGCTGGGTTGTCATTTCTAACAGAAAAAATGTGCTGTGATCAACGGTAATCCTTCATATGGACTTGGAAAATGGATACCTAAATCCTGCAATGACACCAATGGATTTATTTGTTTAAGTGGCTTACGTAAGTCATTTAACGTGGTTCCTGCTGATGGTTTTCAAAACAGTAAAATTTTCACTTACTTGCATACTACACCTTTCTGTCCCACTTTCAACCTTCAGTCCAGGTCTAGTTTATTTCTCTCTACTAAAAAACAGCAAATGATTAGTAAAATTGCAATAAAATTTGCATAATTAATACTTGTAAATAGGAATCCATAGTTGTGAATTGATTTGTGTAACCTTGTAAAGAGAATTTTTTTTCTTTTCTTTGGCTGATTGGCCAATCACAAGAACTTTTTATAACCATTTTGTTTGCACAATCCTTCTACTTTGCTCCAGATGTCCAATTTTACTTAGGTGGTGAAGTTACTTTTAAGTTAGATATTTGACAGATATTGCCCTTATGTCTCACTACAGTCAGCAATGGCTTCTCATGCAGTGTGCTGTCACAGCATGAGATACGTCACTTGGGAAGACTCACTGTACTTATGCAGAATGCATTGATTCAATAAAAGACCACCAACAAATTCCAGTTGGTAGAAACACACAAACAGCAAGACCTCAAACCCTAAACTCAAAAGCTTCCAAGTGACCCAAAAGTGATACTGAATTATGTTACTACTCTACACTACTGAGATACACCTGATTCTATGAGATTCTATGAATCTCCTACTGAACTTTTCTGTAATCTTAGTGGATCGTTACATTTTTAATTGACCTAGCATTGACCAATCAGCTGTAAAATTTAGTACCTGCAGGTGGAAACTCACACCAAAGCAAGAGAGTTTTTTATTTGCACCAGTAAAAAAAATATTAACTAAAAGAACTTGAGTAATTATTTTTTACAAATACATTTTTTACACAAATTATTTTCTAAGGATGCACAAAAAATGTTTCTCCATTTTATTTTACAAGGTTACACAACTCATGCATTCTGATTACAAGTAGATGGTATTTATTTATAATCATTTCTATTTAAATCTATACATTTTTAAATGCACATTTTTGCAATGACATAAGTACTATGATTGAAAACTAAAAAATTATTACTTATCATTTCTATTCTTAAACAGAATCAGATATATCTGAAACAACTAAACCACCAAATCCAGAGAATTACTTCAAAATCCTAAATGATTCTATCAAGCTTGTCACCCAGCAAAAGAGTTGGTCTGATGCTCAGAAGACCTGTGAAGCTGACGGTGCCAAGCTGGTCAGTGTACGGAGTGAGTGGACACAGGCTTACATTGAGCTGCTGGCTTTGAATCTTAAACGTCCTCTGTGGATTGGACTCAATAAAAACCAGGTAAGGTCTTTACAGCCTCTAAAAGCAAACATTTATTCTAGATTCCATTCAAACATATTAGATGTAATGCTTTCATAACAAAATGCTCACAGGGAATTGGCGAAATGCAAATTTTTACAGGTACAAGACCTGTCTGATGTATTAAGTGGAAATATGAATTTCAGTTTGATCAGTTGAAAAATGTTTAACAGATATTTTAGATATTTAACAATGTTTAGCCCTTTTTACCAAATTACACTGAATGTTTCTCAGCCCTGTTTTATTTTCAAAACAAGATATTTGTGGATTATCTGTGTAACCAACGTTTACTTAACACAAAAGATTAGGTCATTGAGCCATATGTATTATCTCTTTTTTATTTTTTGGATGTTTTTTTTTTTTACTTTCAGACTAATAACTACTTCCAATACATAGAAGGCTGGCCATTACTTTTCACCCGCTGGGATTGGAATGAACCACGTATAGGGGGAATTTGTGTTTATGTGGATGTTAATGGAAAATGGAAAACCAGTGATTGCAATCACAACTTCGGCAGTGTTTGCATGAAGTCCACAGGTGAAGGCAAACTAAATATATTCTAAATAAACATATAAGCAAAAACATCCCTTAATTTGCTTAAATCTGCATTTTACTGTTTAAATTTTCTTCTATTTTGCTATGTAATGACAAATAAATTTTAATAAAACGTTTTTCAATTATTAAATAAGTAATTTGTACCACTGTTTATGTAATACACAGACACACCGCCAGAAGTTAAATCAGACGATTATCCTGGAATTTGTCCAGAAGACCCATATCCAGGTAGGACTGGATACGGGGCTTCTCTGCTTTCATATGGCCGAAGTCGGTTGCAGACCTGGAAACCTTTCAGAAATTTTTGCTACCTATTTTTCTCTGAAGAGAAAGAGTGGCAAGATGCAACTACTAGCTGTCTGTCACATGGTAGGTGTCTTCTGTGAAAAATCCTTTCTGTAGTAGTGAAAATTGATTTTGCATTCACAAAAAATTAACTATTGGTGTGTTCTGTGAAGGTGGAACCCTTGCCAGCATTGGAGATCCCTGGGAACAGGATTTCATACTTAATAACATTAAAACATTTCAAAACTCATATACATCTTATTGGCTGGGCCTGTTCAAAACTACTAAAGGTAATGAACATCACAAAAAGGCAGTGTTAAAGGAAAAATTATCTGAACATGTGTCTTCTATGTTTTACAAAAATAATTTTACACTGTAAAATATTTGAGCCACATTTAGTTGTGTCTACTGTCTTCTACTCAGTCAATTACATTTAGCGAGTTTTAGATTTTGAACCTACATGTGTGAGTTTGTGAAATATAAACTTACTGTAGTAAGTTGTGTCAACTTTTTTTATGAATCTTTTCAAACCTCTAAGTTTTTAATTTAGCACTTATAAAAACTGCAAGCGGAAAAAGACAGGAGTGGGAACTGTTTCCCAGAATGCTTAGCAGCATGTCTTTTTATCCCGAGATGGAATTGTGTTAGATTGATCTGAGTCTTGTGTTTTATTAAGGAAAATGTCTATTTTCAGCAATCCTTAGCTTACAAAGCTTGAGGATAATGTCCTGTTCACACTGAATATTTGAGAGCAGAATGCACCGTAATGTTTAATGAAATTTATCACCAGATCAAAAATTTTGTTCATGCAATTTGAAGCAAGAATTTAAATTATTCTAAAGTAATTATTTAACCATTTAGCTAATTAAGTAGTTAGCTAAATAATTTTGTGTTATTGTGAGTGAAAATAATAGAGAAATGTGTGCTCTTTAACTAGATGAAGACAGTTATTTTTTTCATATTGTGAAATAGTTTGATTTAAATTGCAGCATTCAGTTAAAAATCACAATTCAAGACCAATAAACTTAAAAAACAATGTTTATGAACTTTACTTTCAGAATTAAAACCAAAATAATTTTCATGTTTACTGAAATTGCATTTTCAAGGCACCTTCAAATGTTTTACAATGTATTTGTGTAATTTATTATTTATTTCTATTTTTAAACATTTTAGTTATTCCATAAATTACAGCAAATAATAAAATAAATATCTGTCTATCCCCAGGAGAATGGATGTGGTTGGATAAGACGGTCATGGATTTTGAAAACTGGCAAGAGTATCCGATTTACTACTTCGGCATGATTAGTGTATCAGACGGGAAATGGCATACAGGGTATCGATGGCAAAACAGACCATACATCTGTAAAGCAGCCAAAGGTAAAAACTTTACAATGAATTAAATCTCAACTATCAAAATCACTTCAATAGCATTTCAGACAGTTCCCTTGCTGTAGTAAAAAGATCGTAGTGTAATTAATTTTATTGTCTTTGGTCTTATATTTTCTTTACAATGTAAACTTGATATTTACACTGTATCAAATGAAATATTTCTGGTACATTTCCTCAGTTTTTTAAACTTTGTCCATTTGTTTGACTTTGTTAAAGATCATATTGATACCTCTTTCATTCTTTTGAGGAAAATAGCTGCCTAACAGCTGACATTTCACAGTAAAAGCCACATAGACAAACATGGTCCTCTCAACATTACAGTGCAAGTAATTTAGAATTTGTTAGCAGCATGCAAATAATTTCTACCAATTAAAAAGAAACCAAATCTGCAACATTTTTTGATAAGGTTTTCTTTTTCTTTCCAGTGTTACCTCCAAAGCCATCACCCAAACCAAGTGAGTCATGCTTTCATCTTTTTCTATTTGGAATTTTTTTTTTCTTTCTCTTCATCTTTTTTTTCTCTGCAGATGTTGCCATTGATCCTCAAGGTCGGGGTCACACAGCTTTAGTAGCTGTGTTTGTCATTGCTGGGATTGCAATGGGAGCAGGTATTGCTTTCTTCCTGTTCAAGAAGTCTGGTCGTCAGATGACTCTCATACCAATCCCTGGAGGGTTAACGGCCTTTGACAACCCGCTTTTCAGCAGCAACCAGTCACAGAAAAATTTGGTGGACACTAAAAAACTGCTGGGGAACGCAGATGAAGATAACAGTCAACCTGTAATAACTATATAATTGTAAAAGACAGCAGATGGTGCATGGACGTATTCTCTGTTATGGCTGCTTAGGATCAATGTAAATGCAAAGAATGATTTATACAAGAAGATGGTGTAACAATTAATTAACTGGAATGTTGATTCAAGTAGCTTGGATGTATATTGTATTCTAACTACTGCAAAAGTTTAATTGCCTACTGAGAAAGAAGACATGAACACTCTTTGACTCAAAGTAGTCATTCATTTAGAAATGATGCAACACCTCTCCAAATATTATTGTTAGAAAAATGTGTTTGCAAAAAGGATCAAACAAGACAGAATTCACAAAAGGTAGAAAGTCTCTATAGATGTTTGCTTGTAATTCAATTCCCAGCATGGAGAAAATGCAAAGTTATACAGTTGGTAGGTCAGAGCATTCTCTGACTAACAAAGGAAGTTATCTTGCTACACTTCCTATGTGATTTGTGCAGATGTAAGGTGTTTTTTTGCAGTCCTGCAAAAGCACTTAAGACCATTGGTTTCTTATCTTTGCTGACAGTCCTCCAGTAGGAAATGAACTTATGAACTTAGCTTCCTTGCATCTTTAATGTTGCAATGTGTAAGTTTCACTTCAGCAGTCAATATGTAATGTTATTCTGAAACCAGGATATGTCTAGAAGCATAAGGTCAAAAGGCACCAAATGAGTAAATGATGAATCAAGTGAATGTGATCAATAAATGACAATTAACAAGTATTTTTTCCAACAGTTACAAAAACAATCATTGCAAGAGATTATACATTTTGAAATACTGATGTTATATGTTGTAATATTTACAATTGATTGAAAAATGACTTATGGGAAAGTATACACTTAGCAATAATTATTGTGAAAGCCTTGTCCTGCCTTTGCGGCCAGTATGTTCCTACTAGTATTGGTAAAGAGGAATAATCTTTGGAGAGGTTTTAAGTGTTTGGAGCTCAGAAGGACTTCCTGCCATCACCCTAATCTTTAGCTTCCTCCACAAATTCTTTGTTAGTTTTATGCAACAAATCTTATTCCACTTTGAAACATTAATATGTAGAGAAAAATAAAAACATTGCTTTAGATCTATATTTGACATGGTAATCAGTTATATTATGCTTAACAAGAGAAATCCATCAATATTTTTGATGGATTGAAGCTCAGGATGATTTAGGATGATTATCTTAGCAAATAAATATGTTGTAAAAAAAAATCTAATTAACAAAACTTCCTGTCAACTTGTTGCTTTGGTAAAAAAAAAAAAAAAGTAAATAAATAAAATGGAATTTGCTAGTAAAGCTATTCATTTTTTTTGTTTTATTTTCATTTTTACAAAGTTGGCCATTTTGTATAATAAGTGGGATTTATATAGAAGGAATTTCCCTGATTTTAAATGTGTCCGAATGATAACTTTGATTATTTTCTTGACTGTATAACTTTGATTATTTTCTTGACTGTATAATTTTATTGATAAATTAGATCTGTTTTGTAAAGTGCCTTAAAATGACCTTTGTTTGAAATAGGCCTTATATGAATAAAATAAAAATGAATGAAAGTGAATTGATGTAATTTGTGAATTCAAATTAAATTGGAAGTAAAATGCTTTGGCGCTTGGACTACGGCAGAAGATGTGTGTGCTGAGAATCCAAAACTTATGGTTCAGATTCTAACTTCCTCCTGCCACATGTTGGTGTCGGGCAAAGCACTGAACTCAAAGGTGTTTGAGGCAGAGCAGCTCAATTTTTTACAGATTAATTGTCTCCTAGTATGTCACACAAAATAAAAAAATATATCTATATATTATGTATTGATCTAAACAAGTAACAAGTTATAACAATGAAGAAGCTGGTTTCCAAAGTGAGCCAGGGCAGCTTTGCTCTACAAAATTAATATCTGGAAATGGTAGCTATTAACAGAAGTTTATATTTGACATCATATTAGACAGATGAATAAATAAAATATTAACCTTCATCCATCTGCGTTACTTGCGTGAGTGTCTGTCTGTGTGTGTTAATTTATCATCTGGGATAACAAGACGTTTCAAATATGAAAAGAATTGAATCATGCATCTCCCCAGTGGGCAGCCTTGAAATGAATCACAAAGAAGTTCTTTTTACCTGGACAAACACTTTCAGTGTTTTGGTGATCCCGGTGTACCCTCTCAAAATCTGAATAGTTGCTTTTCTTTGAAAATAATCATGGAAATTGTTTTGTTCCTTCATTGTCTTCATTGTCTTTCATTTATTTATTTTTTGTTTGTTTTTTAAATTAAAACTCAGCAAGAGCTATTATAATGCTCAAAGTGTTTCTTGGACAACACAACACACTTGAATGTGAACTTTAAGCATTAACTGAATCAAATGAGAAAATCAGAAACTGGGTTTGAGAAATTAAAAATGACAGTCAGCATTCTGAAGACTTCCTTTTTGCAAGTTTTGCAAAAAGGAAGGATTTTAGTTACCTAAGGCAAAGTGATTTGATTTACTATTAAATTGTGCTGTGCACATTAAACCGCAGTTTGACTCATTTCCTGTTTTTTTGGATTTTTTACGTCAGATTAAAAAAACAGAGAAATTGTGAAAAGCTTAAGACATTTACTCTTATGGTGAGTTTATAAAAATGTGCCTTTCTGGATTTATTTCAGTGCTTTGTTTTGTTGTGTTGAGTCCTGCATTAAATTTAGGATGATTATCTTAGCAAATAAACATGTTGTAAATTATTTCAAGTTATTAAATAGGTTAAATGTTTTTTTTTAATAATCACACTGAAATACTTGAAAATGCGTTGATCTGATTTTAATCAAAAAATAAATAAGTATGAAACAAGTCTATCAGAATTCTGACTTTAAGGAAAAACTTGAAAAGGAGATTTAGTGACGTGTTGCAGCGGAATAAGTCAGTGACTAAATCCTTCCCTTTTCTGAAATCTCTAACATCACTTCTACATTTTCTGCAGGCAACATATGGATTAAATGCTCAGCTTTGGGGCATTTTAAAGGTTCATAATGCATGGCTTGTATGTGATCCTGGGGCTTCCTTTTACACATTTCCATTCATTGGAGTCAAATGGTACAGTATTCCCACTTTTGATAGCAGGATTTTTGTGAGTTTCTGTTAAAATGCATGGGTCTAAGCTTTGGTTTCAACCATTGCACATGGATATTTGAAACAGTTTAACACCAGAATATTTTTTAATCAGCTACTGTTATTGAATTGTAGACTTTTTTTTCCCCTATTACTTATTTTAGTTACTCATGGAACTGTTTTGAACAATTTCTCTTTTGAGATTCACAATTTCAGCTTACCAACACAGGCACAGAATTTTGCTTAGTTAAAGCTGGCAGCAGGTGCGACGACATACGCTGGACAACTGGCAATCGACTGCTGGTTCCCAGGGTGAATAAATGCCTTGGAGTTCAGGGAAAAAGTGTCGGGAATCAAGTAAGCCTGTACAACTGTTATGAAACAAGTGAACTCCAAAAGTGGGAATGTAAGAATGAAACGGTGCTTGCCCTCCAAGGCCAGGAGCTTTATATGGAGCTTAGAGCAGATAACCAAGCTGTACTATCAAAATCAATGGGACCCAACAGCCAACTCACCATTTCAGGGATATCTAGTGGAGCTTGCACATAACCTATAGAGGTAGGAGACTCTCTTGCTGTTTTTCTTTATTGTTCAAGGCAGAGTGGTCTATTGTGATCTTACTGTTTGTTGTAAGGCTCAGTATTTCTTTAATTAAAAGGATTTAAGTGTGTTCATTTAATCAATGAGAGTCAATGAATGGTTCCATCTATGCCCTCATTTTATAAAGGCTGCAGTGCATCGTTTATTTTCTTTGTCTCCTCCAAATCTGATGTGCAATTCTTACAAGAATTCATGAGATGTTAAATTTTTGTCAGTAACTGTATATGGTAAAATCCAATGCTTTTAAATTACAAAAACTGAAATAAATATTGGAAATGCTTCCTATAAATGCATGAATAATGCTTTATTGAGTTGTAATTTGCTTGGCAACATACTTTGACAAGCAAATCCCCCTTTGATGGTATGAATTAGAATTTGTAGTTTGCTTCTATTTTTGTGAAAGATAAAGTGAATTAGGCTGTGTGGAGAGAACACTGTAGTGTTAAAGAGTAATAAACAGTATGAAAAAATAGTGTACATTCAAAAATGACTGTTTCACCTATGAGTGCATTATAAAATGGGAAGCATAAAACTGCATCAGCTTGGGAGTAGAAACATGTCAGTCATCCATGTAAGAATCTTTGTGCCACTGACGTGCTTCTCTGTCTCTGATTCGATCCCTGTCGCTCTCCCTGTCCTTGTATCTGTCTCTGTCCCGATCTCTGCCCTGGTGGTGGTGGTAGTTGTGATGGTTGTGCGCAGGTGTAACAGAGTTTATGTTGTAGAATCCCACTTGCTTTATATATTATCAGTGCAATGGGAAATAGCGCCTCCTCTCTGTGTGGCTGGTTATATGTTGCTGGCCCCTGTAATCAGTGCCAGTCTATGGAAGCTGCACACAGCACGGAAAAGTGTTAGAAACACATAAAATATAATTTGTAATAACTTACATCAATAGTGTGCAACTACTATTTATGATTTGTGTGCCTGGCACCAATTTTGCACTTTTAGTTTTGTCAATATTGTAAAACACTTTCTGTGCTAAGTTAAAGTCAACGTGATGCTCTGTTGTAGTGTGCTGAGGGAAGCTGAACCATTGCATTGATTCCAACCCGATCTGTTCTCATTCAGGTACATCATTTATTATTGTATTTTTCATTGAATGTTAAAAATATTAATGTACTGTAATCAGTGCCAGTCTATGGAAGCTGCACAAGAGTGTGCTGAGGGAAGCTGACCCATTGCATTGATTCCAACCCGATCTGTTCTCATTCAGGAAATAAACTGCCTGTTCACCCAGAACTCCTGGTCTTTAAAAACATCTACACAACGCAGAGTCGAGGGGTTACTTGGGTCGGCCTGGTACAGTGGAGTGAAGCAGAACCCGGTTACACAAGATAGAGGTCTGCATGGTGTGTCCGTGTTGGGATATGCTGGTGATGCCTCTGATGTCGGTTGTGTTCGTTGTGCTCCTGCTCGTAGCCTTCCCTGTCATGCAGCTGGCCACGATGGCGTATGTGATGATGGTGATGATGGTGGTGGTTGCTACTGTGGTGGTGATGGTTATGTCCCCGGTGGTTGTAGTGTATTTCCTCCTCATCGCCCTCCACCACCACTTCCTCCACCTTGTCCTCCCTCTCCTCATACAGGGGTCTCCTTGGAGGCCTCTGGCTGTAATCTCTACCTGACTTTGCATTCACGTCACCAGATATTTGGCTGTGCTGTGCGTGGCTGTGGTGTTCCATCCGGCGGTGGCGGTGGTGGTGGTGGTGATGGTGGTGGGTGTGCTGCGATCTTTTTGGTTCTGTCCTCAGATGTCGCTCCTCTTCTTCCTTTCTTTGGCCTTTTTCAACTCTGTCCTCCTGATGTGGGGCGGGTGGGGTCTCCTTGTCTGGGTGGTTCTCATCTGAACCCTTCCTCTTGGAGGCAGCCTGCTTCTTACTCTTCTGCTCATCCTTAAAGGAAAAGGACCAGATGAATATCATTTAACTAGACACACAAAAAAATTAAGTAACTTGCAATTCCAAATCACAGAGACGATGTGGAAAGATCAATGTGAACAATGAAAACAATGTGAGGAAGATGGTGACAAATTTTCAAAATGATAAGATGGATAATTTTTATTTCCAGCTCAAATGTAAACGTTGACCTCGATTTCTTCTGATTTGTTTAAAAGAACAAACATTCTTTTGTAAACGTGTTTAAACTATGGTTAAATCCTCACATGAGTAGAAAACCGAGAATTTCAGTTGCTTCCATTCACTGTTAATAGTTTACATAACCGCTGGTCAGCTCACTGAGATAATCTATTCTGGTGACAATGGCTGTCATTATGTGGGCAGGCTTAAATAAAATTATTTCGATCAAGCAGTCATCTAACTATAATAGGCTACAAATTACAGACATTACATAAAATCACGTATTTGAGGTTCCACATTTTTCCATAACTAAAAAACGATAACAGTTATATTTCAATAACTTTCACTCACCAGTTGTTGGCCTATTTCATTTCTTCTTCAACTTTGCATAGTAATAGGATGAGAAGACATGAAATTAAATGTTAGGTGGACTGGTGGAAACATACAGATGAAGCAAAAATAATGTTAAAAAAATCTAAAGTTTCTCTAAATTTAAACAAATATCTGTACACATCACATGAATGAGATGAAGTTTGATGAAATGAGGTGATATAAAATAGTATTTTTTATATTTCTGTATGTTTTCACTGTATAAATTGTGTTTTATGCACCGGTACTGTTGCTGGAGAGGCAGGCAATGTGTTCTCAGCCAGCTGTGCTACAAGTGCATTTGAAGGCTCCATCTCTGGCGGATGCGTTGCTTTCCAGTAAGATTCAAGGTAATCCGCGATGTGCTCACAGGCATCAGTAAGCTGGTTCTCGTCTGATATGACATCAAACATTTCCTACAGACAATAAATGGTGAGAAAGAAATAGAACAAACATGAACACCTGGATGCATTGGAGAGCATATTAAATCTGTGTTAGGATGTTTAATGAAGGAGTAAGTTTATTGAAAACTATAGCTGTAGTGTGTCAAAAACTATTTAGAAAAATTAAATCCAGAAAAATTAATACTGCAATGAGTAGAACTTCACTGGTGGTCAATTAAGGCTGGATTTAAGACTGATAAAAAAATCCCTCAAAAAACAGGATTTGTTATTTTACTGCATGTTAAGGCTACTCAGCATTGATTTTAACAACGTATCAAACTTGCGGATTAAAAAATGACTTGACATCATAGTGACATTGTAGTTGTTAACAATTTCCAGCAGATGGCGCTCACCGGCGGCTACTGGGCCAGTTTGTCTGCTGCCACAAGTTGGACGTTAAGATGTTTGGTTTGAGATTTTCCTCTCGTCTTGATAAGTCTTGTCAGCATCTACACAAGGCAAAATAGAACACAACTTTAAAAAAAAGTAAGTATCCAGTTTTTTTTGACCAATACAGGGCAAAAAGTACAGATTTAGAGAAATGCATTCTATCAGGATGAATGACTGATGAAACCTACTTTTGGTGAAGATATCTTCACATAAACAAGAATTGGAGCAAGCGAAGTCTTGGACACTTGCAGTGGATGATTAATTGTGTCTGCATCCAAAATGACAAGCTGCATGCTCCGGGCCAGCTCAAATATACGCTCCACCTCCCCTTGGATCTGGGCTGCAGAAACAGAAAATGTAAACTTCCAACTCTAAGACAACATAAAATATAGATGATGTAACAAGATCTCCCTGGAAAACCCTAAATATGACAGCACACATATTGAGACTGGCAACAGTAGGAATGTTCTAGATCTTTATACCTTTATTCTCATATTTTATATTATTTTATACTATTATAGAAAAACTGTTACAGTAACTTTAAACAATTCAATGACAATAATAAATTTAAAAAGTTGCCTTTTTTTAAATAAATGTTAATTTGCTGTGAAGATTATTTTAGGTTTAAATCTGTTTAACACTTCATTCAACACATACAGTCTGGCTTCATAAGAAGCTTAAATTATTTACAAAAGATTTTCTGCTTTACTTGAACTTGTAAATAACTAATAAACAAAGCAAATGATAGTTGACATCAGAAATAAAAAGCATGTAAAAAAATAGCATGTTCCACACAACAAAAGAAAACAAGACCTTGGCAGCTCTCACCAAAAGCCTAAATATTTAGTTTTTTGTTCTTATTATATGTATAATTTCTTCCCACCACAAAGGTAGATGCATCAAGATTTCTTCAACTCATGGCAGGGGTAATATTAAAACTTGTCCACTAGAGGGAGAGCTGGAAAGGACATCAAGTTTTAGTCCTAAAACATATCCGACAACCCACTCACACAAAAGCACTTCAATGCACTTTGGCTCTATATTTCAAAGCTGTACAGGATGAAGTCAGTTTTTGTGTACATGGACTATAAATGAAGCACACAGAAGTGAGAGGGTAGCAGCAGCTGATACAAACATGAGGTAAATGAGAACAGAAAGGAGGTGGAGCTGTCAAAAACACAAGACAACCAGTGCTTTCAGTCATACATACCGGCAGCATCTGGGATGAGACGGCAATGAGAGAGACAAGAGAAAAGCAAGTAAATCTTATCCCTGCTCTTGTTTTAACTGATTTCCTCCTCCTCTATTGAAATGGATAGAAAGGATCAGAGGGTAGACAGGGAGACGGTTGTGACTATTCTACAGTATAAAGATAAAAAACAAAAACAAAAAAGAAACATCTGCTTGGTTTGAACAAGATGAAACTTCCTAAAACCAGGAAGTTTTCTAACTGACTGAGATTGTGCTGGTTCTGATAGAAATATATGAGAATAAGCAGAGCATAGCAGCAGCAGCAGATCTGTTGATGCTGTTGTTAGGTCTGATTGGCAAGCATCATCCTTTTAGCCATTAATATTTGCAGTAAATATATTTTGTAGCATGGTGAACCTGCTAAAAACAAGTAACTATTGTTTAAAACATTTATTACATCCACTATGTCTGGGAGATAAAAGCAAATAACGTTTCTTTTTAGTCATTTGCTTCTCAAAGCAGGAACATGCAAGCTAAAAGTTGCTGAGCAAGAAACAAGAAAAAGCATCAGAGGTCTCAAAGCTCTGAGGATCACAGTCAGATTAGGAACCCACTCAATCCACTCAAACCAAAGTAAGCCTGATCTGTGGAGGCTACAGGCTAGTTATTCACTATGGTGTTAGTGGCAAAGCAGCTTTCATGAGACATTCGGTAAAAGCAAAGTCACAAAAAGTCTATCTCTACCTTGGACACTTGCATCAGAAAAACCGTGACTCATTTGGAGTCTGGGTTTTCTAGATTTACTAACGGTTCTCTGAAACATCCTTGCAATAACCCACATCTCTGAGATAACAGTACAAATATAGTCAAAAGAGTAGAACACCCATCATGGTTCCAGATTTAGGATATGCTTGATTTAACTTTGTGGCAACTCTGTGTATTTAAGGCAAAAATTGAGCAGCAATGTAAGCCAAAAAACAAAAATAGCTTTGACACATTCATTTCAAATTAATTTAGATAGTATGAGAAAAAATTAATTAGGACTTTAAAAATATGGGGGATGCCACAAGGGAAGTCAAGTTTTCCAGAAAGCAATTATATTAACTTGTTTTGGAATTGATTTAGTTGTCTTTTCCATGAATGAAGCTATTGGAGTTGTGTTTTATCCATGTATCCCTTTTAACATTTAAGTCACAGACATGCAAACAGAAAAAAAAGAGACATTAGCATAATCACACTTTGTATTTCAATCTTGCACATGCATGGCTTTAAATTTTGCAGTGATACTACAATTATATATATATTAATGATTCGGTTTAATTCTGCTGCCACACAAACTTGACCAATTAAATTTACTGAGTCAATTAAATTCTTTTGTTACAAAAGTATTCTGTAGTAAAATATACTACAGAATACTGTAGTACTACAGAATATAATACTACTGAATACTTTATGTATGACCAAAGTCATGCATAAAATAATGGCAGTAATTGCTGCAAAGCTGAATAAAGATCTACCAAACCATAAAGTGGGATTAGCTTCATACAAACAGTTCTTCCACTTTGACTAGATCTTTGGTTGATACATAATGCCAGTGGAGTCTATTTATTGCTGTGTACACTTGACTATAAACTTCATTATTATAGTAGCTGATTTTTGTTACACTGTATCTTGATGTATGGACTCAAAACTTTAAAAATATATATTATTTAGTCCGTTGACTAAATAATATATGCACTCTGTAAATTCCAGTGAAGCCGTTCTAAATTACACACCTTACAAAATATAGACCACAGCTGAACTTAAGAAAAGAGATTCGTTCTTTCACACTTTTTTTTTTTCTGAACAGTTATGATGACAGATACAGATCCAAAACAGGGTAAGTTAAACCTCTTAATGATTTGTGCAGTTTTTGATTACTTGCATGTTCTGCCAATATTACTGTCAAATTTCACTGAGTAAAACTTATCCCTGTCTGCTTGTTGCATGTGCAGAGCCTCAAGGAGGAGACGATCCACGCAGTCGTGCCCACACAAGTTTGGTGGTCGTGATGCTTATCGCCATCATCTCGACAATGACCATTGTCGCTTTCTTGATCTACAAGAGATCTCCTCGTCCCTTCCCCACCTTTGACAATCCATTGTACTTCAATGGCGAAAAATCTCAGCCTGATGTGGTCGACACCAATACATTGATCGAGAATGCTGAAGTATCCGATATCTCCCCAGAAAATCCAGAGCCCATTTTAATTCTGTGATTTAGGAGTTTCCAGAAGTTGAAGTTGTGCAAACTAGTCTGAGATAAATTTTTGTAAACACAGCTATGCTTCAGTATTTTGTTTTTATTGCAAACAATAAATATTCAGTAATTTAACAATAACTGTATTTGTTCTTTCTCTACCTATGACAGAATGTATATATAATTGCTACATGTTAAGCTCTTTTTCTACATGCTGTTTATTGCTTTTACTGTTTGAATGTAAAATGGAGGACACACCCTGTCAATGTTCAAAAAAGACATTAAACTGTTCATGATGATATACTGTTCATTTTTTTTAAATTACATTTCCATATTTGTTTAGGGTTAAACAATGTCAGCACTGTAATTATTGGTTTCTTTAAATGAATTCTGCATAATGATAAAGAAAGGAGGGAGAATGTTTCTTCCCACTGAAATCATGTTAGAGGAAGTCACAAAAACTTGGCATGTTTATATATGGCAGCTCTTTATTTAGTATGACACATTTTCATCAGAAAAGAAGACATTTTCTGTTAAATTCTGTCAAAGGAAATACCATTTAGACTGAATTTAGTGGCACTGCTTGTATGTTAAAAATGTAAAATGCATATCTTTAAAATACGTTAAGTGTATTTGTAATAAATGGATCCATAATATATGTTTCATGGACTGTACTCCAAGGTAGCAGAGTAGTGCTTAGTGCCAATATAAAGCAATAACTGTCTGTATAAGAACTACTACAGGCGAATGATACAAAACATTGGAAAAGTTTTAACTTTTGGTTAAAAGATAACACTGAATATTTGCTCCCCTGGATGTTTACAGTGAGTTTATTCCTCCGTTGAAAATAAATGTTCTTGAAAGTGTAAGGCAGTTTTACCTTTCTATTTAATTTTCCAAAATGTATGTTCAATGGCAGACAGTCGTCTCACTGTACAAATAATCAGAATAGACCAATCACATGGAAGCAATTCAAGGCATTAACAGAAAAGATTTGCTGAAGTTAAGTTCGAATATCAGAATGGGGAAGTAGTAGACAGTAAGATAAGTAGGAAATAAAGTGGCCTGTAATTTATAATGTTAGTTTGTGGATTAGGTTTAAAAGCGATGTCTGAACTGTTTGGTCTTGTCTCAACACAAACACAAGCGCTAACAAAGTATAATCTGAACAACAGACTTCAACTTAAGCCAGAATTACTTACATCCATGGCAAATTTAGGTTTTCTTGTATGGAGGGCTGAAAATGACATTCAAAATTTAAAAGAAATAGCAGAGTAAATCAAACAATAAATTTAACTTGTACCCTATAATTGAAAAATAGAAAGCTTTGCCTCTTGTTTTATAATTCAATTCACTTTCACAGCAACTTAAACTGAACTTAATGAAATGTTTTCCAGAGAAGTAAGAACATAAAATCACAGTCAGCGTTATGAAGACTTCCCTTTTTGCAACTATTTCCCAATAGTTTCCAGACGATTTCTCAAGCTGACTTCTACTATCCATCCACCCATCCATCCATTTTCCGGTTACCCTTCTCCCTAACGGGGTCGTGAGGTGCTGGTGCCTATCTCCAGCTGTGTTCCAGACGAGAGGCGGGGTACACCCTGGACAGGTCGCCAGTCTATCGCAGGGTGTCTTCTACTACATTGGTCTAAATCTTTGTAAACCACAAAATAGATAACATCCATAACTGTCTACGGTTCATTTTGTATGATCCATAATGTATTAGAGACAGTTCTAAATCTAAAACATATAGCTTTCAAAGACTTGAAAATCCTTTAACTTAAAGTCAGTGCAGTTGTTTAAATGCTTGCTCTTTGAATTTTTAGTGACTTTCTATTAAGTTGTTATGCAAGTCAATGAGAAGCACCTGATGTTGATGACAAACGACAGTTGAACTTTTGGTTTTCTGATTAGCAATAGTCTTTCCCAAAAATGTCTTTTGCAACCACAGGAACGCACATTTACATTTACATTTACCATTTACGCACATATTTTCTTGTCTATTGGGATGCAAAGAAAAGGTCATAGGCAGAACATGGTGCAGAGGGTATCTTTCTTCAAATAAATTGCTCTTTCAGATTTCAGGAACTATATGGTAATTACTTGTTTGTCAGAAGCAAACAAACCAGACATGATGCTGACTAAATAGAAAGAATAAAAAAAAAGAGATGTGATGACGTGGCTTGTCGTGATGCGTCTCCGGATAAAAGCCCCCATCTCTACATCTTGACCAACACAACTTCTAGATTTTGTGTGGACATTACATGGATTAAGCATTCTCCTGGTGAAGAAAGTCTAAGAGGAATCATGAGGAGCACATGTGTTGTCACTGTGCTCCTACTGAAAATGCTACAGTGCCTGGCATTAGATGGTGCAGTATTCCAACTCTTGATTTCAATCTGTTTCAGATTTTTTTAAATAGCAGTAGTTGCATATGGAAATCTGTGTCTAATTATTGCTTGCATGTCTGTATAATATAGACAAAACATTTTCTAATAGCTAGCTACTGAAATATTGATAAGAACTTTTCATTTTTTAACAATTTCTCTTTTCAGATTCACCATTTCAACTTACCAACGCAGCTGGGTTTTGCTTGGTTAAAACGGACTCCATTTGCCAAGAACTACGCTGGACAACTGCTGACCGATTGCTGGTGCCTGGCAAAAATAAATGTCTGGGAGCCCAGGGAATAACTGTGATGAGTGAAGTAAGCCTCTACGATTGTGATGAAACCAGTGAGCTCCAAAAATGGAACTGTACGAATGGAACCATGCTCACCCTCCAAGCAAACACCGAACACAAGCTATTTATTGAGCTCCAAGCAGATAACAAAGCTGTACTGGTGACAACAGCAGGACCCAACAGCAAACTCACGATATCAGGGACATCCAGTGGAGCTTGCACAAGAACTTACAGAGGTATAAAACTGCATTTTTCACAAGATCCAAGTAACTAATTTTTAATCAGTATCAATTACAGTGCTTAATTGCAACAATTTTTTTGTGTTGTTTTTATTCATTTTTCAGAACTTTACACGATAGGAGGCAATGCAGCAGGAAGGCCCTGCATGTTCCCTTTCTTTTACGAAAACCAGTGGTACTCAAGTTGCACTTCGACTGACGCCCAAAATAACTGGTGCTCTGTTGAAACCAAATACGATCGTCAGATATGGGGCTTTTGCCCATCAAGCGGTGAGTACTGAGTACTTAGTGATATAGTATAGTCAGTGTTTTAAATGCTTACTGTAATGCCATTTTAAATTAAAAAAGCACTTTATCATTAGTGAATGTTGAGCTGTTTGAAAAAAACATGAGAAAAGTAAAATAACATAAATATGCCACCTCATTAAATTGGTAAATCGTCAAAAAGATGCCTCCCAAAGTATGGATTGAGGCTCTACTTGAGCCACCATACACAGATGTATATTTGTATAAATACTGATATTTCTAACGGCACTTGCTGGGTTTGAGTTTACAAACTTGAATTATTTCTCTCTGTAGCTAATCTATACAATGTAAATGTTACATTTCTTTGTAGAATTACTGAAGAAAAAACATTTATATGCTATTTAACCCTTAAGTGGTCACCCTGAGAATGTGTCCAAGTTATCTGATGTCCTCATGACAGAAAAAGTTGTTTTTTATTTTATTTAGTTAGATGAACTTGTATATTATGTTTTGCAGATAAGGACAGCTGGATCAAACATCCAGTAAGTGGAGCATTTTATCAACTGAACACCAATTCTGCTTTGACGTGGGCAGAGGCTGAAGCAAGCTGCAAGCAGCAGAGCGCCTCCTTGCTCACCATCAATGACCCCCACGAGCAGGCTTACATCACAGGTTCAACGACTTATAAGAACTCAGACTGGCAAGAAAATACATGAGCTCTTCATGGTCTTTCTTTTTAAATGTTCTTTTATTTCACCCATATAGTGTTGCTTGAGCCAGAAGGAACCCGCCAAGGATATAAACTTTGGACCGGGCTGACTCTGGATTCAGAACATGGCTGGAAGTGGTCTAATGGGGACCCTTTTCGTTACCTTAATTGGGATTCAGGTAGGATTTTTCAGTCTCATATTTTGATAAAAATCACAAGGTCCACAAATAGCTTTCCTTTAACTCTTCACAAACTTGTGTTGCTTTTGAGTTAATGTTCTTGTCATTTATATGCAACAACAAAGTCTCTGGACACAGCGTTGTATTTACACAATCATTTTCTCTCAAGATGAAAAACTAAATTACAAAATTAAACCCTGATGTGAAAAAATAGTTATGATAAGTTACAACATACCTAACATTTTCCATTATGTCGTTTTAGGACAACCAATCACCCATCCAGCATATACCTGTGGAATGATGGATGGAACCGTAGGGTACGCATGGCAAAATTCAATATGCAGCAAGGAATTTGGCTACATCTGCTACAGTAAAGGAGTTCTAGCTTCTCCAACGGCAGGTAAAATAATTTTTACTTGGAGAAATAAAATATGCTTATGATGTTGTGAACTTATATTTATTGCACCTTGTGGTTTACATTCTCCTTTTTGTGTTTCCTGCAATCAGTTCTTAACATGGGATATTGTTCAGCACCATGGGTTCCATACAATGGTCACTGCTTCCGACTTTATCGAAATGCCCAAAGCTGGTCTGGTGCTCAGCAGGCTTGTCGTAAAGACGGAGGGGATCTTGCAAGCATTCGCAATATGGAGGACCATAGTTTTATCACGTCAGAGCTTGGATATGGTACCCTTATTTTCATATCAATCTGTCTTCTGGAGGCTTCTTAGATTGGGGTTTTCTTACACTTGACAAACCATCCAATTGCTAAAATTCAAGCTAACTATTTTGTCTTTTCTTTTAATCACAATAAGGAATTTGCAAACTAAGCACATAAATTAAAGTTTATGAAGTCCTATAAACTAATGATAGATATTTAGATGTATAACGGCAATTCCTTTATTTATTTCTGCTGTCTGCAGCCTCCACTGATGAGCTTTGGATTGGACTCAATGACATTAAAACAGAAGGACTGTTTGACTGGTCTGACCACACCACAGTTACCTTCACTAGCTGGGAGGTTGGAAAACCACAAACTGCAACAAACCAAAACGATTGTGTTCTTGTCAGAGGAGAGGTGAGAAACATTATGTTCTCTTTTAAATGTGACACATTTGAATCTGGTCTGGTATGGTGAAGCTGGGCTACAAAGCAAAGAACTCAATTTACCAATGCATTTATAGTCACTCAACTTATTGAGATAGGTATATGAGCTTCTGACATAGAACACCAACTGTTTCTCTACATAGAAAAAAGTGGAGGTAGTTCATGGATTAGATCTGGTTCTAACCCATTTGGAGATTTTTCTAGTAAATCCCATTGACAGGAGAGCCAGAACTGATTGGAGGTATTACAGTCATTTTGAATAAATTAGAATATGCAATCCAATGAGTCTTGTTTGTCAGATTAAAAGTACCTTTTGACAATAACAACCTATAAGCAGGTATTAAACATACTTTTCATTAACCCAACATTTGTGTTTCCAAAAATAGTTTCATTGCTCTGATGTAATACTTTCATTAACTGTAAGTGGAAAATCATCATAATTTATAGAAATATACACAAAACATCCATCTGCATGTAATTAATCTATTCATTTGTTTCACTTATTAAGTTCCTAAAATAAACAAACTTTTCTACATTATTTTGAATGGGTCTGCATAGATCAAATCTGTGTATTTTGACAATATATTCAATCAATCAAATCAATCAAATTTTATTTGTACAGCAAATTTCAGCTACAAGGCATTTCAAAGTGCTTTACATTATAAACACAAAAATACAAAGTCGTGCAACATAGAATATTGTAAAACAAACTGTATTTTCTTTCTGTAGAACGGAAACTGGGCTGATCGTGACTGTAAGGAGACCCATGGCTTCATTTGTATGAAAACCAGTGCTTCTGAACCCAGTGGGGATGAAATACGGCAGGATGCAGGTTGCAAAACTGTGAGTGATTTTTTCCAAGTCTGGAAAAACATTTTTTTAAATATTTTATATGGCATAAAAGCAAAAGAGGGAAGATTTCAACAAAGTAAATAAAAAAACAAAACAGTTTTCATAAGTGATAGAATTAGAAATGCACAATTGTCAGATCAATATTTTGCTGCCTGTTATATTGTTTTGCATCTTGACACAGAAAGAGATTAAAATGTTCTTTTTTTTTTTCCTGAAAAGGGTTGGAAAAGATACGGCTCCTACTGTTACTTCATTGGAACGGAAAGAAAGACATTTGGAGACGCGAAAGAGGAATGCAAGAGATCAAATTCTTACTTGGCAGATGTTTCAAACAGGTATACATAGCCTACATATTTTTACAGGAATGTTAAAAAAAGAGAGCAAGAGAGAGAGAGAGGAAAAGAAAGAGAGAGTGAGGGAGGCAGATTTCTAACACCAAAGGGATTTTGTGATACAAACAAGCCATATCTGTTTAAAAGAAACATTGTTCAAAATCATAAAATACAATGAATTTTCTTGTAAGGATAAACAAATTAAGTGACATAAGAAGAAACAACTGGTCCTCTGAGATAAAGAAATGACAATTAAAAAGCTTTAAATGTATAAAAAAACCATGAAATATTACACCATGTTGTTCTGTATAATCTTAGACCTAGTAGGACGACATAGCAGCAACATCTCATTCATAAAATCTAGCTGTTTAACTAATGTGAAACATACTGTAGCTCTATCTTGTTATTTAAGAAATACCTTTACATTATTGCATCTAAATAGCACAGTATTTAGGACTAACACAACTAACTTAATCTTTATCTTTAGCTAAATTAACCTATTTTGTAGCTCAAAATCAAATATGTAAGTTAAATAACAAAAATTATTGTGGTAAATGGTTTATTATTTTATTGTCCATGTTTCCAGGGTGGATAATGCCTTCCTAGTCAGCTTGGTGGGCCTCAGATCCGAGAAACATTTCTGGTTAGGGCTTTCAAACCAGAAGAACCAAGATGTTTTTGAGTGGACCAGCACTGTGCCTGTGAGATATACTCACTGGAACAGGGAAATGCCAGGTACAAAACATCTATGTTCATATAATGTGTTTGAAAGTAACTTTTAAAATGACAGTTTTTAATGTTTTTGCCAACAAGGGCGCAACCAGGGTTGCGTCGCAATGACCACTGGTAGCACTGCGGGCCTCTGGGATGTTTTGCCGTGTACAAACAGAGAAAAGTACATCTGCAAATATCAAGCAGAAGGGACAGCTTTGACACCTGCACCAACGACTGCTCCCTCTGACCTTTGTGCAGAAGGATGGACCAAAATCTCATCAAGATATTTCTGCTTCAAGGTGAAATTTGACATTTTTAATGTATGCACTGCTAAACTGCAGTGATTTGTCAACATAAGCAATGTTAGTTAGAAAAAATGGCTGATTGCAATTTTGATTGTTTTAGGTTTTCAAATAATTGAAACACTAATAATAAAATCCTCAATGGCTGCTTTATTATAATTTGAAACCATAAATTTGCCTTTCTGAGATGAGAGTGTGATTCTTCTCTTTTAACTTGTTTGAGGCAACCTGCACATTTTCTCATAGTTTTGATGATGACAGTTAACTGATAAACAAAAGACATCAGAGGATGAACTGCAGTCTGATTGGAGACATCGCATTCACTTGAATTTTGCTCAGTAATAAAATGAGGGATGAATGAACACAGATAACAGGAGGTGAACGTCTTGTGTTTTTAGGTATTTGCGGAGGGTTCAGAGACAAAGTCATGGTTTGAGGCCAGGGACTACTGCAGAGCAATCGGAGGAGACCTACTAAGCTTCCACAGCGCTGCTGAGTTGAATTTGAATAAGCAATCATCTAGGTACAGCATGACTTTATTTATCTACTGCCATAAACAGCAATTTTTCAATGAGTTGCACCACAATGCTTTTTTACATCATTTTTTTTTTCTTTTTTTTGTTTGTTTGCCAAATGATCAGTATTTGCTAATAAGACTGAAATCACATTATGGATGAGAAATACCATGTAGCATGCTTACATTATAAAATGTGGTGTATGTGTGCCTTTACAGTGAAGCATATTTTTAGGGGTTGTCTGTAGTATCCCTCTGTGGAAGGCAAAACCGCAAGACAGACTTAAATAAGTTAATACATTTATTAAGCAAAGACAATATATTTAGAGATTAAGCAAGTGCAAAATTTTGAATTTAAGTTAGCAGAAATTCAGAGGTTGGTTGGAGGGACAAATCCATTGAAACTAGAGACTCTGAGCCTTTTATAGGAGTGCAGGGAACACGCACACATACTGTATTTGTGATCAGTGGTCTTACAAACCATGGTCTTTATCCATACTCATCCATATATGGCAGCCTGAGGAATGTGTAGGTCACCAAAACACTCTTGTATTTGCTACTGAAACTTAAATATATAATCTGTTTCCAGATCTCCCAACTACAGCAGATATTTAACACTCTGGATTGGACTTAGTGCCAGTGACCAGGGCACTGGTTTTGAGTGGAGTGACGGATCCCCAGTGAGTAAACAGATGCTTTTCTTTACAGGACTTCTAAATCTGTGACAAAACTATTTATGATCTTTATGATCCTTATCATAATGGTTTCCTTAACAGGTAAACTTTCAACACTGGAGAGATGGAGAGCCAAACAACAAAAACAATGTTGAATCTTGCGTTGAATTCTCTTCACGCGATTGGGGTCTATCAGGGTCTTGGAGTGATAATCAGTGTGAAGCGCCTAATGGCTGGGTTTGTCAGATCCGTACAGGTAAAAGGTGGCTAAGTTATATAACGTCATGCCTAGATACATTGAATGTTACCAAAGTTTGTGTTATAGTTCCCAATTATACCATATATTTTATTTCTGGTGTGCTTTCTATCTATATGTAGGGTTGACTCCGAAGTCACCCCCACCTCCTCCAACTCCAGGTAAGTGAATTATGTAATAACTTGAATACAATAACTCAGTTTTTAAATCTGAAACGCAATAGTCAACAAACTTTCTGGCAGTGATGCTAATAATGGTTGGCAAACCCTCAGACTGTGCACATTTTTGTTCTGACAAATTGAATATTACTTTTTGAAATTCACAAATCGCAACTGTGTCGTTAACAAACTGTAATCATGCTGGGTTCGACTGGTTCACTTCGGGTTCGGGTTGAATTTTCTCCTTGCAAAAAGAGTTTAAATCCTGAGAAACGCCTTTCTTTACATGTTTACATGTCTGCCAGAGTTTCACCTAGAAAAACTGCAAAGACCTGTGGTGGGAGCGTCATGATGATCCACCAACAGGCCACCATGTTTTTGTAGTAAAAAATGTCAAGTTTAATGGAAATGTAGAAATATTTTTCTCGGTCATTATAGGTTACTTGTTGACAATATTTATAGAGTCTTAAAAACAACAAATAAAAATTCAATTAAAATAAATAATATAATATGTTTGCACTTCTGTTAAATTCCAAGTAATTAACCAACAGATTTTCAAACTCCAGGTAATGCTGGTCATATTTAGAGCTGACTCCAGGCATACATGAACTAAGCAGCTGCGGAGGCATAAATGCTAACATTTTATCACAGATGTAGAATTTTAACATTTGTTTATTGAGAATGAAAATGTTAGATCTGATTTTATGATTCATGCATAGATTAAAAAAAAGTTTTTTATTTTATTTAACATTGAAATTTAAGATTTAAATGTGGTGTAAAATTTAATGAAGAATCTTTGTAGTTAGATTGTTGTGCTACCATAGCTATCATCTGACTTTAATGTTTTAAGCAAATTACGATCATCAGTGATTTTTTAAAGCTCTGCCAGTTAATCCAGGGCTACAATCTGCCTGTGTTGTATCAGACTTTACTTTTATAGAGTATCTAATGTGCATTATTTGCTATGGCAAATGCACAGATTACAACCGTACCGCTGACGGGTGGCTGGAATGGGGGGGAAATCAATACTTCATTGAAACCCGGAAAAGGGCCAATGACGATGCTCGGAAATCCTGCAGAGAGAAACATGCTGACCTTGTGACCATCAACAGCGAAGCAGAGCGTATTTTCCTGTGGAAACAGGTATGTTTATTGATTCTTTGATATGGCACATTTGCAATAGCTCATTAAGATATAACTACAATATCCAACAAAATTCAAATTTAGCTTGTCAAAAAGAAATCAATATTCACCACATTTCAGTAAAATTTTCATTTACTTTATATTAAAAATTCTGTGAACAGAGACTCTCAAAATCATTCAGGCTCTTTGAACTTGTTTGCATTTGATCATAAATATGTGAGATGTATTTTATTGGGATTTTGTGAGTTAAATTCACACAAATGTTCATGACATTGTGAAACTGAAGAAAAACAAAAGTAAAAGAAAAATAAAAATCTAAAAAGATTAATATTTGTTATAAGCCACCCTTTTATTTGTCAGTTTTAGTTGATCTTTTAAACGTCTGATCTGCAGATTCCACTTTTGCCCGATCCATATGTTTTTGTCTAAAAATTTAAATGAAATAGCGATAAAGTCTCTAAGTCTCCCTCATGGGATAGTAAACGGTGACAGTGAGGTTTAGGTAGGTATAATTGGTGGATAAGGTCGGTTTCCCATGTAAGTTTTGGATGATCTCCCAAAACTAAGAAAATCAGTGGTAAGCATTTTGTAAGCATTTTTGCATCTCTGCCTCAAGCTAAAAAGCACCTGAGATTGGAGTGTAGATTTATCTTTCAGCATGAGAGAGGAGAGCTAAAATAGCTTACAGCATGTA
Organism: Poeciliopsis prolifica; assembly: GCF_027474105.1. Lineage (NCBI taxonomy): Eukaryota > Metazoa > Chordata > Actinopteri > Cyprinodontiformes > Poeciliidae > Poeciliopsis > Poeciliopsis prolifica. The sequence goes on along the minus strand of NW_026562383.1, from coordinate 17,013,501 downwards.
ATGTGTTTTGCCCTGGCTCAATAATAGATGAAACCTAAAATCCATGACCCAGGATTAAACATTTCTTCCTACAGACATTTTTACTGTGCTATTTTATAAAAAAGAATGAATTCCTCATTTGACTGAGCTAAATGACAAACTTAATGAATTGCCCAAAAAATTAGGTGATATGCAGCAGGATTAGAATTGTATTTGCCTTTTGCAAAGTTCACTGAAGTTCACAATGTTATGAATTTACACAAGTTATTCACTTCTGAATTTCTTGTTACATTTCTCTTACATATTCTCCTGCACTCATAAACTAAAATGAGCCTTTGTTTGAGTGTAGATATCCAATCATTCTGATTCTTTCTGGATTGGACTAACTGTGGATCTTGACAAGTCATTCCAGTAAGTTTATGTTCCAAACATATTTGGGAAAAAATGAATATCTGTTTGCAAGCTTTCTTTCAAAGCATTATAACTAAATATAATGGTAACAGAGCAGATTAATGGATTAGTGTATTTTTCTTTGCATACTTGACCTCGTCTTTTCTTGCTTTAAGATGGATGGATGGTTCTCCAGTGATTTATCAAATGTGGGATGAAGGACAACCTAATTTTATTAATTTTGATGAAAACTGTGTTGTCATGAAAACGTTCAATGGTGAGTAGATAACTAAATGAAAGTAACTGAAAAAACTATTTTATATGTGTTGTTAGAATATGAGCCTTGATAATTTGGGAACATTTTAATTGGAATGACCGTGATGTAATCATTAGATCTTAGATGGTTTGAAGTTTGACTTCTACGGTGATTTACTTTTGTCTTGTGACTAAAAAGAACTTTTATTATTTTGTCCTTCTGATTGCATTTTTTAGATAATGAAGTAAGAGAATAGGGTATTGTAGAAAAATGGTTCACCAACTTTTACTCATTCAAAAAATATAGACAAAACTAAGACCAGGGGAGGGATATGAACAATTAACAAAATAGTTATTATTATTATAATGCAATAATAATACTATTGGTACTTTTTTACTTTATCATTTCACATACATCTACACCCGTAGATTTTCTTCTTACTTATTGTATTTTTATTTTAAGGGCCAGTACAGAAAGGTTCAAATCAGAACAATGATGAAGAAATCAGAAAAATTAAATAACAAACTATCTGTAAAAATATGTAAATATGAATACTTTGGTAAATGTCACCAATCCCTATGTATATACACACAAAATCGTGAAATGCATATCGTGGCTTCCTGACTTATCATTTATGGTTTCACAGGGTTCTGGCATGATTACAACTGTGGATTTGAATTTGGCTCTATTTGTAAGCGCAGTAGCTCACCTCCTGTCAATGCCACCGTGGCTCCTACAGTCCCACCTCAAGGTAACTGCAAAGAAGGCTGGAAGAGGATCAACTCCAAGGTGAGATTTGGCAGCATTTCAGTTTTATACCTTGAGAATATCTGAGAATATCCTTCTGTTGGAGCTAGATCGAATGCATTCGGTTGGAATATACACAAATTGTAACTTAATTTCTTATGGCTCAATTTCAGTGTTACAAGATCATATATAGTATATAAGTAGGTAACATGGTTCAATGCAAGGCAACAATGTCAAGAGATGGGAGGAACTTGGCCTCTATTCCCTCAAGACATGAGCAAGGTGGTTTTCTCATGACAGTTTTGAACATTTACTTCAGTTCAAGTTATTTGCTACAAATATATTTACCTTAGTATTTTGCTAAGTTTTCTAGTCATCAGCCTTGCTGTAGTTAGGCTTTGTATTTGACTACTAACCACCCTCACTAGAAATATTGTTTGCAGGTCTAAACATGATTAAACTGGAATGCAAAGTGATGGGAATTTCCATGCCAATCAGAAAAGCCAGAAATTTATTATGTTATTGATTTGAAATTGTCTGGGACTTTAACGAATGTTTTCTGTTTTCAGTTTTTTTAGTGTCTGAAATGGCGAACACACCAAATAGAGACCTGTGGATTGGTTTTCAGAGCTCGTATGGCAATGGGTTTTACTGGACCGATGGACGGCCAAAGTCTTATGTCAATCTTGATAATTCTGTAAGTTAACATTGTATGTTTGTGTTGTCAATTTGAAAATGTTATTACTCAAACAATTAATTAAATATAACATTTTGTGTTATGTTTTATTAGCGAAATAGGCATTCACCCCTTTCACACCATTATTGTTATATGGTATAAAACATTCATCTTTCTTTGTACAAAATCAGTAGTTTTACAATTTGTCAGAATCCTTTTGATGAAGACGTAAGTAATTCTTAGATTATTTACGTTTGAATACACAAAAACCATTCCTTTTGCTAGTGAAACAAGCTTCGCTCTGACCCACTGGCAGAAAATTACGTCCTAATAGTGAGGGCTGGTCTACCAGGGACTGAATAAAGAAAATGTGACTGAATAGATATGATCTCTCCCTGTAATTCTGATCACATCTCCCTCAGTTTTCCCCTGCGGGGAACAAAAAATATTCTCTGATTCTCAGGTGTACAGATTATAATAACCTTCAAATGTTGCTTTATTTTGCAGTTGTATATTGCATTTCGAAACGAGGTGAGTATTTTCTAAAATGTAATTCTTACCATTTTACACTTAATTACCATCTTTTTTGATCTACATTTGCTGGGTTGTCATTTCTAACAGAAAAAATGTGCTGTGATCAACGGTAATCCTTCATATGGACTTGGAAAATGGATACCTAAATCCTGCAATGACACCAATGGATTTATATGTTTAAGTGGCTTACGTAAGTCATTTAACGTGGTTCCTGCTGATGGTTTTCAAAACAGTAAAATTTTCACTTACTTGCATACTACACCTTTCTGTCCCACTTTCAACCTTCAGTCCAGGTCTAGTTTATTTCTCTCTGCTAAAAAACAGCAAATGATTAGTAAAATTGTAATAAAATTTGCATAATTAATACTTGTAAATAGGAATCCATAGTTGTGAATTGATTTGTGTAACCTTGTAAAGAGAATTTTTTTTTCTTTTCTTTGGCTGATTGGCCAATCACAAGAACTTTTTATAACCATTTTGTTTGCACAATCCTTCTACTTTGCTCCAGATGTCCAATTTACTAGGTGTGAAGTGAAGTTACTTCTAAGTTAGATATTTGACAGATATTGCCCTTATGTCTCACTACAGTCAGCAATGGCTTCTCATGCAGTGTGCTGTCACAGCATGAGATACGTCACTTGGGAAGACTCACTGTACTTATGCAGAATGCATTGATTCAATAAAAGACCACCAACAAATTCCAGTTGGTAGAATCACCATAAACAGCAAGACCTCAAACCCTAAACTCAAAAGCTTCCAAGTGACCCAAAAAGTGATACTGAATTATGTTACTACTCTACACTACTGAGATACACCTGATTCTATGAGATTCTATGAATCTCCTACTGAACTTTTCTGTAATCTTAGTGGATCGTTACATTTTTAATTGACCTAGCATTGACCAATCAGCTGTAAAATTTAGTACCTGCAGGTGGAAACTCACACCAAAGCATGAGAGTTTTTTATTTGCACCAGTAAAAAAAATATTAACTAAAAGAACTTGAGGAATTATTTTTTACAAATAAATTTTTTACACAAATTATTTTCTAAGGATGCAAAAAATGTTTCTCCATTTTATTTTACAAGGTTACACAACTCATGCATTCTGATTACAAGTAGATAGTATTTAATTATAATCATTTCTATTTAAATGTATACATTTTTAAATGCACATTTTTGCAATGACATAAGTACTATGATTGAAAACTAAAAAATTATTACTTATCATTTCTATTCTTAAACAGAACCAAATACACCTGAAACAACTACACCATCAAATCCAGAGAATTACTTCAAAATCCTAAATGATTCCATCAAGCTTGTCACCCAGCAAAAGAGTTGGTCTGATGCTCAGAAGACCTGTGAAGCTGACGGTGCCAAACTGGTCAGTGTACGGAGTGAGTGGACACAGGCTTACATTGAGCTGCTGGCTTTGAATCTTAAACGTCCTCTGTGGATTGGACTCAATAAAAACCAGGTATGGTCTTTACAGCCTCTAAAAGCAAACATTTATTCTAGATTCCATTCAAACATATTAGATGTAATGCTTTCATAACAAAATGCTCACAGGGAATTGTGAAATGCAAATTTTTACAGGTACAAGACCTGTCTGATGTATTAAGTGGAAATATGAATTTCAGTTTGATCAGTTGAAAAATGTTTAACAGATATTTTAGATATTTAACAACGTTTAACCCTTTTTACCAAATTACACTGAATGTTTCTCAGCCTGTTTTATTTTCAAAACAAGATACTTGTTGATTATCTATGTAACCAACGTTTACTTAACACAAAAGTTTAGGTCATTGAGCCATATGTATTATCTCTTTTTTATTTTTTGGATGTTTTTTTTTTTTACTTTCAGACTAATAACTACTTCCAATACATAGAGGGCTGGCCATTACTTTTCACCCGCTGGGATAGGAATGAACCACGTATAGGGGGAATTTGTGTTTATGTGGATGTTAATGGAAAATGGAAAACCAGTGATTGCAATCACAACTTCGGCAGTGTTTGCATGAAGTCCACAGGTGAAGGCAAACTAAATATATTCTAAATAAACATATAAGCAAAAACATCCCTTAATTTGCTTAAATCTGCATTTTACTGTTTAAATTTCTTCTATTTTGCTATGTAATGACAAATAAATTTTAATAAAACGTTTTTCAATTATTAAATAAGTAATTTGTACCACTGTTTATGTAATACACAGACACACACCGCCAGAAGTTAATCAGACGATTATCCTGGAATTTGTCCAGAAGACCCATATCCAGGTAGGACTGGATACGGGGCTTCTCTGCTTTCATATGGCCGAAGTCGGTTGCAGACCTGGAAACCTTTCAGAAATTTTTGCTACCTATTTTTCTCTGAAGAGAAAGAGTGGCAAGATGCAACTACTAGCTGTCTGTCACATGGTAGGTGTCTTCTGTGAAAAATCCTTTCTGCAGTAGTGAAAATTGATTTTGCATTCACAAAAAATTAACTACTGGTGTGTTCTGTGAAGGTGGAACCCTTGCCAGCATTGGAGATCCCTGGGAACAGGATTTCATACTTAATAACATTAAAACATTTCAAAACTCATATACATCTTATTGGCTGGGCCTGTTCAAAACTACTAAAGGTAATGAACATCACAAAAAGGCAGTGTTAAAGGAAAAATTATCTGAACATGTGTCTTCCATGTTTTACAAAAATAATTTTACACTGTAAAATATTTGAGCCACATTTAGTTGTGTCTACTGTCTTCAACTCAGTCAATTACATTTAGCGAGTTTTAGATTTTGAACCTACATGTGTGAGTTTGTGAAATATAAACTTACTGTAGTAAGTTGTGTCAACTTTTTTTATGAATCTTTTCAAACCTCTAAGTTTTTAATTTAGCACTTATAAAAACTGCAAGCGGAAAAAGACAGGAGTGGGAACTGTTTCCCAGAATGCTTAGCAGCATGTCTTTTTATCCCGAGATGGAATTGTGTTAGATTGATCTGAGTCTTGTGTTTTATTAAGGAAAATGTCTATTTTCAGCAATCCTTAGCTTACAAAGCTTGAGGATAATGTCCTGTTCACACTGAATATTTGAGAGCAGAATGCATCGTAATGTTTAATGAAATTTATCACCAGATCAAAAATTTTGTTCATGCAATTTGAAGCAAGAATTTAAATTATTCTAAAGTAATTATTTAACCATTTAGCTAATTAAGTAGTTAGCTAAATAATTTTGTGTTATTGTGAGTGAAAATATAGAGAAATGTGTGCTCTTTAACTAGATGAAGACAGTTATTTTTTTCATATTGTGAAATAGTTTGATTTAAATTGCAGCATTCAGTTAAAAATCACAATTCAAGACCAATAAACTTAAAAAACAATGTTTATGAACTTTACTTTCAGAATTAAAACCAAAATAATTTTCATGTTTACTGAAATTGCATTTTCAAGGCACCTTCAAATGTTTTACAATGTATTTGTGTAATTTATTATTTATTTCTATTTTTAAACATTTTAGTTATTCCATAAATTACAGCAAATAATGAAATAAATATCTGTCTATCCCCAGGAGAATGGATGTGGTTGGATAAGACGGTCATGGATTTTGAAAACTGGCAAGAGTATCCGATTTACTACTTCGGCATGATTAGTGTATCAGACGGGAAATGGCATACAGGGTTTCAATGGCAAAAAAGACCATACATCTGTAAAGCAGCCAAAGGTAAAAACTTTACAATGAATTAAATCTCAACTATCAAAATCACTTCAATAGCATTTCAGACACTTCCCTTGCTGTAGTAAAAAGATCATAGTGTAATTAATTTTATTGTCTTTGGTCTTATATTTTCTTTACAATGTAAACTTGATATTTACACTGTATCAAATGAAATATTTCTGGTACATTTCCTCAGTTTTTTAAACTTTGTCCATTTGTTTGACTTTGTTAAAGATCATATTGATACCTCTTTCATTCTTTTGAGGAAAATAGCTGCCTAAAAGCTGACATTTCACAGTAAAAGCCACATAGACAAACATGGTCCTCTCAACATTACAGTGCAAGTAATTTAGAATTTGTTAGCAGCATGCAAATAATTTCTACCAATTAAAACGAAACCAAATCTGCAATATATTTTGATAAGGTTTTCTTTTTCTTTCCAGTGTTACCTCCAAAGCCATCACCCAAACCAAGTGAGTCATGCTTTCATCTTTTTCTATTTGGAATTTTTTTTTCTTTCTCTTCATCTACTTTTTTTTCTCTGCAGATGTTGCCATTGATCCTCAAGGTCGGGGTCACACAGCTTTAGTAGCTGTGTTTGTCATTGCTGGGATCGCAATGGGAGCAGGTATTGCTTTCTTCCTGTTCAAGAAGTCTGGTCGTCAGATGACTCTCATACCAATCCCTGGAGGGTTAACGGCCTTTGACAACCCGCTTTTCAGCAGCAACCAGTCACAGAAAAATTTGGTGGACACTAAAAAACTGCTGGGGAACGCAGATGAAGATAACAGTCAACCTGCAATAACTATATAATTGTAAAAGACAGCAGATGGTGCATGGACGTATTCTCTGTTATGGCTGCTTAGGATCAATGTAAATGCAAAGAATGATTTATACAAGAAGATGGTGTAACAATTAATTAACTGGAATGTTAATTCAAGTAGCTTGGATGTATATTGTATTCTAACTACTGCAAAAGTTTAATTGCCTACTGAGAAAGAAGACATGAACACTCGTTGACTCAAAGTAGTCATTCATTTAGAAATGATGCAACACCTCTCCAAATATTATTATTAGAAAAATGTGTTTGCTAAAAAAATCAAACAAGACAGAATTCACAAAAGGTAGAAAGTCTCTATAGATGTTTGATTGTAATTCAATTCCCAGCATGGAGAAAATGCAAAGTTATACAGTTGGTAGGTCAGAGCATTCTCTGACTAACAAAGGAAGTTATCTTGCTACACTTCCTATGTGATTTGTGCAGATGTAAGGTGTTTTTTTGCAGTCCTGCAAAAGCACTTAAGACCATTGGTTTCTATCTTTGCTGACAGTCTTCCAGTAGGAAATGAACTTATGAACTTAGCTTCCTTGCATCTTTAATGTTGCAATGTGTAAGTTTCACTTCAGCAGTCAATATGTAATGTTATTCTGAAACCAGGATATGTCTAGAAGCATAAGGTCAAAAGGCACCAAATGAGTAAATGATGAATCAAGTGAATGTGATCAATAAATGACAATTAACAAGTATTTTTTCCAACAGTTACAAAAACAATCATTGCAAGAGATTATACATTTTGAAATACTGATGTTATATGTTGTAATATTTACAATTGATTGAAAAATGACTTATGGGAAAGTATACACTTAGCAATAATTATTGTGAAAGCCTTGTCCTGCCTTTGCGGCCAGTATGTTCCTACTAGTATTGGTAAAGAGGAATAATCTTTGGAGAGGTTTTAAGTGTTTGGAGCTCAGAAGGACTTCCTGCCATCACCCTAATCTTTAGCTTCCTCCACAAATTCTTTGTTAGTTTTATGCAACAAATCTTATTCCACTTTGAAACATTAATATGTAGAGAAAAATAAAACATTGCTTTAGATCTATATTTGACATGGTAATCAGTTATATTATGCTTAACAAGAGAAATCCATCAATATTTTTGATGGATTGAAGCTCAGGATGATTTAGGATGATTATCTTAGCAAATAAATATGTTGTAAAAAAAAATCTAATTAACAAAACTTCCTGTCAACTTGTTGCTTTGGTAAAAAGAAAAAAAAGTAAATAAATAAAATGGAATTTGCTAGTAAAGCTATTCATTTTTTTTGTTTTATTTTCATTTTTACAAAGTTGGCCATTTTGTATAATAAGTGGGATTTATATAGAAGGAATTTCCCTGATCTTAAATGTGTCCGAATGATAACTTTGATTATTTTCTTGACTGTATAATTTTATTGATAAATTAGATCTGTTTTGTAAAGTGCCTTAAAATGACCTTTGTTTGAAATAGGCCTTATATGAATAAAATAAAAATGAATGAAAGTGAATTGATGTAATTTGTGAATTCAAATTAAATTGGAAATAAAATGCTTTGGCGCTTGGACTACGGCAGAAGATGTGTGTGCTGAGAATCCAAAACTTATGGTTCCGATTCTATCTTCCTCCTGCCACATGTTGGTGTCGGGCAAAGCACTGAACTCAAAGGTGTTTGAGGCAGAGCAGCTGAATGTTTTACAGATTAACTGTCTCCTAGTATACAGTCACAAAATAGTTAAAAAATATATCTATATATTATATATTGATCTAAGACAAGTAACAAGTTATAATAATGAAAAAGCTGGTTTCCAAAGTGAGCCAGGGCAGCTTTGCTCTACAAAATTAATATCTGGAAATGGTAGCTATTAACAGAAGTTCACATTTGACATCAGAATAGACAGATGCATAAATAAAATATCAATCTTTATCCACCTGAGTTACTTGCATGAGTGTCTGTCTGTGTGTGTTAATTTATCATCTGGGATAACAAGACGTTTCAAATATGAAAAGAATTGAATCATGCATCTCCCCAGGGAGGCAAGGAGTGGGTAGCCTTGAAATGAATCACAAAGAAGTTCTTTTTACCTGGACAAACACTTTCAGTGTTTTGGTGATCCCGATGTGCCCTCTCAAAATCTGAATAGTTGCTTTTCTTTGAAAATAATCATGAAAATTGTTTTGTTCCTTTATTGTTTTATTTATTTTTGGTTTGTTTTTTTAAATTAAAACTCAGCAAGAGCTATTATAATGCTCAAAGTGTTTCTTGGACAACACAACACACTTGAATGTGAACTTTAAGCATTAACTGAATCAAATGAGGAAATCAAAAAATTGGGTTTGAGAAATTAAAAATGACAGTCAGCATTCTGAAGACTTCCTTTTTGCAAAACTTGCAAAAAGGAAGGATTTTAGTTACCTAAGGCAAAGTGATTTGATTTACTATTAAATTGTGCTGTGCACATTAAACTGCAGTTTGACTCATTTCCTGTTTTTTTGGATTTTTTACGTCAGATTAAAAAAAAAAACAGAGAAATTGTGAAAAGCTTAAGACATTTACCCCTAAGGTGAGTTTATAAAAATGTACCTTTCTGAATTTATTTCAGTGCTTTGTTTTGTTGTGTTGAGTCCTGCATTAAATTTAGGATGATTATCTTAGCAAATAAACATGTTGTAAATTATTTCAAGTTATTAAATAGGTTAAATGTTTTTTTGTTTTTTTTTAATAATACACTTCACACTGAAATACTTGAAAATGTGTTGATCTGATTTTAATCAAAAAATAAATAAGTATGAAACAAAACTGTCAGAATTCTGACTTTAAGGAAAACCTTGAAAAGGAGATTTAGTGACGTGTTGCAGCGGAATAAGTCAGTGACTAAATCCTTCCCTTTTCTGAAATCTCTAACATCACTTCTACATTTTCTGCAGGCAACATATGGATTAAATGCTCAGCTTTGGGGCATTTTAAAGGTTCATAATGCATGGCTTGTATGTGATCCTGGGGCTTCTTTTTGCACATTCCCATTTTTTGGAATCAAATGGTACAGTATTCCCACTTTTGATAGCAGGATGTTTGTGAGTTTCTGTTAAAATGCATGGGTCTAAGCTTTGTTTTCAACCATTGCACATGGATATTTGAAACAGTTTAACACCAGAATATTATTTTTAATCAGCTATTGTTATTGAATTGTAGACTTTTTTTTTCCCTATTACTTATTTTAGTTACTCATGGAACTGTTTTGAACAATTTCTCTTTTGAGATTCACCATTTCAGCTTACCAACACAGGCACAGAATTTTGCTTAGTTAAAGCTGGCAGCAGGTGCGACGACATACGCTGGACAACTGGCAATCGACTGCTGGTTCCCAGGGTGAATAAATGCCTTGGAGTTCAGGGAAAAAGTGTCGGGAATCAAGTGAGCCTGTACAACTGTTATGAAACAAGTGAACTCCAAAAGTGGGAATGTAAATGAAACGGTGCTTGCCCTCCAAGGCCAGGAGCTTTATATGGAGCTCAGAGCAGATAACCAAGCTGTACTATCAAAATCAATGGGACCCAACAGCCAACTCACCATTTCAGGGATATCTAGTGGAGCTTGCACAAGAACCTATAGAGGTAGGAGACTCTCTTGCTGTTTTTCTTTATTGTTCAAGGCTGAGTGGTCTATTGTGACCTTACTGTTTGTTGTAAGGCTCAGTACTTCTTTAATTAGAAGGATTTAAGTGTGTTCATTTAATCAATGAGAGTCAATGAATGGTTCCATCTATGCCCTCATTTTATAAAGGCTGCAGTGCATCGTTTATTTTCTTTGTCTCCTCCAAATCTGATGTCCAATTCTTACAAGAATTCATGAGATGTTACATTTTTGTCAGTAACTGTATATGGTAAAATCCAATGCTTTTAAATTACAAAAACTGAAATAAATATTGGAAATGCTTCCTATAAATGCATGTATAATGTTTTATTGAGACTTGGAAAAGTTGCAGAGCTGTAATTTGCTTGGTAACTTAATTTGACAAGCAAATCCCCCTTTGATGGTATGAATTAGAATTTGTAGTTTGCTTCTATTTTTGTGAAAAACAAGTGAATTAGGCTGTGTGGAGATAACACTGTAGAGTTAAAGAGCAATAAACAGTATGAAAGAATAGTGTACATTCAAAATGACTGTTTCACCTATGAGTGCATTATAAAATGGGAAGCATAAAACTGCATCAGCTTGGGAGTAGAAACATGTCAGTCATCCATGTAAGAATCTTTGTGCCACTGACGTGCTTCTCTGTCTCTGATTCGATCCCTGTCGCTCTCCCTGTCCTTGTATCTGTCTCTGTCCCGATCTCTGCCCTGGTGGTTGTAGTTGTGATGGTTGTGTGCAGGATAGAGGTCTGCATGGTGTGTCCGTGTTGGGATACGCTGGTGATGCCTCTGATGTCGGTTGCGTTCGTTGTGCTCCTGCTCGTAGCCCTCCCTGTCATGCAGCTGGCCACGGTGGTGTTGGTGATGATGGTGATAATGGTGGTGGTTGCTACTGTGGTGGTGATGGTTATGTCCCCGGTGGTTGTAGTGTATTTCCTCCTCATTGCCCTCCACCTCCACTTCCTCCACCTCGTCCTCCCTCTCCTCATACAGGGGTCTCCTTGGAGGCCTCTGGCTGTAATCTCTACCTGACTTTGCATTCACATCACCAGATATTTGGCTGTGCTGTGCGTGGCTGTGGTGTTCCATCCGTCGGTGGTGGTGGTGGTGGTGATGGTGGTGGGTGTGCTGCGATCTTTTTGGTTCTGTCCTCAGATGTCGCTCCTCTTCTTCCTTTCTTTGGCCTTTTTCAACTCTGTCCTCCTGATCTGGGGCGGGTGGGGTCTCCTTGTCTGGGTGGTTCTCATGTGAACCCTTCCTCTTGGAGGCAGCCTGCTTCTTACTCTTCTGCTCATCCTTAAAGGAAAAGGACCAGATGAATATCATTTAACTAGTCACACAATAAAATTAAGTAACTTGCAATTCCAAATCACAGAGACGATGTGGAAAGATCAATGTGAACAATGAAAACAATGTGAGGAAGATGGTGACAAATTTTCAAAATGATAAGATGGATCATTTTCATTTCCAGCTCAAATGTAAACGTTGACCTGGATTTCTTCTGGATTTGTTTAAAAGAACAAACATTCTTTTGTAAACGTGTTTAAACTATGGTTAAATCCTCACATGAGTAGAAAACCGAGACTTTCAGTTGCTTCCATTAACTGTTAATAGTTTACATAACCGCTGGTCAGCTCACTGAGATAATCTATTCTGGTGACAATGGCTGTCATTATGTGGGCAGGCTTAAATAAAATTATTTCGATCAAGCAGTCATCTAACTATAACAGGCTACAAATTACTGACATTACATAAAATCACGTATTTGAGGTTCTACATTTTTTCCATAACTAAAAAACGATAACAGTTATATTTCAATAACTCACTCACCAGTTGTTGGCTTATTTCATTTCTTCTTCAACTTTGCATAGTAATAGGATGAGAAGACATGAAATTAAAATGTTAGGTGGACTGGTGGAAACATACAGATGAAGCAAAAATAATGTTAAAAAAATCTAGTTTCTCTAAATTTAAACAAATATCTGTACACATCACATGAATGAGATGAAGTTTGATGAAATGAGGTGATATAAAATAGTATTTTTTATATTTCTGTATGATTTCACTGTATGAATTGTTTTTTATGCACCGGTACTGTTGCTGGAGAGGCAGGCAATGTGTTCTCAGCCAGCTGTGCTACAAGTGCATTTGAAGGCTCCATCTCTGGCGGATGCGTTGCTTTCCAGTAAGATTCAAGGTAATCCGCGATGTGCTCACAGGCATCAGTAAGCTGGTTCTCGTCTAATATGACATCAAACATTTCCTACAGACAATAAATGGTGAGAAAGAAATAGAACAAACATGAACACCTGGATGCATTGGAGAGCATAGTAAATGTGTGTTAGGATGTTTAATGAAGGAGTAAGTTTACTGAAAACTATAGCTGTACTGTGTGTGTCAAAAACTATTTAGAAAAATTAAATCCAGAAAAAATAATACTGCAATGAATAGAACTTCACTGGTGGTCAAGTAAGGCTGGATTTAAGACTGATAAAAAAATCCCCCAAAAAACAGGATTTGTTATTTTACTGCATGTTAAGGCTACTCAGCATTGATTTTAACAACGTATCAACGTAACAACTTGCAGATTAAAAAATGACTTGACATCATTACACGGCATTAACCAGATCTTTATCTCTTCAACAGAAAAAAAAGCAGTTGTCGTTTTTAACAATTTCCAGCAGATGGCGCTCACCGGCGGACACTGGGCCAGCTTGTCTGCTGCCACAAGTTGGACGTTAAGATGTTTGGTTTGAGATTTTCCTCTTGTCTTGATAAGTCTTGTCAGCACCTACACAAGGCAAAATAGAACACAACTTTAAAAAAAAGTAAGTATCCAGTTTTTTTTGACCAATACAGGGCAAAAAGTACAGATTTAGAGAAATGCATTCTATCAGGATGAATGACTGATGAAACCTACTCTTGGTGAAGATATCTTCACATAAACAAGAATTGGAGCAAGCGAAGTCTTGGACACTTGCAGTGGATGATTAATTGTGTCTGCATCCAAAATGACAAGCTGCATGCTCTGGGCCAGCTCAAATATACGCTCCACCTCCCCTTGGATCTGGGCTGCAGAAACAGAAAATGTAAACTTCCAACTCTAAGACAACATAAAATATAGATGATGTAACAAGATCTCCCTGGAAAACCCTAAATATGACAGCACACATATTGAGACTGGCAACAGTAGGAATGTTCTAGATCTTTATACCTTTATTCTCATATTTTATATTATTTTCTACTATTATAGAAAAACTGTTACAGTAACTTTAAACAATTCAATGACAATAATAAATTTAAAAAGTTGCCTTTTTTTAAATAAATGTTAATTTGCTGTGAAGATTATTTTAGGTTTAAATCTGTTTAACACTTCATTCAACACATACAGTCTGGCTTCATAAGAAGCTTAAATTATTTACAAAAGATTTTCTGCTTTACTTGAACTTGTAAATAACTAATAAACAGAGCAAATGACAATTGACATCAGAAATAAAAAGCATGTAAAGAAATAGCATGTTCCAAACAACAAAAGAAAACAAGACCTTGGCAGCTTTCACCAAAAGCCTAAATATTTAGTTTTTTGTTCTTATTATATGTATAATTTTTTCCCACCACAAAGGTAGATGCGTCAAGATTTCTTCAACTCATGGCAGGGGTAATATTAAACTTGTCCACTAGAGGGAGCTGGAAAGGACATCAAGTTTTAGTCCTAAAACATATCCGACAACCCACTCACACAAAAGCACTTCAATGCACTTTGGCTACATATTTCAAAGCTGTAAAGGATGAAGTCAGTTTTTGTGTACATGGACTATAAATGAAGCACACAGAAGTGAGAGGGTACCAGCAGCTGATACAAACATGAGGTAAATGAGAACAGAAAGGAGGTGGAGCTGTCAAAAACACAAGGACAACCAGTGCTTTCAGTCATACATACCGGCAGCATCTGGGATGAGACGGCAATGAGAGAGACAAGAGAAAAGCAAGTAAATCTTATCCCTGCTCTTGTTTTAACTGATTTCCTCCTCCTCTATTGAAATGGATAGAAAGGATCAGAGGGTAGACAGGGAGACGGTTGTGACTATTCTACAGTATAAAGATAAAAAACAAAAACAAAAAAGAAACATCTGCTTGGTTTGAACAAGATGAAACTTCCTAAAACCACGAAGTTTTCTAACTGACTGAGATTGTGCTGGTTCTGATAGAAATATATGAGAATAAGCAAAGCATAGCAGCTGCAGATCTGTTGATGCTGTTGTTAGGTCTGATTGGCAAGCATCATCCTTTTAGCCATTAATATTTGCAGTAAATATATTTTGTAGCATGGTGAACCTGCTAAAAACAAGTAACTATTGTTTAAAACATTTATTACATCCACTATGTCTGGAAGATAAAAGCAAATAATGTTTCTTTTTAGTCATTTGCTCCTCAAAGCAGGAACATGCAAGCTAAAAGTTGCTGAGCAAGAAACAAGAAAAAGCATCAAAGGTCTCAAAGCTCTGAGGATCACAGTCAGATTAGGAACCCACTCAATCCACTCAAACCAAAGTAAGCCTGATCTGTGGAGGCTACAGGCTAGTTATTCACTATGGTGTTAGTGGCAAAGCAGCTTTCATGAGACATTCGGTAAAAGCAAAGTCACAAAAGTCTATCTCTACCTTGGACACTTGCATCAGAAAAAACCGTGACTCATTTGGAGTCTGGGTTTTCTAGATTTACTAACGGTTCTCTGAAACATCCTTGCTATAACCCACATCTCTGAGATAACAGTACAAATATAGTCAAAAGAGTAGAACACCCATCATGGTTCCAGATTTAGGATATGCTTGATTTAACTTTGTGGCAACTCTGTGTATTTAAGGCAAAAACTGAGCAGCAATGTAAGCCAAAAAACAAAAATAGCTTTGACACATTCATTTCAAATTAATTTAGATAGTATGAGAAAATTAATTAGGACTTTAAAAATATGGGGGATGCCACAAGGGAAGTCAAGTTTTCCAGAAAGCAATTATATTAACTTGTTTTGGAATTGATTTAGTTGTCTTTTCCATGATGAAGCTATTGGAGTTGTGTTTTATCCATGTATCCCTTTTAACATTTAAGTCACAGACATGCGAACAGAAAAAAAAGAGACATTAGCATAATCACACTTTGTATTTCAATCTTGCACATGCATGGCTTTAAATTTTGCAGTGATTACAATTATATATATATTAATGATTCGGTTTAATTCTGCTGCCACACAAACTTGACCAATTAAATTTACTGAGTCAATTAAATTCTTTTGTTACAAAAGTATTCTGTAGTAAAATATACTACAGAATACTGTAGTACTACAGAATATAATACTACTGAATACTTTATGTATGACCAAAGTCATGCATAAAATAATGGCAGTAATTGCTGCAAAGCTGAATAAAGATCTACCAAACCATAAAGTGGGATTAGCTTCATACAAACAGTTCTTCCACTTTGACTAGATCTTTGGTTGATACATAATGCCAGTGGAGTCTATTTATTGCTGTGTACACTTGACTATAAACTTCATTATTATAGGAGCTGATTTTTGTTACACTGTATATTGATGTATGGACTCAAAACTTTAAAAATATATATTATTTAGTCTGCTGACTAAATAATATATGCACTCTGTAAATTCCAGTGAAGCCGTTCTAAATTACACACCTTACAAAATATAGACCACAGCTGAACTTAAGAAAAGACAGTAATTATTTCACACTTTTTTTTTCTGAACAGTTATGATGACAGATACAGATCCAAAACAGGGTAAGTTAAACCTCTTAATGATTTGTGCAGTTTTTGATTACTTGCATTTTCTGCCAATATTACAGTCAAATTTCACTGAGTAAAACTTATCCCTGTCTGCTTGTTGCATGTGCAGAGCCTCAAGGAGGAGACGATCCACGCAGTCGTGCCCACACAAGTTTGGTGGTCGTGATGCTTATCGCCATCATCTCGACAATGACCGTTGTCGCTTTCTTGATCTACAAGAGATCTCCTCGTCCCTTCCCCACCTTTGACAATCCATTGTACTTCAATGGCGAAAAATCTCAGCCTGATGTGGTCGACACCAATACATTGATCGAGAATGCTGAAGTATCCGATATCCCCCAGAAAATCCAGAGCCCATTTTAATTCTGTGATTTAGGAGTTTTGCAGAAGTTGAAGTTGTGCAAACTAGTCTGAGATTAATTTTTCTGTAAACACAGCTATGCTTCAGTATTTTGTTTTTATTGCAAACAATAAATATTCAGTAATTTAACAATAACTGTATTTGTTCTTTCTCTACCTATGACAGAATGTATATATAATTGCTACATGTTAAGCTCTTTTTCTACATGCTGTTTATTGCTTTTACTGTTTGAATGTAAAATGGAGGACACACCCTATCAATGTTCAAAAAAGACATTAAACTGTTCATGATGATATACTGTTCATTTTTTTTTAATTTGTTTAGGGTTAAACAATGTCAGCACTGTAATTATTGGTTTCTTTAAATGAATTCTGCATAATGATAAAGAAAGGAGGGAGAATGTTTCTTCCACTGAAATCATGTTAGAGGAAGTCACAAAAACTTGGCATGTTTATATATGGCAGCTCTTTATTTAGTATGACACATTTTCATCAGAAAAGAAGACATTTTCTGTTAAATTCTGTCAAAGGAAATACCATTTAGACTGAATTTAGTGGCACTGCTTGTATGTTAAAAATGTAAAATGCATATCTTTAAAATACGTTAAGTGTATTTGTAATAAATGGATCCATAATATATGTTTCATGGACTGTACTCCAAGGTAGCACAATAGTGCTTAGTGCCAATATAAAGCAATAACTGTCTGTATAAGAACTACTACAGGCGAATGATACAAAACATTGGAAAAGTTTTAACTTTTGGTTAAAAGATAACACTGAATATTTGCTCCCCTGGATGTTTACAGTGAGTTTATTCCTCCGTTGAAAATAAATGTTCTTGAAAGTGTAACGCAGTTTTACCTTTCTATTTAATTTTCCAAAATGTATGTTCAATGGCAGACAGTCGTCTCACTGTACAAATAATCAGAATAGACCAATCACATGGAAGCAATTCAAGGATTTAATAGAAAAGATTTGCTGAAGTTAAGTTCGAATATCAGAATGGGGAAGTAGTAGACAGTAAGATAAGTAGGAAATAAAGTGGCCTGTAATTCACAATGTTAGTTTGTGGATTAGGTTTAAAAGCGATGTCTGAACTGTTTGGTCTTGTCTCAACACAAACACAAGCGCTAACGAAGTATAATCTGAACAACAGACTTCAACTTAAGCCAGAATTACTTATATCCATGGCAAATTTAGGTTTTCTTGTATGGAGGGTTGAAACTGACGTCATTAAAATTTTTTAAAAGAAATAGAGTAAATCAATCAATAAACTTAACATGTACCCTTTAATTGGAAAATAGAAAGCTTTGCCTCTTGTTTTATAATTCAATTCACTTTCACAGCAACTTAAACTGAACTTAATGAAATGTTTCCCAGAGAAGTAAGAAAATAAAATCACAGTCAGCGTTATGAAGACTTCCCTTTTTGCAACTATTTCCCAATAGTTTCCAGATAATTTCTCAAGAAGACTTCTTCTACATTAGTCTAAATCTTTGTAAACCACAAAATAGATCACATCCCTAACTGTCTGCGGTTCATTTTGTATGATACATAATGTATTGGAGACAGTTGTAAATCTAAAACATATACCTTTCAAAGACTTGAAAATCATTTAACTTAAAGTCAGTGCAGTTGTTTAAATGCTTGCTCTTTGAATTTTTAGTGACTTTCTATTAAGTTGTTATGCAAGTCAATGAGAAGCACCTGATGTTGATGACAAATGACAGTTGAACGGTTGGTTTTCTGATTAGCCATAGTCTTTCCCAAAAATGTCTTTTGCAACCACAGCAAGTCAGTCTGTCTTTGGTCTCCTTTTACGCACATATTTTCCTGTCTGTTGGGATGCAAAGAACAGGTTATAGGCAGAACATGGTGCAGAGGGTATCTTTCTTCAAATAAATTGCTCATTCAGATTTCAGGAACTATGTGGTAATTACTTGTTTGTCAGAAGTAAACAAACCAGACATGATGCTGACTAAATAGAAAGAATAAAAAAAAGAGATGTGATGACGTGGCTTGTCGTGATGCGTCTCGGGATAAAAGCCCCCATCTCTACATATTGACCAACACAACTTCTAGATTTTGTGTGGACATTAGATGGATTAAGCATTCTCCTGGTGAAGAAAGTCTTAAGAAGAATCATGAGGAGCACATGTGTTGTCACTGTGCTCCTACTGAAAATGCTACAGTGCCTGGCATTAGATGGTGCAGTATTCCAACTCTTGATTTCAATCTGTTTCAGATTTTTTTAAATAGCAGTAGTTGCATATAGAAATCTGTGTCTAATTATTGCTTGTATGTCTGTATAATATAGACAAAACATTTTCTAATAGCTAACTGCTGAAATATTTATGAGAACTTTTCATTTTTTAACAATTTCTCTTTTCAGATTCACCATTTCAACTTACCAACGCAGCTGGGTTTTGCTTGGTTAAAACGGACTCCATTTGCCAAGAACTACGCTGGACAACTGCTGACCGATTGCTGGTGCCTGGCAAAAATAAATGTCTGGGAGCCCAGGGAACAACTGTGATGAGTGAAGTAAGCCTCTACGATTGTGATGAAACCAGTGAGCTCCAAAAATGGAACTGTACGAATGGAACCATGCTCACCCTCCAAGCAAACACCGAACACAAGCTATTTATTGAGCTCCAAGCAGATAACAAAGCTGTACTGGTGACAACAGCAGGACCCAACAGCAAACTCACGATATCAGGGACATCCAGTGGAGCTTGCACAAGAACTTACAGAGGTATAAACCTGCATTTTTCACAAGATCCAAGTAACTAATTTTAATCTGTATCAATCAGAGTGCTTAATTGCAATTATTTTTTTGTGTTTTTTTTATTCATTTTTCAGAACTTTACACCATAGGAGGCAATGCAGCAGGAAGGCCCTGCATGTTCCCTTTCTTTTACGAAAACCAGTGGTACTCAAGTTGCACTTCGACTGACGCCCAAAATAACTGGTGCTCTATTGAAACCAAGTACGAACATGAGATATGGGGCTTTTGCCCATCAAGCGGTGAGTACTGAACAATCTTTTCATCTTAGTGATATAGTACAGTTAGTGCTTTAAATGCTTATTGTTTTGCCATTTTAAATTAAAAAAGCACTTTATCATTAGTGAATTTTGAGTTGTTTGAAAAAAACATGAGAAAAGCAAAATAACATAAATATGCCACCTCATTAAATTGGTAAATCTTCAAAAAAGATGCCTCCCAAAGTATGGACTGAGGCTCAACTTGAGCCACCATACACAGATGTATATTTTCAAGCATACTGATATTCCTAAAAGCACTTGCTGGGTTTGAGTTTACAAACTTGAATTATTTCTCTCTGTAGCTAATCTATACAATGTAAATGTTACATTTTTTTGCGGAATTACTGAAAAAAAAAAACATTTATTTGCTATTTAACCCTTAAGTGGTCACCCTGAGAATGTGTCCAAGTTATCTGATCCTCATGACAGATAAGTTGTTTTTTATTTTATTTAGTTAGATGAACTTGTATATAATGTTTTGCAGATAAGGACAGCTGGATCAAACATCCAGTAAGTGGAGCATTTTATCAACTGAACACCAATTCTGCTTTGACGTGGGCAGAGGCTGAAGCAAGCTGCAAGCAGCAGAGCGCCTCCTTGCTCACCATCAATGACCCCCACGAGCAGGCTTACATCACAGGTTCAATGACTTATAAGAACTCAGACTGGCAAGAAAATACATGAGCTCTTCATGGTCTTTCTTTTTAAATGTTCTTTTATTTCACCCATATAGTGTTGCTTGAGCCAGAAGGAACCCGCCAAGGATAAAACTTTGGACCGGTCTGACTCTGGATTCAGAACATGGCTGGAAGTGGTCTAATGGGGACCCTTTTCGTTACCTTAATTGGGATTCAGGTAGGATTTTTCAGTCTCATATTTTGATAAAAATCACAAGGTCCACAAATAGCTTTCCTTTAACTCTTCACAAACTTGTGTTGCTTTTGAGTTAATGTTCTTGTCATTTATATGCAACAACAAAGTCTCTGGACACAGCGTTGTATTTACACAATCATTTTCTCTCAAGATGAAAAACTAAATTACAAAATTAAATCCTGATGTGAAAAAATAGTTATGATAAGTTACAACATACCTAACATTTTCCATTATGTCGTTTTAGGACAACCAATCACCCATCCAGCATATACCTGTGGAATGATGGATGGAACCGTAGGGTACGCATGGCAAAATTCAATATGCAGCAAGGAATTTGGCTACATCTGCTACAGTAAAGGAGTTCTAGCTTCTCCAACGGCAGGTAAATAATTTTTACTTGGAGAAATAAAATATGCTTATGATGTTGTGAACTTATATTTATTGCACCTTGTGGTTTACATTCTCCTTTTTGTGTTTCCTGCAATCAGTTCTTGACATTGGATATTGTTCAGCACCATGGGTTCCATACAATGGTCACTGCTTCCAACTTTATCGAAATGCCCAAAGCTGGTCTGGTGCTCAGCAGGCTTGTCGTAAAGACGGAGGCGATCTTGCAAGCATTCGCAATATGGAGGACCATAGTTTTATCACGTCAGAGCTTGGATATGGTACCCTTATTTTCATATCAATCTGTCTTCTGGAGGTTTCTTAGTTTGGGGTTTTCTTACACTTGACAACCATCCAATTGCTAAAATTCAAGCTAACTATTTTGCCTTTCCTTTTAATCACAATAAGGAATTTGCAAACTAAGCACATAAATTAAAGTTTATGAAGTCCTGTAAACTAATGATAGATATTTAGATATATAATAGCAATTCCTTTATTTATTTCTGCTGTCTGCAGCCTCCACTGATGAGCTTTGGATTGGACTCAATGACATTAAAACAGAAGGCCTGTTTGACTGGTCTGACCACACCACAGTTACCTTCACCAGCTGGGAGGTTGGAAAACCACAAACTGCAACAAACCAAAACGATTGTGTTCTTGTCAGAGGAGAGGTGAGAAACATTATGTTCTCTTTTAAATGTGACACATTTGAATCTGGTCTGGTATGGTGAAGCTGGGCCACAAAGCAAAGAACTCAATTTACCAATGCATTTATAGTCACTCAACTTATTGAGATAGGATCCATGATGGTAGATGAGTTTCTGACATAGAACACCAACTGTTTCTCTACATAGAAAAAAGTGGAGGTAGTTCATGGATTAGATCTGGTTCTAACCCATTTGGAGATTTTTCTAGTAAATCCCATTGACAGGAGAGCCAGAACTCATTGGAGGTATTACAGTCATTTTGAATAATTTTGAATATGCAATCCAATGAGTCTTGTTTGTCAGATTAAAAGTACTTTTGACAATAACAACCTATAAGCAGGTATTAAACATACTTTCATTAACCCAACATTTGTGTTTCAAAAATAGTTTCATTGCTCTGATGTAATACTTTCATTAACTGTAAGTGGAAAATCATCATAATTTATAGAAATATACACATTCAAACATCCATCTGCATGTAATTAATCTATTCATTGTTTCACTTATTAAGTTCCTAAAATAAACTAACTTTTCTACATTATTTTGAATGGGTCTGCATAGATCAAATCTGTGTATTTTGACAATATATTCAATCAATCAAATCAATCAAATTTTATTTGTACAGCAAATTTCAGCTACAAGGCATTTCAAAGTGCTTTACATTATAAACACAAAAATACAAAGTCGTGCAACATAGAATATTGTAAAACAAACTGTATTTTCTTTCTGTAGAACGGAAACTGGGCTGATCGTGACTGTAAGGAGCCCATGGCTTCATTTGTATGAAAACCAGTGCTTCTGAACCCAGTGGGGATGAAATACGGCAGGATGCAGGTTGCAAAACTGTGAGTGATTTTTTCCAAGTCTGGAAAAACATTTTTTAAATATTTTATCTGGCATAAAAGCAAAAGAGGGAAGATTTCAACAAAGTAAATAAAAAAACAAAACAGTTTTCATAAGTGATAGAATTAGAAATGCACAATTGTCAGATCAATATTTTGCTGCCTGTTATATTGTATTGCATCTTGACACAGAAAGAGGTTAAAATGCTCTTTTTTTTTTCTTGAAAAGGGTTGGAAAAGATACGGCTCCTACTGTTACTTCATTGGAACGGAAAGAAAGACATTTGGAGACGCGAAAGAGGAATGCAAGAGATCAAATTCTTACTTGGCAGATGTTTCAAACAGGTATACAAAGCCTACATATTTTTACAGGAATGTTAAAAAAAGAGAGCGAGAGATGAAGAGAAAAGACATGGTGATACAAACAAGCCCCATTTGTTTATAAGAAATATTGTTAAAATTCTAAAAAACAATTAATTTTCTTGTAAAGATAAACAAATTAGGTGACATAAGAAGAAACAACTGGTCCTCTGAGATAAAGAAATGACAATTAAAAAGCTTTAAATGTATAAAAAACCATGAAATATTACACCATGTTGTTCTGTATAATTTTAGACCTAGTAGGACGACATAGCAGCAATATCTCATTCATAAAATCTAGATGTTTAATTAATGTGAAACATACTGCAGCTCTATCTTGTTATTTAAGAAATACCTTTACATTATTGCATCTAAATAGCTCAGTATTTAGGACTAACACACCTAACTTAATCTTTATCTTTAGCTAAATTAACCTATTTGGTAGCTCAAAATCAAATATGTAAGTTAAATAACAAAAATTATTGTGGTAAATGGTTTATTATTTTATTGTTCATGTTTCCAGGGTGGATAATGCCTTCCTAGTCAGCTTGGTGGGCCTCAGATCCGAGAAACATTTCTGGTTAGGGCTTTCAAACCAGAAGAAACCAAGATGTTTTTGAGTGGACCAGTACTGTGCCTGTGAGATATACTCACTGGAACAGGGAAATGCCAGGTACAAAACATAGATGTTCATATAATGTGTTTGAAAGTAACTTTTAAAATGACAGTTGTTAATTTCTTTGCCAACAAGGGCGCAACCAGGGTTGCGTCGCAATGACCACTGGTAGCACTGCGGGCCTCTGGGACGTTTTGCCGTGTACAAACAGAGAAAAGTACATCTGCAAATATCAAGCAGAAGGGACAGCTTTGACACCTGCACCAACGACTGCTCCCTCTGACCTTTGTGCAGATGGATGGACCAAAATCTCATCAAGATATTTCTGTTACAAGGTGAAATTTGACATTTTTAATGTATGCACTGCTAAACTGCAGTGATTTGTCAACATAAGTGACGTCAGTTAGAAAAAATGGCTGATTGCAATTTTGATTGTTTTAGGTTTTCAAATAATTGAAACACTAATAATATAAGCCTCAATGGCTGCTTTATTATAATTTGAAACCATGAATTTGCCTTTCTGAGATGAGAGTGTGATTCTTCTCTTTTAACTTGTTTGAGGCAACCTGCACATTTTCTCATAGTTTTGATGATGACAGTTAACTGATAAACAAAAGACATCAGAGGATGAACTGCAGTCTGATTGGAGACATCGCATTCACTTGAATTTTGCTCAGTAATAAAATGAGGGATGAATGGACACAGATAACAGGAGGTGAACGTCTTGTGTTTTTAGGTATTTGCTGAGCGTACAGAGACTAAGTCATGGTTTGAGGCCAGGGACTACTGCAGAGCAATCGGAGGAGACCTACTAAGCTTCCACAGCGCTGCTGAGTTGAATTTGAATAAGCAATCATCTAGGTACAGCATGACTTTATTTACCTACTGCCATAAACAGCAATTTTTCAATGAGTTGCACCACAATGGTTTTTTATGTCATTTTTTTCTTTTTCTTTTTTTTGTTTGTTTGCCAAATGATCAGTATCCCTTTGGTATTTTGTCAGTAATTGCTAATAAGACTGAAATCACATTATGGATGAGAAATACCATGTAGCATGCTTACATTATAAAATGTGGTGTATGTGTGCCTTTACAGTGAAGCATATTTTTAGGGGTTGTCTGTAGTATCCCTCTGTGGAAGGCAAAACCGCAAGACAGACTTAAATGAGTTAATACATTTATTAAGCAAAGAAAATATATTTAGAGATTAAGCAAGTGCAAAATTTTGAATTTAAGTTAGCAGAAATTCAGAGGCTGGTTGGAGGGACAAATCCAGTGAGACTCTGAGCCTTTTATAGGAGTGCAGGGAACACGCACACATACTGTATTTGTGATCAGTGGTCTTACAAACCCTGGTCTTTATCCATACTCATCCATATATGGCAGCCTGAGGAATGTGTAGGTCACCCAAAACTCTTGTATTTGCTAGTGAAACTTAAATATATAATCTGTTTCCAGATCTCCCAACTACAGCAGATATTTAACACTCTGGATTGGACTTAGTGCCAGTGACCAGGGCACTGGTTTTGAGTGGAGTGACGGATCCCCAGTGAGTAAACAGATGCTTTTCTTTACAGGACTTCTCAATCTGTGACAAAACTATTTATGATCTTTATGATCCTTATCATAATGGTTTCCTTAACAGGTAAACTTTCAACACTGGAGAGATGGAGAACCAAATAACAAAAACAATGTTGAATCTTGCATTGAATTCTATCCACATGATTGGGCTGAATCAGGGTCTTGGAATGATAATCAGTGTGAAGCGCCTAATGGCTGGGTTTGTCAGATCCGTACAGGTAAAAGGTGGCTAAGTTATATAAAGTTATGCCTAGATACATTGAATGTTACCAAAGTTCGTGTTATACTTTCCAATTATACCATATCTTTTATTTCTGGTGTGCTTTCTATCTATATGTAGGATTGACTCCGAAGTCACCCCCACCTCCTCCAACTCCAGGTAAGTGTATTATGTAATAACTTGAATACAATAACTCAGTTTTTAAATTTGAAACGCAATAGTCAACAAACTTTCTGGCGGTGATGCTAATCATGGTTGGCAAACCCTCATACTGTGCATATTTTTGCTCTGACAAATTGAGTATTACTTTTTGAAATTCACAAATCGCAACTGTGTCGTTAACAAACTGTAATCAGGCTGGGTTTGTCTGGTTCACTTCGGGTTCGGGTTGAATTTTCTCCTTGCAAAAAGAGTTTAAATCCTGAGAAACGCCTTTCTTTACATGTTTACATGTTTAAAAGAAATGTAGAAATATTACTCAGTAATTATAGGTTACTTGTTGACAATACTTATAGAGTCTTAAAAACAACAAACAAAAATACAATTAAAATAAATAAGAAAATATTTTTGCACTTCTGTTAAATTCCAAGTAATTAACCAACAGATTTTCAAACTCCAGGTAATGCTGGTCATATTTAGAGC
Organism: Poeciliopsis prolifica; assembly: GCF_027474105.1. Taxonomy (NCBI): domain Eukaryota; kingdom Metazoa; phylum Chordata; class Actinopteri; order Cyprinodontiformes; family Poeciliidae; genus Poeciliopsis; species Poeciliopsis prolifica. The sequence goes on along the minus strand of NW_026562383.1, from coordinate 16,987,338 downwards.
TGACTCCAGGCATAAATGAACTAAGCAGCTGCTGAGGTATAAATGCTAACATTTTATCATAGATGTAGAATTTTAACATTTGTTTATTGAGAATGAAAATGTTAGATCTGATTTTATGATTCATGCATAGATTAAAAAAAAGGTTTTTATTTATTTAACATTGAAATTTAAGATTTAAATGTGGTGTAAAAGTTTAATGAAGAATCTTTGTAGTTAGATTGTTGTGCTACCATAGCTACCATCTGACTTTAATGTTTTCAGCAAATTACAATCATCAGTGATTTTTTTTTTAGTTCTGCCAGTTATTCTAGGGCTACAACCTGCCTGTATTGTATCAGACTTTACTTTTATAGAGTATCTAATATGCATTATTTGCTCTGGCAAATGCACAGATTACAACCATACCGCTGATGGGTGGCTGGAATGGGGGGGAAATCAATACTTTATTGAATCCCGGCAAAGGGCCAATGACGATGCTCGGAAATCCTGCAGAGAGAAACATGCTGACCTTGTGACCATCAACAGCGAAGCAGAGCGTACTTTCCTGTGGAAACAGGTATGTTTATTCATTCTTTGGTATGGCACATTTGCAATAGCTCATTAAGATATAACTACAAAATACAATAAAATTCAAATTTAGCTTGTCAAAAAGAAATCAATATTCACCAGATTTCAGTGAAATTTTAATTTACTTGATATTAAAAATTTTGTGAACAGAGACTCTCAAAATCATTCAGACCCTTTGAACTTGTTTGCATTTGATCATAAATATGCAGTATGAGATGTATTTCATTAGGATTTTGTGAGTTAAATTCACACAAATGTTCATGACATTGTGAAACTGAAGAAAAACAATAGACTTAAACATTAAAAAAATTAAACTCTAAAAAGATTAATATTTGTTATAAGCCACCCTTTTATTCGTCAGTTTTAGTTGATCTTTTAAACGTCTGATCTGCAGATTCCAATTTTGGCCGATCCATATGTTTTTTGTCTGAAAATTTAAATTAAATAGTGATAAAGTCTCTAGTCTCTCTCATGGGATAGTAAACGGTGACAGTGAGGTTTAGGTAGGTATAATTGGTGGATAAGGTCGGTTTCCCATGTAAGTTTTAGATGATCTCCCACAACTAAGAAAATCAATGGTAAGCATTTTGTAAGCATTTTTGCATTCTTGCCTCAAGCTAAAAAGCACCTGAGATTGGAGTGTAGATTTATCTTTCAGCATGAGAGAGGAGAGCTAAAATAGCTTACAGCATGTAATTTGTTTTGCCCTGGCTCAATAATAGATGAGACCTAAAATCCATGACCCAGGATTAAACATTTCTTCCTACACACATTTTTACTGTGCTATTTTATAAAAAAGAATGAATATCACCCACTGTATATATGTAAGACTGGTCTAGATGCACCCCAAAATACTTCAGCAATCTCTTTGGAAATAATAGGTTCAATGGAATATTAATTCCAGGGCTAAAAATAAATGTAGTAATTTACAACAAATGTAAAAACAAATGCTAAAAAGAACAGAAATATGTACTATCATTTCCGAATCCTTTTACAATTAGTTTGGAATATGATAATTATATTTATTTCATTTTTTTTTTTTCGTTTTGTGACATCAGTATTACAAACTTTTTTTGCATTTGGACTATAGTTTCGTTAAATTCCTCATTTGACTGAGCTAAATGACAAACTTAATGAATTGGCGAAAACATTTGGTGATATGCAGCAGGATTAGAATTGTATTTGCCTTTTGCAAAGTTCACTGAAGTTCACAATGTTATGAATTTACACTAGTTATTCCCTTCTGAATTTCTTGTTACATTTCTCTTACATATTCTCCTGCACTCATAAACTAAAATGAGCCTTTGTTTGAGTGTAGATATCCAAACGTTCTAGTTCTTTCTGGATTGGACTAACTGTGGATCTTGACAAGTCATTCCAGTAAGTTTATGTTCCAAACATATTTGGGAAAAAAGGAATATATGTTTGCAAGCTTTCTTTCAAAGCATTATAACTAACTATAATGGTAACAGAGCAGATTAATGGATTAGTGTATTTTTCTTTGCATACTTGACCTCGTCTTTTCTTGCTTTAAGATGGATGGATGGTTCTCCAGTGATTTATCAAATGTGGGATGAAGGACAACCTAATTTTATTAACTCTGATGAAAACTGTGTTGTCATGAGATCGTTCCATGGTGAGTAGATAACTAAATGAATATAACTGAAAAAACTATTTTATATGTGTTGTTAGAATATGAGCCTTGATAATTTGGGAACATTTTAATTGGAATGACCGTGATGGGCTGATCATTAGATCTTACATGGTTTGAAGTTTGACTTTTTGGGTGGTTTCCTTTTTTCTTGTGACTAAAAATAACTTTTATTATTTTGTCCTTCTGATTGCATTTTTTAGATAATGTAGTAAGAGAATAGGGTATTGTAGAAAAATGGTTCACCAACTTTTACTCATTCAAAAATATAGACAAAACTAAGACCAGGGGAGGGATATGAACTATTAACAAAATAGTTATTATTATAATGCAATAATAATACTATTAGTACTTTTTTTACTTTATCATTTCACATACATCTACACCTGTAGATTTTCTTCTTACTTATTGTATTTTTATTTTAATGGCCAGTACAGAAAGGTTCAAATGAGAATAATGAAGAAATCAGAAAAATTAAACAACAAACTATCTGAAAAATATGTAAATATAAATAATTTGGTAAATGTCACCAATCCCTATGTATATACACACAAAAACGTGAAATGCATATCGTGGCTTCCTGACTTATCATTTATGGTTTCACAGGGTTCTGGCATGATTACAACTGTGGATTTGAATTCGGTTCTATTTGTAAGCGCAGTAGCTCACCTCCTGTCAATGCCACCGTGGCTCCTACAGTCCCACCTCAAGGTAACTGCAAAGAAGGGAAGAGGATCAACTCCAAGGTGAGATTTGGCAGCATTTCAGTTTTATACCTTGAGAATATCTGAGAATATCCTTCTGTTGGAGCTAGATCGAATGCATTCGGTTGGAATATACACAAATTGTAACTTAATTTCTTATGGCTCAATTTCAGTGTTACAAGATCATATATAGTAAAAAAGTAACATGGTTCAATGCAAGGCAACAATGTCAAGAGATGGGAGGAAACTTGGCCTCTATTCCCTCAAGACATGAGCAAGGTTGGTTTTCTCATGACAGTTTTGAACATTTACTTCAGTTCAAGTTATTTGCTACAATACATTTACCTTAGTATTTTGCTAAGTTTTCTAGCCATCATCTTTGCTGTAGTTAGGCTTTGTATTTGACTACTAACCACCCTCACTAGAAATATTGTTTGCAGGTCTAAACATGATTAAACTGGAATGCAAAGTGATGGGAATTTCCATGCCAATCAGAAAAGCCAGAAATTTATTATGTTATTGATTTGAAATTGTCTGGGACTTTAATGACTGCTTCTGTTTTCTGTTTTCAGTGTTTTTAGTGTCTGAAATGGCGAACACACCAAATAGAGACCTGTGGATTGGTTTTCAGAGCTCGTATGGCGATGGGTTTTACTGGACCGATGGACGGCCAAAGTCTTATGTCAATCTTGATCTTTCTGTAAGTTAACATTGTATGTTTGTGTTGTCAATTTGAAAATGTTATTACTCTAACAATTAATTAAATATAACATTTTGTTTTATATTTCATTAGCGAAATAGGCATTCACCCTTTACACACCATTATGGTTATATGGTAAGATAAAAACATTCATCTATCTTTGTACGAAATCAGTGGTTCTACAATTTGTCTCCTGCTCGAGAAAAATGTTTGACTAATGAGTTGCAACTGCTTCACCATTTTAGCAATCTTTACAAAAATTGTATTTGATCATTTTATTTGATCCCATAAATATTTTGAAAAATAAACAACAATTTTGTAGTTCATTTGCTTAGTGAAGAAAAGCTTTATAATTAACCTAATAAAAATTAACTTTTGGTTTTTATCTAATCCAGATAACTGCTTGTGAGCAATTTATTTGTATATTTAATATTTTTAAATCATGACTAAAAAAATTATATTTGAAGTGAAGATTTCTAAGCTATTTATCGATTATTTATTTTTCTTTTTGGATTCTTTTGCAGCATCCCTTTGATGAAGACGTAAGTAATTCTTAGATTATTTACGTTTAAATAAACAAAAACCATTCCTTTTGCTAATGAAACAAGCTTCGCTCTGACCCACTGGCAGAAAATTATGTCCTAATAGTGAGGGCTGGTCGACCAGGGACTCAATGAAGAAAATGTGACTGAATAGATATGATCTCTCCCTGTAATTCTGATCACATCTCTCTCAGTTTTCCTCTGTGGGGATCAACAATTATTCTCTGATTCTGAGGTGTACAGATTATAATAATCTTAAAATGTTGCTTTATTTTGCAGTTGTATATTGCATTTCGAAACGAGGTGAGTATTTTCTACAACGTAATTCTTACCATCTTACACTTAATTACCATCTTTTTTGATCTACATCTGCTGGGTTGTCATTTCTAACAGAAAAAATGTGCTGTGATCAACGGTAATCCTTCATATGGACTTGGAAAATGGATACCTAAATCCTGCCATGACGTCAATGGATTTATATGTTTAAGTGGCTTACGTAAGTCATTTAACGTGGTTCCTGCTGATGGTTTTCAAAACAGTAAAATGTTCACTTACTTGCGTGCTACACCTATTTGTCCCACTTTCAACCTTCAGTCCAGGTCTAGTTTATTTCTCTCTGCTAAAAACAGCAAATGATTAGTAAATTTGCAAACAAAATTTGCATAATTAATACTTGTAAATAGGAATGTGTAGTTGTGAATTGATTTGTGTAACCTTGTAAAAAGGATTTTCTTTTCTTTTCTATGGCTGATTGGCCAATCACAAATGTAACAATCCTATAAGATTATGCAGCCACAGGATCTTATTAAAACCATTTTGTTTGCATAATCTTTCTACTTTGCTCCAGATGTCCAATTTTTCTGAGGTGGTGGTTTTTCTCCTGCAGCGAAGTTACTTCTAAGTTAGATATGTAACAGACATATCTAACTTATCTAACTTAGGTCACTACAGTCAGCAGTGGCTTCTCATGCAGTGTGCTGTTACAGCATGAGATATGTCACTTGGGAAGACTCACTGTACTTATGCAGAATGCATTGATTCAATAAAAGACCACCAACAAATTCCAGTTGGTAGAACACCATAACAGCAAGACCTCAAACCCTAAACTCAAAAGCTTCCAAGTGACCCAAAAAGTGATACTGAATTATGTTACTACTCTACACCTGAGACACCTGATTCTATGAGATTCTATGAATCTCCTACTGAACTTTTCTGTAATCTTAGTGGATCGTTACATTTTAATTGACCTAGCATTGACCAATCAGCTGTAAAAATTAGTACCTGCAGGTGGAAACTCACACCAAAGCAAGAGAGTTTTTTATTTGCACCAGTAAAAAAAACATTAACTAAAAGAATTTGTAACTTGAGTAATTATTTTTTACAAATAAAATTTTTTACACAAATTCTTTACTAGGGATGCACAAAAAATGTTTCTCCATTTTATTTTACAATGTTACACAACTCATGCATTCTGATTTACAAGTAGATAGTATTTAATTATAATTATTTCTATTTAAATGTATAAATTTTTAAATGCACATTTTTGCAATGACATAAGTACTATGATTGAAAACTAAAAAATTATTACTTATCATTTCTATTCTTAAACAGAACCAAATACACCTGAAACAACTACACCAACACATCCAGATAATTACTTCAAAATCCTAAATGATTCTATCAAGCTTGTCACCCAGCAAAAGAGTTGGTCTGATGCTCAGAAGACCTGTGAAGCTAACGGTGCCAAGCTGGTCAGTGTACGGAGTGAGTGGACACAGGCTTACATTGAGCTGCTGGCTTTGAATCTTAAACGTCCTCTGTGGATTGGACTCAATAAAAACCAGGTATGGTCTTTACAGCCTCTAAAAGCAAACATTTATTCTAGATTCCATTCAAACATATTAGATGTAATGCTTTCATAACAAAATGCTCACAGGGAATTGGCGAAATGCAAATTTTTACAGATACAAGACCTGTCTGATGTAGTAAGTGGAAATATGAACTTCAGTTTGATCAGTTGAAAAATGTTTAACATATATTTGAGATATTTAACAATGTTTAGCCCTTTTTTACCAAATTACACTGAATGTTTCTCAGCCCTGTTTTTATTTTCAAAACAAGATATTTGTGGATTATCTGTGTAACCAACGTTTACTTAACACAAAAGATTAGGTCATTGAGCCGTATGTATTATCTCTTTTTTATTTTTTGGATGTTTTTTTTTTTTACTTTCAGACTAATAACTACTTCCAATACATAGAGGCTGGCCATTACGTTTTACCAACTGGGATAGGAATGAACCACGTAGAGGGGGAATTTGTGTTTATGTGGATGTTAATGGAAAATGGAAAACCAATGATTGCAATCAGAACTTCAGCAGTATTTGCATGAAGTCCACAGGTGAAGGCAAACTAAATATATTCTAAATAAACATATAAGCACATATATCCCTTAATTTGCTTAAATCTGCATTTTACTGTTTAAATTTTCTTCCATTTTGCTATGTAATGACAAATAAATTTTAATAAAATGTTTTTCAATTATTAAATAAGTAATTTGTACCACTGTTTATGTAATACACAGACACACCGCCAGAAGTTAAGTCAGACGATTATCCTGGAATTGTCCAGAAGACCCATATCCAGGTAGGACTGGATACGGGGCTTCTCTGCTTTCACATGGCCAAAGTCGGTGGCAGACCTGGAAACCTTCAGAAATTTTTGCTACCTATTTTTCTCTGAAGAGAAAGAGTGGCAAGATGCAACTACTAGCTGTCTGTCACATGGTAGGTGTCTTCTGTGAAAAATCCTTTCTGTAGTAGTGAAAATTGATTTTGCATGTACAAAAAAAATAACTACTGGTGTGTTCTGTGAAGGTGGAACCCTTGCCAGCATTGGAGATCCCTGGGAACAGGATTCATACTTAATAACATTAAACATTTCAAAACTCATACACATCTTATTGGCTGGGCCTGTTCAAAACTACTAAAGGTAATGAACATCACAAAAAGGCAGTGTTAAAGGAAAAATTAAACTGAACATGTGTCTTCTATGTTTTACAAAAATAATTTTACACTGTAAAATATTTGAGCCACATTTAGTTGTGTCTACTGTCTTCTACTCAGAGTCAATTACATTTTGTAATGATAAGCAAACTAAGCCAGAACCCAAAACGCAGCCAACACAGGAGAAAGTTAAATCAGAAGTTTTAATGACAAAAAATAATAATTTAGACGTGACTGAACGGGGTGGGAAAAAATGAGCAGAGATGGGAGGAGGGATCCACAGGGGACAGGGATCCAGCCGGGGGTGGGACGAAGTAGGATGAAAGGACAACAGACAGTCTTGGGGGCTCAGGGAACAAACAGACCACAGGGGCAAAGTCCACAGACCAGAGACGGAGTAGAGAGACGATCCAGGGTCATACACAGGAGAGCCACAGGCACAGATAATCCAGAAAACAGCAAGCAGGAGGCAGGGTCGGCGACAGGCAGGGTTCTTTAACAGGAGATCAGAGTACTTTCAGCAGCCGAAGGACAAGGCAGAATCTAAGGTCAAAAACAGGCAGGATCAGTAAACCAGAAAACTCCTTGAGACATGAAACAATGGCTTGAAAGCTGTGACGAGGGCAACAGACGATCTCGCACTTAGCTGGTGAAAATCAGCTGTATAAATAGGGAGCAGCACAGTGCAGGTGAGAGTGAGCTGATGAGCAATCAGCGCAGAAGGTGGAGCAGAAACACTGAAGTCATGACACATTTAGCGAGTTTTAGATTTTGAACCTACATGTGTGAGTTTGTGAAATATAAACTTATGTAGTAAGTGGTGTCAATTTTTTTATTTTTTTATTTTTTCAAACCTCTAAGAGTTTTTAGTTTAGCACTTATAAAAAAAAAAAGACAGGAGTGGGAACTGTTTCCCAGAATGCTTAGCAGCATGTTGTTGTATCCTGAGATGGAAGTGTGTTAGATTGATCTGACTCTTGTGTCTTATTAAGGAAAATGTCTATTTTCAGCAATCCTTAGCTTACAAAGCTTGAGGATAATGTCCTGTTCACGCTGAATATTTGAGAGCAGAATGCATCGTAATGTTTGATGAAATTTATTACCAGATCAAAAATTTTGTTCATGCAATTTGAAGCAAGAATTTAAATTATTCTAAAGTAATTATTTAACCATTTAGTTAATTAAGTAGTTAGCTAAAATAATCTTGTCTTCTTGTGAGTGAAAATAATAGAGAAATGTGTGCTCTTTAACTAGATGAAGACAGTTATTTCTTTCATATTGTGAAATAGTTTGATTTAAATTGCAGCATTCAGTTAAAAATCACAATTCAAGATTAATGAACTTAAAAAACAATGTTTATGAACTTTACTTTCAGAGTTAAAACAAAACAATTTTCATGTTTACTGAAATTGCATGTTCAGGCACCCATCAAATGTTTTACAATGTATTTGTAATTTATTATTTATTTCTATTTTTAAACATTTTAGATATTCCATAAAATACAGAAAACAATAAAATAAATATCTGTCTATCCCCAGGAGAATGGATGTGGTTGGATAAAACGGTCATGGATTTTCAAAACTGGCAAGATTATCCGTTTCGCTCCTACGGCATGATTAGTGCATCAGACGGGAAATGGCATACGGGGAATCGATGGCAAGACAGACCATACATCTGTAAAGCAGCCAAAGGTAAAAACTTTACAATGAATTCAATCTCAACTATCAAAATCACTTCAATAGCATTTCAGACAGTTCCCTTGCTGTAGTAAAAGATCGTAGTGTAATTAATTTTATTGTCTTTGGTCTTATATTTTCTTTACAATGTAAACTTGATATTTACACTGTATCAAATGAAATATTTCTGGTACATTTCCTCAGTTTTTTAAACTTTGTCCATTTGTTTGACTTTGTTAAAGATCATATTGATACCTCTTTCATTCTTTTGAGGAAAATAGCTGCCTAAAAGCTGACATTTCACAGTAAAAGCCACATAGACAAACATGGTCCTCTCAACATTACAGTGCAAGTAATTTAGAATTTGTTAGCAGCATGCAAATAATTTCTACCAATTAAAAAGAAACCAAATCTGCAACATTTTTTGATAAGGTTTTCTTTTTCTTTCCAGTGTTACCTCCAAAGCCATCACCCAAACCAAGTGAGTCATGCTTTCATCTTTTTCTATTTGGAATTTTTTTTTCTTTCTCTTCATCTACTTTTTTTTCTCTGCAGATGTTGCCATTGATCCTCAAGGTCGGGGTCACACGGCTTTAGTAGCTGTGTTTGTCATTGCTGGGATCGCAATGGGAGCAGGTATTGCTTTCTTCCTGTTCAAGAAGTCTGGTCATCAGATGACTCTCATACCAATCCCTGGAGGGTTAACGGCCTTTGATAACCCACTTTTCAGCAGCAACCAGTCACAGAAAAATTTGGTGGACACTAAAAAACTGCTGGGGAACGCAGATGAAGATAACAGTCAACTGTAATAACTATATAATTGTAAAAGACAGCAGATGGTGCATGGAAGTATTCTCTGTTATGGCTGCTTAGGATCAATGTAAATGCAAAGAATGATTTATACAAGAAGATGGTGTAACAATTAATTAACTGGAATGTTAATTCAAGTAGCTTGGATGTATATTGTATTCTAACTACTGCAAAAGTTTAATTGCCAATGAGAAAGAAGACATGAACACTCTTTGACTCAAAGTAGTCATTCATTTAGAAATGATGCAACACCTCTCCAAATATTATTGTTAGAAAAATGTGTTTGCAAAAAAGATCAAACAAGACACAATTCACAAAAGGTAGAAAGTCTCTATAGATGTTTGATTGTAATTCAATTCCCAGCATGGAGAAAATGCAAAGTTATACAGTTGGTATATATACAGTTGGTTCTCTGACTAACAAAGGAAGTTATCTTGCTACACTTCCTATGTGATTTGTGCAGATGTAAGGTGTTTTTTGGCAATCCTGCAAAAGCACCTAGGACTATTAGTGTCTTATCTTTGCTGACAGTCCTCCAGCAGGAAATGAACTTATGAACTTAGATTCCTTACGTCTATAATGCTGCAATGTGTAAGTTTCACTTCATATGTAATGTTATTCTGAAACCAGGATATGTCAAAAAGCATATATAGAAGGATTGTCCCTATTCTTAAATGTGTCTGAATGATAACATTAATTATTTTCTTGACTGTATAATTTTATTGATAAATTAGATCTGTTTTGTAAAGTGCCTTAAAATGACCTTTGTTTGAAATAGGCCTTATATGAATAAAATAAAATGAATGAAAGTGAATTGATGTAATTTGTGAATTCAAATTAAATTGGAAGTAAAATGCTTTGGCGCTTGAACTACGGCAGAAGATGTGTGTGCTGAGAATCCAAAACTTATGGTTCAGATTCTAACTTCCTCCTGCCACATGTTGGTGTCGGGCAAAGCACTGAACTCAAAGGTGTTTGAGGCAGAGCAGCTCAATTTTTTAGACAGATTAACTGTCTCCTAGTATACAGTCACAAAATAGTTAAAAAATATATCTATATATTATGTATTGATCTAAGACAAGTAACAAGTTATAACAATAAAAAAGCTGGTTTCCAAAGTGAGCCAGGGCAGCTTTGCTCTACAAAATTAATATCTGGAAATGGTAGCTATTAACAGAAGTTTTATATTTGACATCATATTAGACAGATGAATAAATAAAATATTAACCTTCATCCATCTGCGTTACTTGCGTGAGTGTCTGTCTGTGTGTGTTAATTTATCATCTGGGATAACAAGACGTTTCAAATATGAAAAGAATTGAATCATGCATCTCCCCAGGGAGGCAAGGAGTGGGCAGCCTTGAATGAATCACAAAGAAGTTCTTTTTACCTGGACAAACACTTTCAGTTTTGGTGATCCCGATGTGCCCTCTCAAAATCTGAATAGTTGCTTTTCTTTGAAAATAATCATGAAAATTGTTTTGTTCCTTTATTGTTTTATTTATTTTTGGTTTGTTTTTTTAAATTAAAACTCAGCAAGAGCTATTATAATGCTCAAAGTGTTTCTTGGACAACACAACACACTTGAATGTGAACTTTAAGCATTAACTGAATCAAATGAGGAAATCAAAAAATTGGGTTTGAGAAATTAAAAATGACAGTCAGCATTCTGAAGACTTCCTTTTTGCAAGTTTTGCAAAAAGGAAGGATTTTAGTTACCTAAGGCAAAGTGATTTGATTTACTATTAAATTGTGCTGTGCACATTAAACCGCAGTTTGACTCATTTCCTGTTTTTTTGGACTTTTTACGTCAGATTAAAAAAAAACAGAGAAATTGTGAAAAGCTTAAGACATTTACTCTTATGGTGAGTTTATAAAAATGTACCTTTCTGGATTTATTTCAGTGCTTTGTTTTGTTGTGTTGAGTCCTGCATTGGATTTAGGATGATTATCTTAGCAAATAAACATGTAAATTATTTCAAGTTATTAAATAGGTTAAATGTTTTTTGTTTTTTTTAATAATACACTTCTCACTGAAATACTTGAAAATGCGTTGATCTGATTTTAATCAAAAAATAAATAAGTATGAAACAAGTCTATCAGAATTCTGACTTTAAGGAAAACCTTGAAAAGGAGATTTAGTGACGTGTTGCAGCGGAATAAGTCAGTGACTAAATCCTTCCCTTTTCTGAAATCTCTAACATCACTTCTACATTTTCTGCAGGCAACATATGGATTAAATGCTCAGCTTTGGGGCATTTTAAAGGTTCATAATGCATTTCTTGTGTGTGATCCTGGGGCTTCTTTTTGCACATTCCCATTCTTTGGAATCAAATGGTACAGTATTCCCACTTTTGATAGCAGGATGTTTGTGAGTTTCTGTTAAAATGCATGGGTCTAAGCTTTGTTTTCAACCATTGCACATGGATATTTGAAACAGTTTAACACCAGATTATTATTTTTAATCAGCTACTGTTATTGAATTGTAGACTTTTTTTCCTTTTACTTTTTTTAGTTACTCATTGAACTGTTTTGAACAATTTCTCTTTTCAGATTCACCATTTCAGCTTACCAACAGGCACAGAATTTTGCTTAGTTAAAGCTGGCAGCAGGTGCGACGACATACGCTGGACAACTGGCAATCGACTGCTGGTTCCCAGGGTGAATAATGCCTGGGAGTTCAGGGAAAAAGTGTCGGGAATCAAGTGAGCCTGTACAACTGTGATGAAACAAGTGAACTCCAAAAGTGGGGAATGTAAGAATGAAACGGTGCTTGCCCTCCAAGGCCAGGAGCTTTATATGGAGCTTAGAGCAGATAACCAAGCTGTACTATCAAAAGCAATGGGACCCAACAGCCAACTCACCATTTCAGGGATATCTAGTGGAGCTTGCACAAGAACCTATAGAGGTAGGAGACTCTCTTGCTGTTTTTCATTATTGTTCAAGGCTGGGTGGTCTATTGTGATCTTACTGTTTGTTGTAAGGCTCAGTATTTCTTTAATTAAAAGGATATAAGTGTGTTCATTATATCACTTCTCTGTTTTTATGCACTTACTTTACAGAATTTTATACAATTGAAGGGAATGCGGCGGGAAGGCCCTGCATGTTTCCCTTTATGTACAAAACTCAGTGGTACTCAAGTTGCACTTCAGTCGACACTGGAAACGGCAGGCTTTGGTGCTCAGTTGAAACAACATTTGAAAATCAACTGTGGGGCTATTGCCCAACCAGCAGTGAGTACTGCTACAAAGTTTTGTTTTGGCGATAAGAGAGATACATACTTAAAGTGTTTCCTAAAACTATTCATACTGTTTGAACATTTTGCAGATTTTACTGCAGACCAGCACAAAATATTGGCTAATGATGAAGTATAAGGAAAATGGTGTAAAGCATTAGTTACCACTTTATAATGTCTTGTTTGATGTCAAACATATTTTACCTGAGTGAATAAGAACATTAAATTTTCAAGTTTTATGACTTAATTTATTTAAAAGCTATGCAACGTCAAGCATTTACATTTTGAATTTTTTGGTCACTCTCGGAATATGGCTTTGGTTTAGAAATGTGCTCCAAACCCACTCTGAGGCCTGAAGATCTAACACGTTAATACAAAATGGATCTTTCACATGACATTCCAAAAATAATACACTGAAGATTAAATAAATATGCAATCTTTCACAGATAAAGACAACTGGATTAAGGATCCGATAAATGGAGCAGCATACCAGCTGAACATCGAGTCTGCTCTGACGTGGTGGCAGGCTGAAACCAGCTGCAAGCAGCAGAACGCTTCCCTCCTAAGTATCACTGATCCCCATCAGCAAGCTTATATCACAGGTAAAGTGATAAAAAGCAAACGCATTCATTGTCAAATGTTTAGCTCTTATATATTTAGTGAGGCATGTTTTATGAAAAGGATGTTTGAACTCATCAAACTCATATTTGAACTGTTCTTTGTCTCTGCTTCAGCAAATAGGAGATTTTCCTCCACAGTGCGGTTTTAGGAATGCATTGTTACCTGCTGACAAAACAGGAAAAACAACCATCCTAAAATAAAAGCTTGTGACATTTTTTGCCAGAAGTGATTTTGGCAAAAAGTGACATCATCCTTTGGCAGAAAGTGGTTCAATGTTTAATGCAATAACTGTCCAGTCATTTGAAAATAAGTAGAAATCAAATTCAATTATTGAATTAAAAACCAAATCAAAATATTGGATTAAATATAAAGCGAAATTGTGCCCATTTTTTTTTAAGATTAAGATCATAAATCAAATCTTTATTTTGTACTCAAATCAGTTGAGCTTCAGACGATGGTTAATCCTCATAATTTATTTATTCAATTTTCCATCTTTGACTTCACTCTTTCAGAACTACTCAAAGCAGGACGTAACAAGCAAGGGTATAAATTTTGGACTGGGCTGAACTGCCATATACAATATGGCAAGGAGTTTACACAACATGGCTGGAAGTGGTCTGATGGGAGACCGTTACGTTACCTGAATTGGGATTCAGGTAAGTTTTATTTGCATTAGCACTCTGCATATTAATACTTGGAGAAATATAGAATTTATACATTACACACAAAAACTCAGTGTTAATGACTTGGATGATCATATTTTCAGGGCACCCATTTTCTAGTCATCTACGTAATTGTGGCCTCATTGATGGTGCTGTGACGTTTTCATGGCAAAGCTTTAAATGTGACAACGAACTGGGATACATCTGCTACAGTAAAGAAGTTCTGGCTTCTCCAACTAAAGGTAACAATAAAGTTCTAAATCTTCTCTCTGTCAATGTAAATTAAAACACATTTTCTGTTACTTTGCAGGCCTTGACGTGGGATTTTGCTCAGCACCTTGGATTCCATATAATGGCCGCTGCTTCCACATCTTTCGCACTGAAAAAACCTGGTCTGATGCTCAGTTAGCTTGTCGTCGTGAGGGAGGGGACCTTGTAAGCGTCTACAATAAGGAGGACCAAAGCTTTGTCATCTCTCAGCTTGGATATGGTACGTTACTAGTAGGCAACATGAGTAAACTATCTGCTTCTCAATTGCCAGCTTTAAGCAAAACTTTGCAAACTTCACTTTGTTGCTTGTTTACACAAACAAAACAAAAAGAGTCAGTGACAGAAACAAAAAATAAACACATTCTGTTTCAAACATGATCAAAAAATTAGTCTATTGCAACCTAGTTGCAAAGTGAAACTTCATACAGTTTGTTAGTGAACTTTACTTTATTGTAATTTTATAATTTGGAAACAATTACGTTTTTTTTTTTTTATCTGCAGAATCCACTGATGAGCTTTGGATCGGACTGAATGATAGAGAGACAGAAGGCTTGTTTGACTGGAGTGACCAGACCACAGTTAGCTTCACCAGCTGGGAGTCTTCACCAACAGCTGCAACTGACCTTCACGACTGTGTTCTTATGAGAGGATATGTAATATTTATATTATATTTATATTGCTTTATGTGTTTTATTATAAAGTCTATACAGAAGAAACATTAACTGGTGTACTTACTTAGAGACATGCTAAGTGCACATTTCTGAGTAAACTTACTTGTACATAAGTAAGTGGAAATGTACCTATGTACAAACCAAGAACACTATGGAACACTAAGTACAAGAAAAAATATTCCTGTAAAAAATTAATTAATTTCTCTCAAATAATACAAGAAAATATCTTGATGAATATCTAGACTGCCGCAACAACAACTTCTGTGGATGAAATGTATGTTTCAGGATGAATCATTTTTTCAATCTTTACTTATTGTAGGCTGGATATTGGGTTGACAGTAACTGTCAAGTCGAACATGGCTTCATTTGCATGAAAAATAGTACTTCTGAATCCTCAGGAGATGGAGTAGACCTCAATCTGGGATGCAAACATGTGAGTTAAATTCTCGTTTGATTTCATAATATTTTTGACACCCAATTCAAAAATATGTTGCGTTTTTCATGTCATATAACCTGTTTAAAAGCAGCATATTTATAGAAACAGGCAACAACATATTTCTAATTCAGTGCAAGAAAAGACAAAGGCAGACAAGGCAGAAATTTCACTCTCGCTTAAGAATTTAATAAAAGTGTAATTTCCAGTAAGAGGAAATCCAACTTGTTTTACAATACTTACATGGTAGTAAAAACAAAGGGGAACATTATGTACTGACACGACCATCTAACTTTTATTTTCTATGAAAGGGTTGGAAAAGACATAGATCCTACTGCTACTATATTGGGACTGAGTCTAAGACATATGATGAAGCAAAAGATCATTGCAAGAGAACCAGTTCCTACCTGGCTGATGTTTCAGACAGGTAAAATAATTCATTATGATTCAAAAACATTCTGAACAGAGGATCTAGATAAGTTGTTTCAAACTGCAGTTCTCAGTGTTAAATATCTAAGTGTGCTATAGATTTTAGGAAGTGAAGTAAAACATTACATCACCTTTTTACTATCCAAATACCAATAATAATAATAATAACAATAAAAAACAACAAAGTTTATAAAGCTGTCCATACTTTTCAGACCTTTTGACTAAAATGAAAACTCAAAATGCTTTAATTTTTTAATAAACTGAACATTTCTCCAGGGTGGATAATGCCTTCTTAATCAGCTTGGTTGGTCTGAGACCAGAGAAACATTTCTGGTTAGGGCTTTCAAACCAGAAGCACCCAGGGGTCTTTGAGTGGACCAGCATGGCCCCTGTGAGATATACTCACTGGAACAGTGAAATGCCAGGTACCAGAACATTTGTGTTTGTATAATGTGTTTGAAAGTAACTTTTAAAATGACAACTTTAAATTTTTCTGCCAACAAGGCCACCAAACGGGCTGTGTCGCAATGGCCACTGGTACTTCTGCCGGACTGTGGGACGTTTTGCCTTGTATAAACAGAGAGAAGTACATCTGCAAATATCAAGCAGAAGGGACAGCTACCACTCCTGCACCAACATCTCTCCCATCTGACAAATGTCCAGTTGAATGGACCAAAGTCATATCAAAACCCATCTGCTTTAAGGTAAAAAGTAAATTTCTTGGATGTACTATGCTGTGATCACGAGACAAATATCAACATGATAAGGAAAATACAAAAGCAATCTGGTAAATTGGGGACATTGAGACTTTACCCATAGGTCAATAATACAAATTTGTCTAAAATTTGTCATATTTTCTAAATATGCAAAAGAAATAACTAATGATATTATAGTGATTAGCTGAACTTCTTGAATACCATTCATTACTAGCTTATAATACACATTAATTTTCTTGTCTTGAAGGTGTTTTCAACAAATTTAAAAATGAGGACATGGTTTGAGGCCAGAGATTACTGCACAGCGATTGGAGGAGACCTTCTGAGCATCCATAGTGCCGCTGAGCTGCGCTTGCTGCAACAATTGTACAATATACCTTTGTCTAACATAAACCACCATGAGCTATCAATAATTCTCTTGATTAAGTTTTCAGTTGGTTTTCGTCAACATGACGTAAATTTGCAGCAGCAGTTGAACAGCTTGTAGGGATAACAGTTTTTGCTAAAACACTACAAACAAATGATAATTAATTAGAAAAATAAATAAAACATAAACAATAAAATATATGTACAAAAATTTACACATTCACATTGGGTACTAATCATGAATGTATCTTTTTTTTTTAGCTATGGAAGAATTTGGATTGGACTGAGTGCTCCTGACTCAAGCAATGGTTATATGTGGAGTGATGGATCCCCAGTGCGTTCACAATTGTCTATTTCTCTCAAGCGGTTTCTGCAGCTCAGAAAGGAAATGAACTAATCACTAGAAGCTGTGTTGCTTTTCTTAACAGGTGAACTTTCAACACTGGAGAAATGGGGAGCCAAATAACAAAAACAATGCAGAAACTTGTGTTGAAATGTATACACATAATACGGGTAACTATGGGTCTTGGAATGATATTAATTGTGAAACATACAGACCCTGGGTGTGTCAGATCCATACAGGTAATCCTTAAGTCAATCCTAGTCAATATTATATTGTATTTAACACAAGTGTGCATTTAGCTACAGAAAGCCTTTCTTTAGCTAACTGCAGTGTTAACAATCTCTTTTTACAGGATTCACACCAAAGTCTCCTCCACCCGATATTACTCCATGTGAGTGGATCATTATTTAAAATATTTGGTTTGAAAATGATGTGTAATGTAATGTTCTGATAATCATTTTTCATAGCTAATATTATTAATTCACATTCACATTTTCCTTGATAAAAGCTAAAATTTCCATGTCATATAAAGTGAAGATCTGTGTGACTGAATTTTGATCATGATTTAAAACTTTTCTGATATTTTTCTTACTCGATTTAGCTCAGATTTGATTAATTTTTCAATGGAAATTGAAAAATGTTTTTAAACATGTATAGTATTGGACTGTAGATTACATATTAAAGTTTGGTGTCTTGTAATTACATCTGCATCCATTTGGTGAATGTTTATATCAACTTTACATGCACTGACATTTTATTATTGTTCTTGGTAAAATAAATCACTCAGATTGGACAGAGAGCATCTATGAATGTCATTTTTAAAAATGTTGCAATAGATATAGTTTAGAAATAGACTTATAAATTCAACGAAATGCGTTCATGCTTGTGGTTGTGACATGACAAAATATGAAAGAAATGTAATTGATATGAATATTTTTGGAAGGGCCTGTATGTGAAAATCTCACATTTGTTTAAATTTTGCATTTCTATACAGACTACAACTTTACATCTGATGGGTGGCTAAAATGGAAAGGGAATCAGTATTATATTAACAACCAGCGAACAGCCATGGAAGATGCAAGACAGTTCTGCCAAGACAGACATGGTGACTTGGTAACCTTTGAGAGTCAAGATGAAAATGCATTTTTGTGGAAACAGGTGAGCCCTGACATGTTTGATTAATTTTGTAATGAGAAAAATAAAATAATTCGTGATAATTAAAAAAAAGTTCAGTTTTTGGGATCGTTCCACACTGGATAAAACATTAAATACCTAAAGAAGATTGAATTAATGACATACAATGTGTTTCTTAACTTAATATGAACCAACTCAGTTTTTTGTTATCTGCAGATGTAGTGAAGTGAGAGGAGTTTCCTGTTTGAACATATTTGTCATAGACAAACTTGCTTCCTGTTTTGTTTTGGGTGTTTTTTTTTCTCACTTATTTTCAGAAAAAAATTTCTGGTTCTTATATTTCTGCACACTCACACTGAGATATTTGTGCTTAGATATATGTGAAATAGATGTGGTTAGACAAATATAGATCCTACTTGTGTTTAGGTACAGACAGAGTACATACCTTTCTGGATTGGTTTGACTGTGGATCTTGACCGAAGTGTTCAGTGAGTACAAAATGAAAACACATTTGTGAAAAACACTAGTTTCAAAATTAATTAATTTCATAACAAAAGTACACCTAATTTACAGTATCAGTGTTAATTAGTATTAATTAATTAAATTATTGCAAAAACACATTTATATCAATTGTGAGGTTTGAAAAATAATTGACTTGTTTGCCTTTGCTGCAATAAGATGGGTTGATGGTTCTCCAGTGTTATTCCAATGGTGGGAAGCTCATCAGCCTGATTTCAGAAATTTTGATGAGAACTGTGTTGTTATGACGACTGACAATGGTGAGCATTGTGATTCACTTACAAAACAAAACATATATTTTCACATGTGCCATTTTTACATGTTCATTCCCACATAAAAGTACAACAGCCAGTGCAGTTTAACAAGTTAACTAATACAACAAGCCTCCACAAAGGATTAAATTCAGCAGAAGAACGTGTTGTTAATCATGCAAGTAATTCAAAATTGTGGAAGTTAAACTATTGTTGACTCTTTCACAGGTTTTTGGCATGATTATAATTGTGGATTTGAATTCAAATCTATTTGTAAACGCAGTGGTTCTCCACCTGCAAATGCCACTGTGGTTCCTAAAGTGGCACCAAAAGGTGGCTGTGAAGATTCCTGGAAAATGATTAACTCTATGGTGAGAATTATGTGTCAGATTAACAATAACTCAGTATAGGATGGAATTATATGCTCTCTGGAACCGTCCTTTGAATATAAAAAACATACTTTCATTCTGCAAAATGTATGTCCCAACTTCAGTGTTACAAGATCATAAATGACCAGAAGTTGACATGGAATGGAGCAAGGGATCAATGCAGAAACATGAGTGGAAACTTGGCTTCTATTGCTTCCAGACAAACCCAAGGTTTGTTTCACTTTAAACATTCAGATTTTCTTAGCCCTGACTCTTTCTGATCATTATGTTCATAAACATAATCCTGTGAATTCAAAGTCAAATGGTCTGAACCCACCTGTGTTTGCTGTGCAAGTAGAATCTTGAAATTTTAAAAAGTTCTAAATGCTTATTGGAAATTGACTTTAAATTGTATGATGATCACACAATCATCACACTTTTGGCAGTACATTTATTAAATATAAATTAATACAAACACTGATGGAAATTCATTTATCTTTAATGAGACAGAAAAATAGTGATGGTATCAGTAGTACTGAAACTAGTAAGAATAATGATTTATTCTTACTGTTGCTAAGCTATTATAACATGTTGACTTGTACTTAAGCATATAGAATAAACACAGCATAACAAGCTGATAACAGATGCTTCCTCACTTCGGATTTCTGTTCAGGTAGAGGCCGCCTCTGTATGCTTAATAGACACGCTATTTGCAGCTTGAACTGTGTTTTTATTTATTTATTTATTTATTTATTTATTTATTTTTACCTGTTTATTTATTTTTTGTCTGTAAACTTTCAAGTGGACTTTGTTTTTATATCTAGTGTCTTATGGATATATGTTAAGAGCTGAGGGACATGATGTAAATTATATTTGGGCTACAACCTGCCATATTTGAGAAAACTATATTTGAGCTCATTTATATGCACTGCCTCTGCATCTTAAACTACTTTCAGTTCAACAAACCATTTATGTCTGCTTACTTGAGTTTGCACCCCCTGGCTAAAGCTAGTTTGTTTTCTGTTTATAGTGTTTTTAGTGTCTCAAATGTCTGAGAATCCCACTTCAGACCTGTGGATTGGTTTTCATAGTGCTTACAAGACTGGGTTTTACTGGACTGATGGACGACCAAAGTCATTTATCAACATACATTTTGAGGTAAGTAAGCACTAATTTGTGTTTTTAAACTAAAAAAAAGCGTGCATATTGCAGTACTATGTGATGATGTATGAGCAAAGATTTAATATTTTTGGTGTCTCATTTTAGGAACGTCCCTTTGTAAGCCTTTTATCTCTTGATGATGATGACATATTCCCGGTAAGTTGCAAAATTCACTTTACACAGACACAGTGTATAATAGACTTTACATACATTAAAATGCTGAACAGCAGAAGACATGAATGAAATTCATAAATGAAATTCAACCTTTATAACTAGTAAACAAACTAACAATCGATATACGTTACGTAATATGTTCCTTTATAATAATATTAATAGGTAAAAAATTGTGCAAAAGATACACTTACCACATATCACTAATATTTTTTTTTGGAAAACAATAAGGATATTTTACAAATTATATTTAATAATGAAACATCTGAACTGAATATTGAAAATGATTGTAAATTTGCTGTACTGTGTATAACATCCTGTCTCACTTTTTGGTGTAACACTGGCAGTTGATTTGAAAGGCCGACAAATCAAATTTTTTGAAACAGGGCTGTTTAACTGAAATTTTCAAAGGAAACTGTAAAAGTTTTGACATCTGTATTTTATTTTCAGATGCCGTATAGGAGCGAAATTAGTGTAAGTTATCTGTCAATCAGTTCATCCACCCTTTGCATTGATTTTAGGTCATAACAGCATTTCAAGTTGAGCCATAAAGATGGCATTTCTAGGTATATTTTGTTATTGTTTTATATAAAAAAATATATATATATAGGTTATTAAAAGGCAAGTAGTTATTAAAATGCTGATTTATCTATCTATTCAAATATCCATCCAGTGAGCTTAACTTAATTACTTAAGTGTTATTTGTAAAGTTGCTATTTTGTCACTTTGTCATTGTGTAGTTTTCTCAAAAAGTGGCAGCCCCAATGTATTAAGTTAAAAAAGACACAGTGCATGTAAAAATAGTTGTATGTGGAATCCACATACCCTTTATAACAACAAATTAAAATGGAAAAAAAAACATGTATAGATGCAAATGTTTTATTTTACATAAAATATTTAGAAAGCCTAATGTTTCATGTGAAGATTGATTTGTTACCTGTTGGATTTTGTCTAAATTGTAATGTAAACACTGAATGACTATGGCATTATTGCACAATAGCTTAATTTATTAGTCTTTCTTTGCTCTGTATTCTGTTGTCTGATGAACATGTTATAAAGATTTAATACTTGGGTCTATTTTCCAGAGCTATCTGAAACCTGCAGTAAGTAGTACTTCATTATTAATCCTAACAATCAAAACTAACATGGTCCTTGTCTAACAGTAAAATCTTAATATTCATAGTTGTAACGTCATACCTATTTTATTGTAAATTGCTATCTTATAGAAAGACACTGCCTGTCTGATCTAAGCTTGCTATCAGTTGTATTGTAACACACTGTAATGATGGCAACCTACCTGTAATTGGTAGGTTGCCAGTTTGAATCCCCAAATTTTTCTCAGTTGTTGTCTTTGGGCAAGAAGCTTAAGCTGCTTCGCCCGTTGATGGTATTTAGAAAGATCGGTGTCACTGGTACACTGTCCACACAGAAATTTAATAAATTAGTCAGTTATGGCTTTGACATAACATACTTTTGTATTGTTACACATGATTTGCGTTATGTTTTACGCTAGAGTGGGTCCCTGGCATTTGTGGAGTTTAGGGAAAACAACTGTCTTGGAAAATAAAGCTTCCAAGACACAACCAACAATGAATGACTGATGGTGAACTGTATATGAATCTCTTTTTTTAAAGGGAGTCTTTTTCTTCTTCCATCACAGTATCGGTATCAGGGAACATGTGCTGTTATCAACACCAAACCTTCACTTGGTATTGGTAAATGGATACCAAAGACCTGCAATGACACCAATGGATTTATATGTGCAAAAGCTGTTGGTAAGTCAGAATCAAGAGTACGTCATTGTAGTTGAAGGTCATGATTAGCAGAAATAAATCCATATTTTTATTGTTTCTTCAGTTTTCAGAAACCTTTTTTGGGGTCCAATGAAATTTATTCCACATTGTTTGTTTGTGGAATAAACATGGAGTTTATTCATGCTGGATACATGCTGGATCATGTATGTTTTGATCCAGCAAAACATACATGATTTTGGTGGATCATGTATGTTAAATCATAAAACTACTAGGAAATGCATCTCAGTGTTGTAGTGCGACTTACTTGCCTAATTTTATTGCCACAGCCTCTTATAAACATTTTTGTTCCATCAACATCATTATATTAATCATTTAAATATTTTTGTTTATTTCACCATCATAAACAGACCCAAAAATCAATGCTTCTGATGAATCAAAAGCTTCAAGCTACATCAAAATAGCAAACGACTCCATTAAGTTTATTGAGCAACAAATGACCTGGGATGCAGCGAGAAAGAACTGTGAAGCTGATGGTGCCAATCTGGCCAGCATTCTGACTGAATGGACGCAGGCGTACATTGAGCTGCTGGCTATACATTTCAACCGTTCTTTATGGATTGGACTCAACAAAGCTCAGGTATGAATTAGACTCTATAAAGTTCAATGTGGTGTAGAAAGTCTTTAACTTAAATCTGTGTGGAGCGCAGATCAACTTAATTTCCATAAGTAAATCACAAATGCATCACTATTTCAATACCAAGACTTCAAATAAAGGATCTATCTGGAATGTGATTGATTTTTTTGTTTTGTTTTTGTTGTCCTTCATTACAGACCAACAATTATTTCAGATTTATTGAAGGCTGGCATGTTAAATTCTCACACTGGGCCAACAATGAACCACGTAGATATGGAACTTGTGTCTATGTGGATGTGGATGGAAAATGGAAAACTGGTAACTGCAATGAGAGCATCAGCAGTGTTTGCATGAAGTCAACAGGTAAAGAAGTAAAAACTCATTTTTAACAGTCACTTTACTCTTCAAATTTTGTTACATTTTGTAGATTTCTTTCTTCGAAAATATTCAGCTACCGATAATCTTTTTTAAAAACTACTTTGAAGTGTTAAAATTAATATCATCACTGTAAATTATCATTTCAGCTTATCAGGCCACATTCACCCAGTTGCATTGAAATCAAACACAGATCATTTAGTAGTTTAGGGTTAGGTATCTTTCCCAGTGTTTCTATTATCTATAAAATTTCACAAATCAAAATCATAAAAATAAATTAGCTAAGTAGAGACATGCCAATTAAAAGAAAAAAAAATCAATTAAAAGTTTTTTCGCCATGTCGTGTTATTCAATTTCATGACTTGCACACATTATTTGAAGCACAGCGATTAACATACGGCAGAGGAGAATGTACTTAAACTCACAATATTTGGATTGCAAGATGATAACTCTCCTTCTCAGACCTTGTCTTTGGCTTTCACAGATACGCCACCAACAGCAGACCCGAATGAAATTACAGGAGTTTGTCCAGATTCATCTGTTTCATGGCAGCGTGACTCCTGGATACCTTTTAGAGGATTTTGTTACCTATTTGTTTCTCACATAAGGAAATGGGCAGATGCAGCTACCACCTGTGTGGCACTTGGTAGGTTTTTTTTCTCCCCAAATATTTTTTTTGGTAATAAATTGTATAATTTCACAATAAAACATTGTTTTGTGAAGGTGGAAGCCTTGTGAGCATCGCAGATCCCATAGAGCAGGAATTCATACAAAGTAACATTGGATTATTTCAGGACAGATACACGTCTTACTGGTTAGGCCTGTTCAAAACTCATAGAGGTAGGCCACTTTTATTCTCTTATACGGACAAAACTTATAATCACTATCAAAATAAATCCATCCATCCATTTTTTAACACTCTTGTCCCCAGTGGGGTCGGGAAGGGTTACCAAAATAAAGTCTTAAATTAATAAATGAATACAAATACTTCATGGAATAGAACAAAAACACTTTTTTATTTTCATTTTTCTCAAGGGGAGTGGATGTGGTTGGATAAAACTGTCATGGATTTTGCTAACTGGGATATTGGCCAACCTGGTTATAAAAACTATGTGCTGATAAGAGCATCAGATGGGACATGGCACACAGGCAGTCAAACGAATGACAGACCATATATCTGCAAAACAGCCAAAGGTAAATGAGTCTTAATTAATTTTCTTCGGTTTGTGATCAATTTAAAGAGTCAGTATCTGGCTGATGCTGTTGTGTGGGATTTAAACATTTTAGAGTATGTCAAATAATTTCCAAACTTCCCCTTGTCTACTTTTTGTTTTTACTTTTACTATTGTATGCTAGTTTGTATGACTGAAAACAACTTATTTCTGCAACGGTCAGAATAAAAGAGTTAATATTTTGAGGAATGTCTATTTCATGCCAAATTAAGAGGTTATGTTATGTTTTCAGAAAACATTAGAAAGCTAAAATGGAAATGACACTGAATGGTTCATTCATATTCAGGTCAAACTGTGACGTACCTGTGAATGTATAATATCAAGGCACTACCTCAAACGAGCTGCTTAGTTGTGCAACGTCATGAGAAAAACAAACAAAAGAAATGAGGCAAGACATAATACAATAAATTGAAGGTTCTTCATCAATCTGTTAGAACTGTTACACTAAAGAAATTGTTCAACTGGAACAACTTTTACTTCCTGGAGATTAACATGTATTGCTGTGAAATGTTTCTATCAGAAGCAAAGAGCTTAGTAATTGTCCTGGCTTGTTATGATGAAAGGATAACCACCATGAGTTTCTTACTCAGACAGAAAGAGGTCATTACTTCAAGACCGACACAAATTTTAGATCTTTATGTTTGAATCCTGAAAAGCAGGAAAAGTTTGAAAAGTTCAATTTCAATACTTTCGGAAGGCACTGTGGATCGTATCATGAGGAAAAAACATCATGTGGAAATTTTGAAGCAACTTCTCAGCCATGAGGCAAGAAATAAAAGCTTGGACACAGATCATTCTGCCAAATAGCCAGTGACCTTAACCACACCACCTTGTTGAACACCACCTTTTGAAATTCCTTTTCCTTTCAAAAGAAAGATTTTGAACATGCAGTACCACTGATGGCCACTAGGTGCTGGATTCAGGAGACCAAGGAGATCAATATTTCTTGCTTTTACAGTATCCACATAACATGTGACCAGGCAATTTTGCCAGTGTTAAATTTGATCCTGTTGTTTGTCACATCAATTATTCATTATAACTGTAAATTTAGTTGAATTGTTTATTATTCTATTTCTCTGCAGTGTTGCCACCACATACATCACCCTCACCTCGTAAGTAATACAATAAACATGGCCAAAAAAAAGTCAGTCATCATTATGTTGCTTATAATGTAATCTTCAAATCTCTGCAGATGTTTTATTAGCTTCTCAGGATCGCAGCCGCATCCCTTTATCAGTTTTGCTCATTGCTGGGGCTGCAGTGGGGGGAGGCATCGTGTTTGTTCTCTTCAAGAAGTCCTGTCGTCACTTATCAAGTTCTAGGTTAGGCACCTTTGACAACCCTCTCTTCAGCAACAAACGGTTGGAGTTGGTTGACAATGGAAATCTAGAAGAGAATGGAGATTAAAAGAGCACCCAGACCTGTGATATCTTTACAAGTATAAAAATACAGATGAAATTCCCTGTTCAGTTTGCGTTCTTTCATAATTTTAATCATTTGCTTGATGAAATAATCTGAATGGCTGGGAAAAATGCAGGACATTTTGTGTAAAATGACCCAAAAAATTATGGAAGTAAAATGTTTTTCCTTGCCCACAAAAAAAAAAAAAAAAAAAAAAAAAAAAAAAAAAAAAAAATTGAGTTTATACTTCTTTAAATAAATAAAATAAGACTTTTCAGTTTGCCTGGTATATTTTTTTTCTCTGTATGCTCTAGTTTGAAAACAGGTTTATGTAAAAATTCAATATTGGCATCTACTTTATACTAGTAGCACACTAGTGCTACTAAATAAAAATATCAATTAGTCAAAATTACCTTACGCCTCCAGCTCTGCTTGAAATTTGCACACAGTCTAGTCAAAGCATTTATACGGACCTACAATATGCAGTATTTGACTCGTTTCAGTTTTTGTGAACATACTAGTTTAGTATGCTAAAAATTTGTTTTAACTTAGTGCCTTTTTTTAACATAGTAATTTTGTCATCTTACTAGTGAGCAAATGTTAATCTTATGAAACAATCAAAAAATAGTATGTGAAATGGCAACATAAATCAAGGTATTGAATAATCACATACTCAGCTTGCTGTACATGTTATAACGGAGGGTAGGGGTATAGTCCAAGCCTCCTGGCAGCCAAACCTCCAGTATCTTAAACATTACCAAACCGGTACAGTAAACATCAGCGAGTGTTCAAGCAATTTTGTCTTTGTGGTCCTTAAATATTAGAATCAATCAAAACTCAATTTAGAAAGTAAAAAGTCACACAAGGGCTCCTATACTTAAATAAAATGTCAGACAGCATATAATATATTTTAATGATTTTTAACAATAGAATACATATCTGTCAAAATGAACTTTTGAATGCTGTACAAAATTATATAAACAAAATAAATCTACAAAGCTATAATCAGTCTTGTTTACTCACTAAAGTCAGACTCATTAGGTCTACAGTACTGAGTAGTGTACTCCTCCCTTCATTTAAATAGCAAGGCAATTATGAAGTATGTACAAATGCATAGATTGTATTCAAGCAACATGTTTTATCACAACAAAATGCATAGATCATCCTGCATACAGAGTGATTAGTCATGCTTCCAGACAGACCAAATGCAAGACAGCAAATAGCTTCAGACTTTCCCAAAAGTAGAGCAGAAAATATGTTTTTATTAGGATTATATATATTTAAAAAAATATTTAGGATGTAATATAAAGCAATAGCATTCAGAGACAAATTAAAGTGCAAATGTGAAGAAACAAATTGTAATTCAAATATTTAGAAATATTTTTTTTTTTTGTACAATGTTGAAATTTTGATTTGCAAAATTTTACATGACTTCACTTTAAACCCAAATTCAAGCTAAAGATGAAATTCAAATATCTGCTACATGTAAATTAATGAGAAATTAGAACGTTGTTTGCTAAACTTTTCTATGAATGATTAGCTATTTCCAGTTCATTTTTTAAGTTCTCTTCACGATTGTTGTTTTGATTGAGGAAATTAATGATTTTTTAAATTTTTTGATCACTGATAAATGTATTGCCTATAGTGTTGATGATGTAGACTTGTAAAAGATATGTGCATTGTTTGTCATATTTGATCAATATATAAAAAATTGACAATAAAAATGGAATACACAAAGAACTGTTTTGTTATTTTCAGCCATGTTAAAATTACACTGAAGAAAACTTATTTGTCCAGATAAGCGTAAAAATAAGAAGAATCCCAAGCAACGTCAACGAAGATAAAAGTTGCTCATTTCTTTTTTGTAAAGGCTAAAAAATAAATGCATCTGGAATTATTCAACAATGTTGGACTGAAATTGCTTTTAGGTACAGATTTTTGAACATTATTTGCTCCAGGTATCAACACTGTCTCTACATCTAATTTATAAAGCAAACAGCATTGATTATGTCACAGTGCAAACATGCCTGTCGACAATGGTAGGTTTGTGCCAGACTAATAATAGACAAAATCTGCAAACCCAAATGTTACCTTCAGCCACAAACACAGCAGGCACATAATGTGAAACCTCCTAGTGCTTGAAGGATCATATTTTTCACCTCATCAAAAGGGAAACACAGTTTGACAAGCAAATCCACCTTTTGATGGTGTGAATTAGAATTTGCTTCTATTTTAGTGAAAGATAAAATGAATTAGGCTGTTTGGAGAGAACACTGTAGAGTTAAAGAGCAATAAACAGTATGAAAGAATAGTGTACATTCAAAAATGACTGTTTCACCTATGAGTGCATTATAAAATGGGAAGCATAAAACTGCATCAGCTTGGGAGTAGAAACATGTCAGTCATCCATGTAAGAATCTTTGTGCCACTGACGTGCTTCTCTGTCTCTGATTCGATCCCTGTTGCTCTCCCTGTCCTTGTATCTGTCTCTGTCCCGATCTCTACCCTGGTGGTTGTAGTTGTGATGGTTGTGTGCAGGATAGAGGTCTGCATGGTGTGTCCGTGTTGGGATATGCTGGTGATGCCTCTGATGTCGGTTGCGTTCGTTGTGCTCCTGCTCGTAGCCCTCCCTGTCATGCAGCTGGCCACGGTGGCGTTGGTGATGATGGTGATGATGGTGGTGGTTGCTACTGTGGTGGTGATGGTTATGTCCCCGGTGGTTGTAGTGTATTTCCTCCTCATCGCCCTCCACCACCACTTCCTCCACCTTGTCCTCCCTCTCCTCATACAGGGGTCTCCTTGGAGGCCTCTGGCTGTAATCTCTACCTGACTTCACATTCACGTCACCAGATTTGGCTGTGCTGTGCGTGGCTGTGGTGTTCCATCCGTCGGTGGTGGTGGTGGTGGTGGTGATGGTGGTGGGTGTGCTGCGTCTTTTTGGTTCTGTCCTCAGAAGTCGCTCCTCTTCTTCCTTTCTTTGGCCTTTTTCAACTCTGTCCTCCTGATCTGGGGCGGGTGGGGTCTCCTTGTCTGGGTGGTTCTCATGTGAACCCTTCCTCTTGGAGGCAGCCTGCTTCTTACTCTTCTGCTCATCCTTAAAGGAAAAGGACCAGATGAATATCATTTAACTAGTCACACAATAAAATTAAGTAACTTGCAATTCCAAATCACAGAGACGATGTGGAGAGATCAATGTGAACAATGAAAACAATGTGACGAAGATGGTGACAAATTTTCCAAATGATAAGATGGATAATTTTTATTTCCAGCTCAAATGTAAACTTTGACCTGGATTTCTTCTGGATTTGTTTAAAAGAACAAACATTCTTTTGTAAACGTGTTTAAACTATGGTTAAATCCTCACATGAGTAGAAAACCGAGACTTTCAGTTGCTTCCATTAACTGTTAATAGTTTACATAACCGCTGGTCAGCTCACTGAGATAATCTATTCTGGTGACAATGGCTGTCATTATGTGGGCAGGCTTAAATAAAATTATTTCGATCAAGCAGTCATCTAACTATAATAGGCTACAAATTACAGACATTACATAAAAGCACGTATTTGAGGTTCTACATTTTTTCCATAACTAAAAAACGATTACAGTAATATTTCAATAACTCACTCACCAGTTGTTGGCCTATTTCATTTCTTCTTCAACTTTGCATAGTAATAGGATGAGAAGACATGAAATTAAAATGTTAGGTGGACTGGTGGAAACATACAGATGAAGCAAAAATAATGTTAAAAAAAATCTAAAGTTTCTCTAAATTTAAACAAATATCTGTACACATCACATGAATGAGATGAAGTTTGATGAAATGAGGTGATATAAAATAGTATTTTTTATATTTCTGTATGTTTTCACTGTATAAATTGTGTTTTATGCACCGGTACTGTTGCTGGAGAGGCAGGCAATGTGTTTCTCAGCCAGCTGTGCTACAAGTGCATTTGAAGGCTCCATCTCTGCCGGATGCGTTGCTTTCCAGTAAGATTCAAGGTAATCCGCGATGTGCTCACAGGCATCAGTAAGCTGGTTCTCGTCTAATATGACATCAAACATTTCCTACAGACAATAAATGGTGAGAAAGAAATAGAACAAACATGAACACCTGGATGCATTGGAGAGCATAGTAAATGTGTGTTAGAATGTTTAATGCAGGAGTAAGTTTACTGAAAACTATAGCTGTACTGTGTGTGTCTACAACTATGTAGAAAAATTAAATCCAGAAAAATTAATACAGCAATGAATAGAACTTCACTGGTGGTCAAGTAAGGCTGGATTTAAGACTGATAAAAAAATCCCTCAAAAAACAGGATTTGTTATTTTACTGCATGTTAAGGCTACTCAGCATTGATTTTAACAACGTATCAAACTTGAAGATTAAAAAATGACTTGACATCATTACACGGCATTAACCAGATCTTTATCTCTTGAACAGAAAAAAAAAGTTGTTGTAGTTTTTAACAATTTCCAGCAGATGGCGCTCACCGGCGGACACTGGGCCAGCTTGTCTGCTGCCACAAGTTGGACATTAAGATGTTTGGTTCGAGATTTTCCTCTTGTCTTGATAAGTCTTGTCAGCACCTACACAAGGCAAAATAGAACACAACTTTAAAAAAAAAGTAAGTATCCAGTTTTTTTTTACCAATACAGGGCAAAAAGTACAGATTTAGAGAAATGCATTCTATCAGGATGAATGACTTATGAAACCTACTTTTGGTGAAGATATCTTCACATAAACAAGAATTGGAGCAAGCGAAGTCTTGGACACTTGCAGTGGATGGTTAATTGTGTCTGCATCCAAAATGACAAGCTGCATGCTCCGGGCCAGCTCAAATATACGCTCCACCTCCCCTTGGATCTGGGCTGCAGAAACAGAAAATGTAAACTTCCAACTCTAAGACAACATAAAATATAGATGATGTAACAAGATCTCCCTGGAAAACCCTAAATATGACAGCACACATATTGAGACTGGCAACAGTAGGAATGTTCTAGATCTTTATACCTTTATTCTCATATTTTATATTATTTTATACTATTATAGAAAAACTGTTACAGTAACTAAACAATTCAATGATAATAATAAATTTAAAAAGTTGCCTTATTCTTGAATAAATGTTAATTTGCTGTGAAGATTACTTTATGTTTAAATCTGTTTAACACTTCTTTCAGCACATACAAGAGTATTAAATTATTTACAAAAGATTTTCTGCTTTACTTGAGCTTGTAAAAAAACTAATAAACAGAGCAAATGACAAATGACATAAGAAATAAAAAGCATGTAAAAAATAGCATGTTCTACACAACAAAAGAAAACAAGACCTTGGCAACTTTCACCAAAAGCCTAAATATTTAGTTTTTTGTTCTTATTATATGTATAATTTCTTCCCACCACAAAGGTAGATGCATCAAGATTTCTTCAACTCATGGCAGGGGTAATATTAAAGTTGTCCACTAGAGGGAGAGCGGGAAAGGACATCAAGTTTTAGTCCTAAAACATATCCGACAACCCACTCACACAAAAGCACTTCAATGCACTTTGGCTACATATTTCAAAGCTGTACAGGATGAAGTCAGTTTTTGTGTACATGGAATATAAATGAAGCACAGAGAAGTGAGAGGGTAGCAGCAGCTGATACAAACATGAGATAAATGAGAACAGAAAGGAGGTGGAGCTGTCAAAAACACAAGGACAACCAGTGCTTTCAGTCGTACATACCGGCAGCATCTGGGATGAGACGGCAATGAGAGAGACAAGAGAAAAGCAAGTAAATCTTATCCCTGCTCTTGTTTTAACTGATTTCCTCCTCTATTGAAATGGGTAGAAAGGGTCAGAGGGTAGACAGGGAGACGGTTGTGACTATTCTACAGTATAAAGATAAAAAACAAAAAAAACATCTGCTTGGTTTGAACAAGATGAAACTTCCTAAAACCAGGAAGTTTTCTAACTGACTGAGATTGTGCTGGTTCTGATAGAAATATATGAGAATAAGCAGAGCATAGCAGCAGCAGCAGATCTGTTGATGCTGTTGTTAGGTCTGATTGACAAGCATTATCCTTTTAGCCATGAATATTTGCAGTAAATATATTTTGTAGCATGGTGAACCTGCTAAAAACAAGTAACTATTGTTTAAAACATTTATTACATCCACTATGTCTGGAAGATAAAAGCAAATAACGTTTCTCTTTAGTCATTTGCTTCTCAAAGCAGGAACATGCAAGCTAAAAGTTTCTGAGCAAGAAACAAAAAAAAGCATCAAAGGTCTCAAAGCTCTGAGGATCACAGTCAGATTAGGAACCCACTCAATCCACTCAAACCAAAGTAAGCCTGATCTGTGGAGGCTACAGGCTAGTTATTCACTATGGTGTTAGTGGCAAAGCAGCTTTCATGAGACATTCGGTAAAAGCAAAGTCACAAAAAGTCTATCTCTACCTTGGACACTTGCATCAGAAAAACCGTGACTCATTTGGAGTCTGGGTTTTCTAGATTTACTAACGGTTCTCTGAAACATCCTTGCAATAACCCACATCTCTGAGATAACAGTACAAATATACTTAAAAGAGTAGAACACCCATCATGGTTCCAGATTTAGGATATGCTTGATTTAACTTTGTGGCAACTCTGTGTATTTAAGGCAAAAACTGAGCAGCAATGTAAGCCAAAAAACAAAAATAGCTTTGACACATTCATCTCAAATTAATTTAGATAGTATGAGAAAAAATTAATTAGGACTTTAAAAATATGGGGGATGCCACAAGGGAAGTCAAGTTTTCCAGAAAGCAATTATATTAACTTGTTTTGGAATTGATTTAGTTGTCTTTTCCATGATTGAAGCTATTAGAGTTGTGTTTTTTCCATGTATTCCTATTAACATGAAAGAGTTCCCCAGGATAATTAGTGCTCTGCACTGCTGGATGATAAACTACACACCTAAATTAGAGCGTGTGTTGGACCGGTCCATTAAGGCCTTCTTGCCAGGGTTATTGAGAATAGAGCGTTTAGCCAGCGAGATGTCAGCCGTCACCCTTGTAATAGTGATTCTGAAAAAAAACACACAAAAGAACAAGCATCTTTATGAACAACTTTATTAAGTTTTACTGTGCATAAAAACAGGTTTGACAATGACAAAGAAGAACTTACCTTCCTTCAAATCTGTGTTTTAGAAAGTCAAAAAGTGCTTTTTGCATCATGTCGGTAACCTAGAATTACACAGAAAATAATAATTCAGCTCGACAGCTTGTTTTTGTCGGTGCCATACTGACTTGCTTAGCTGTTAGCTGATAATTTACAAACTTCTTGCAATTATCAATAAGTATGCTCTCTCTTTGTTTTTCTTTGTTTAGAACATACAATTGACCTTGGTCATTTTCCTGACTGGAGCTACTGACAGAGCTTTGCATTTATATTTGCATACTTGTTCTTTTTCTTTCCAACAGATCCGACCTGATGTTTCCTTTTGTGTTTAGCTGAATCTCCTATTTGGATTTCATCATTGACAAAGCTTTAATGAATTCCTTTGTATTTTCTCCCCCCGCCCCCACACACACACGCACATTCAAAAAGGTACTGCAGTACACATATTGAGACTGGAAATCGTGTTTCCTCTTTTGCTCAGCCTGTTTCTGCTGGATAAGATTCCTATTAAACAGAAGATGCTCCTCTCCAATACCGGAAAATGCTTATTCTTATTGAATAGGCATTTTATTTATTTTGTCATCATTTAATTATTAAAAAAAAAATTATTGAATTAGATTGTACATACTAGAATCTAAATATGACTATATGATGAGATGTAATTGGAAAAATCTGGATTTATTTCATTATTTGCTATGAATGAACCCTGTTTGTCTTCAGGTGACAAATGTTATATTTTGCTAAAATTATTGAGTTGAATCAAGTGTCAGAAGAAACTCACATCTAAGCCCTTTAGTGATGGACCCATCAGAACCACTGGTCGCATTGTTGGCACAACATCGTACATGGCTACCTGTTCCCCCTGTAGGCACAAACACATTGTATGGTTTGAATGAAGTACATCCATTTTGTTACTGTTATAAGAAAGTTGCATTTTGTCAGTCTCTCTCAAAAGCCTTAGTTTGTGTTTTAAATAAGCAGGAAAAAAACAATATATCTAACAATATTTTTGACATTGTGTTTTCTGCAAAGAAGAAAAAGCTAAATTTGAATCTGTTGAATTTTCTTGTTCCTTTACTAACCCTGCTCTGTGTCCAAGATCTGAACTAAGATGCTAAATAAGCAAATTGGTTGGTGATGCAGTTGCAACGTGTCAGCCATTTGTCAACAGACCCACCAAACATTTTTGTTTTTAGTCTCTTATTTATGACGTTAGACTAAATCTATTTTCATTGTAACCAAACATGGAGGAATAGGAATCCCATTATGGGAACTGAATACTTTTATACTTTAAAATAAAGTATTTAATATGTATGTACTAAGACAATGCATTGTCATTAACAATCCTTATTGAATGGATCCAGGCATTTCGAGACAGAAATCTGTGTTTAAGAGGAACATTTTAGAAATACCAGATTTATTTACCTGAAGTCCTCAAATCTGATGTGTAAAAAATGTGAAGCAAAACATTTGTGGTTCCACAACAGTTATACAATTTAGCTTTGTCACTTACCGGCTTCTTTTTCACCTGCTGGTTGGCTGCTCACACAGAAAAAAAGAAGCCATGTTAATTAATTATCATTCAGGATATATTTTACCCATTTTGTGCATTTAGTCTTATTCGGTGCACAAACTGACCTTGTGAAGGAGGAGTGTATTTCTTTGAGTTCATATCTTGAGCTACTTGAGATGCTGCTTTGCTGAAACAAGAAATGAGTCATGAATTTTCTCACAGAGGATGATAAAAGTTCACCGCTTTACTCATAAGGGTCTACAGTCAGTGCTCAATAGGGACGGAGTGGGTTACACCTCAGATTGGTCACCAGTCCATCACAAACAACTGTTTACATACACATGAATACACAATTAACCTAACAGTCATGCCTGTGTTCATAAATAAAAAATACAAAAATAAAACGCAATAATATTTTAATGCTTGGACCCTACGTCTATTTGCTAATATCAGATATATAACTCTCTTTGTTAAAATTTTTCAAGGTGAATTTTACTCAGTTAGAGAAAAGATTACTAGAAAAATGAACATAATGAGAAGTATAATGACTTAAACTTCTCTAAAGCTGCAAATTCCTCATTAACAACTGGGAAGGGGACTCAGTTTAAATTTGGTTTTGTCTTCCCACTG
The DNA here is from genome assembly GCF_027474105.1 of Poeciliopsis prolifica. Classification (NCBI taxonomy): domain Eukaryota; kingdom Metazoa; phylum Chordata; class Actinopteri; order Cyprinodontiformes; family Poeciliidae; genus Poeciliopsis; species Poeciliopsis prolifica. Next base: position 16,951,654 of record NW_026562383.1, on the reverse strand, counting down.
ATGTGCTGCTGGCTTGTTTTGAGGGATCATTTCCACAGTTAAGATGTGTTGTTTTGTAACAGGTTTGCAGATTTTTATCCCCAGTGGTTCTTCTAGGTTGATCCTGGTTATCAATTAAACCAGGAAACTGAGTCTGACTCTTTGGATTAGGAAGATGCACAATTTTCTGGTACTATCAAATCTCAAATACATTTTATAACATTTGTTTTCCGGGACCCAAGTGAAATGAACTAGTATTGATTTAATAGAATATCTTCTTTAACACATTGGCTTTTGGTTCCTTCCTTAAAAAAATTAAGCAATACTGCTTCAGTCAAGCAGTACTGTGTACCAACCTGGCCAAGGCCTTGGCAGCTTTTCTGGCTTGGACTTCTCTTCTGATAAGAATGGTTTCCAGGTTAACCGGACTGGGGACGAAGCCCACCACCCCATCCTCCTTCACCGGCCGTCCGATCCACCATTCATTGTTAAATTTCTTCCAATTGCAAAGCAAATCAAACAAGACATTGAACTGTAAATAAAAAAGTTTAACACGGCTGTTCCCCATAGTTATTAATCAGTGTTAACTATAGAAAATGCATTATATGTCATATCTATTATAATGCATATGGAACAAAGCTTAATAAAACCAAGTTTTTCTGAAGACAACAATATTGTATGCATGTCAGTCTGTGCTGATAATTTTATTTTATTTTTTTCATCAGTACATGTTGGCCGTTTTTCAATGCATACCTCTTTGACATGCAGGAAGTCTTTGGCCTCAAATGTGACAGCTTGCCCTGGTACAGGGACGTTGTCGTCGTCAGCTGGCATATAAGAGAAGTTGCAACGTACAGCAAAGGCCACAGGCTTGTACTGAGGACATAGATCAGGTGTTATAGATATTTAAAACAAGAAGCCTAAATGTGGAAGAGGGAGAGCACTATAGGTGTAAAAATGAACGAAGGCTAAATTTGATATATATACTTCAGTTTTACTCTCATACATTAGCCTTAGCAGAGCTAAGGCTAAAGTTGCAAGTAGCATCTGTTATATTCACACTATGACAAATGAGCATGTCTGCAGTGAACAAAAGTGTATTGTGTCTTTATCTTTGCTGTAGGTTCGCCACTGTCACAACATTGCTGACTTGAAAAACGTGTTTCTGATGTAATCCTATAGAAGTCAAATATCAGTAGCATAACGATCAAGCTGCTAATTACTTCACTTTGGACAGATGAGGCTTTAGAGCCAGCAGAGTTACAAGCTGGGGAAATTTTGCATGTTAAGAGTACATTAAATCTGTGAGAGTACATTAAATCTGTAACGGATGATCTCAACAGGACATATCAGCAGGGGTTGCTTAGCTGGCAAAGACAGGCCCACCTTAAAGTCATAATGATCATTACAGATGTAACTGTAATAAAAAAAAATTATAGTTACATCTAATAAAAAAAAAAAAAAGTAAGCTTATTGCCTCATGTTTGTCACTCTATGGCAGAGTTGTTTAAAATCTGTCAGTTGAAATACATGAATTGATGAAGTGAACTGAATCAGGAATAATGAACGTTCAATATTCCTTTCTGTGATGTAATTTCCTTTTGGACAGTCTTTCTGTACATCTACTCTGCATGGTAGAAATGAAGGAAATTATGCAACAGCTCAACACTACCTTAGCCTTTTCCAGCTGCACCTGGGCGTTTCTTTCCTCAACGATATCTGAGTCCTGACGCTCTCCCTGCAAACAGAATATAATCACAATGGTAAGTGGAATGTGTGGAGTTACATAAAATTATTTACTGTCACCAAAATACATAAGGACATTTTTGTGCAATGTCTTATTAATTCTGTAACTTTTGCATAGAGTTAACTACTTTATCTTCAATCAATTAAACTCATCATGCTTAATTTACTTAGTAAGATGACACTGAATGCACCTGTTTGTTAACGCAAGGCAACAAATAATCAGATAACTTCGTGGCAAGAAATTCAGGTTCATCCGAGAGATGAACCTGGGATTTTTAAATTCCCAAATTAAACAGTAAATAAAGCCAAAGTACCAAAACATAATGTAAAAAACTGAACATTCAAAAAATGAAAAGAAACAGTATGTCAATACTAAAACTAACAGAATCAAGATAACTCCAAAACACATTGGAGTTACTGATGTTGTCAGCATGTGCAATTGAACTCAAATAAAAAATAAAAAAAGACAATTTTTGTCATTATTTGGGGGTTTAAACATTTAATACTGAACTCTGTCCTAATTGGGAGTTTAACATGTGCACAGTCTTTGCAGTATCCACTGCACACCATTGCCTATGTGCTGATTGTTGATAGTATATGTAATTATCTGTCTTTTTTTTACAACACAAAATGTGGAAAACCAATCCTCTGTGTTGGTCAAAGACAATTAGTCTTTATAAAATGTTTTAGACCGATTGAATGCTTTACTGACAAACTTTTGACTTAAGAAAGTGTCCTTGAATCACTTTAACAATCTCAGATCAATTTATCTTGAAACGCCTTGTCTTTAATTTTCAGCAAGTGTTGCCACAGATTCCCTGCCGGGATGCTCCAGTTGCTGTGCCATGTCTCTCAGAGATTAGATTGTCCTCTCAAAGACATGGCAATTAATGGCTTTTGTATCATAGCCACGGGGATGGCACAGCCTCTAGTGTGCACTCAAGATATTCACTTAAATCCTATTGTCACAAATCACCTCCTCAGTTTCAACAACAGCTTGGTGTGGTGCGTTTTAACACAACACTGTGTCCTTTCATGTTAGTTGGGAGAATTTGGCTGTGTCACAAATTAAAGCTGTTGCCCTCTTTAAGACATTACCTGTGAAAACGATGATATACACAAAGCAAAAATTATTTCTGCCACCTCAAAAAAAAAAAAAAAAAGTTGCACACCAGCTATCACTGCATGGTAATACAAGTAGTTAAAAAGCGATGTCATTAGAAGTTCAGCAGATGCACAAAAGTGGAAAATGTTAAGCAGAAAAAAACTTTCACTTTTATATTCTCAAAAATAAATTATGTCAAAAAACATTAACATTATCAGAAAGGACACAGAGAGGAAAAGTAAGAAAATTCCCCTGGGACAAAATTATGCCCATTCATGGGTTTTTGTTTATCCAAGCCTGGTGCAGACATCTGTTCGCACAGCACTTGCCTCTTCTGAAAGCCAATGTCACCCGGCCAACAGTGCAAAACAGCCCCACCAAATTAGATATGTCTTTTTTTCATTTACATGTAGTCATAGTTAAAAATTATTCATTCTTTTTATTCACTGGATGTAAAACGAGCCTCATCGGAAACTTGCTCAACCTCATGTTTAACAGACACCAGTGTTTGGACATGGCCTTTAAAAGGCAACAAAAGGAAAAAGAGAACAAAAGAGACAGCTAGCTGATGCTTTAAAGTCACTTGAACTCTGTCTCCCATTCTGTCTACGTCTTCTCCGACTGTGTGCTGTTTTGAGCAACTTTGAGCACCTCCCCAGTAGCAGCTGACAGGGACAGAAACCTCTGGATTTATTTTACTGTTGTACACAAAAAAATAAGACAACCTCTTATTGAAGCAAACTGAAACAACAACAACACATGCATGAAAAAGTATCTCTGGCAATGAAAGCATAAGCGAAGTAAAGTGAAGGACAAACATAATGTGAGCAAGTAAAACTGGATTCCATAATGTTCAACCAGAAGGTGACTCCTTTTCCATTCAAAAGTGTTTACACAGCTCTTTTGGTGTATGCCAGGAAAGTGCATTAGGAAGGAAGCCTCACATTGGGAAGATGAAAGTCCCTAATAGGAAATAATCAGAGGAGCCAACTGGCTGACCTGTAGCACTGCCATTCCTTAAGAGGGCGAACTAAAATGCAGAATGGGTCTTTAAGAAATGCAAACATAAGGGCTATTGCTACATTAAAGATAATAGTAGTGGGTATGCCTTTCCTGGTCAATTTCAAAGTTCAAAAAAAAAAAAAATCAATCTTGAATCTGGTGTCATCACATTAGAATAGTAGGAGACAATGACTTTGGTATTCATTGATTCCTGAAGTTGTGAGACACAGCCTCTCCAATGTGGGAAAGAAAAATACTTAAGTGCTTATTTCACACCTAATTTTGACCACCTCACCTTTCGTCTTCTGATTTGCATACTTTACTATAATTTCTTTCCGGTATTCCTCTTCAGTTTTCATGAGTTTTATTATCATTAAGTCCAAAATGAGTTTGCATTTCTAGAAAAACAGGTTACCAAAAACTAGTAAAGCAAAACTTCTGAACCTTTGGGTTCAGTGAAGGTTTGAAGGCAAATTACAATCAGTTGTAGAGTTGTCTACCTAAAGATAGTTTTCTTGTTGCACACTAATTTAACAGATGGGGAGATGTTTCCATAGCAACCATTCAGAGAAATTTGTCACCTAAACACAAACATCGCCCACAGTAAAAGCTAAATCTATCACAACTCATCAAAAAAGCATTTCTCATGAAGAAATTTTAGACCTTTAATTCATACTGCATGCTGTTTGGAGTATGAATTAAAGTATATAAAGTAATATCCCTTTAAAGCTACTGTGCATCGGTACATTAAATGTGTGTGAACTCTGTGTTTGTGTAGCTGGTTGTTTGTCCTGTGTGTCACCCTATGTTGCCCTGTGATGGACTGGCAACCTGCCCAGGGTGTATCCTGGCTATTGACCACTGGTCATGGATTCTAGCGCCCCCGTAATCCTGCAAGGACAAGTCGGTACAGATCATGGATGGACGGACGTTTTAGCTCTACAGATATTTTACAGGAAGTTGATGCATCAACAGATGTTTGTCAATGCTTTTCTATTTTAAAGTCAGTGCAACAGTTTACTAATCTAATTGTGACTAATATAACCCATAAGTTGGAAGTAAGCCCAGATCTCTGGATATGATTGTCTTTCTGCATCAAAGGGAGTAATTTTTTATCTGATTTCAGTGGTGCTCTTACTGTCCTCTTATTGTTCATCTGCCACTCATTAACGTTTGGTGAATTATTCCAAAGACTGTGAGGATTTCTTTGCCATGTAGTCATTTGGTCATTAATAATTGCTCATTTGCATAATGTGTGCTCTCCAATACACTTTTCTCCAAACCCTGTTTCATCAGCTGCCTTACATAATTACTGAAGGAGCCTGGCTCTGTGCCCTCCTTTGGAGAAGATAAGGCAGCTTTCACATAACATGTTAGATATCCTACTACTCATGTAAACAATTAGCAAACTGGCTTTTACACCTTGTTTGATATTAGTGCTTTTTATCATTACTATTTATGTATGTTTCTTTCAGAAGGAAGTAGTCTGTAACACATCTAACAGGTCAAATTACTAAAATACACTCATGACCTGTAACATTTTAATCAATGCCAAAGAGTGTGTTGGTCCTTTACCTTTGTTGTCCAAACAGGCCTAAACAGTTAACCACTGATGTGTGCTAACTTAACTACTGCCAAGAAGTTAGCAGCAGATCCCTGGAATCCTGTTAGATGTGAGGTTAGGCCTCTGTATATCTAACTTGATTTTCGACACTTTTAATTGAGGACAGGGAATTTGGAGACTGAGTTAACACTTCATATACCAACGCAAGGTCATAAAAATATAGTAATGTTATTGTTGCGTGCAGAATCACTAACTTTATACATATTACTAAATCTTGTCAAAATGTGTTGAAAATATAAATATATAAAACAATGACTAAGTACATTCTCTTTGCTTTGAAAACTTTTTATAGTTTCCAATATTACTGTTATCATTGCTTTGTTATTCATCAGAAAAAAATATAAAAATGTAACCAAAGTCATAGCACCAGAGACAGAGTAATGATTAAAAAATCTTCTAGGAGAAAGGTTGTGTGTGTCCTAAGCCTTCTCTCTCTCACACATTTTCTTCCTATGTCTGTCTGGGTCTCTGATTGTCTCTGTGTAAGGAGATTAAGATAGCATGCGTCAATCTAGGATTTAGGTCCAAAGAGACAAATGCAAATTCCACATAGACTTCCATCCCTGCTTCCTATGACTATGAGCCCACAAGTTCAAGCTCCATCATCACAGACAGACACAGAATCCATTAACTGTATCAATATAAGTTAATGTTTGACCTTTGGCCGTTTTAATAGATATAGTTCTGGACGTCCCTCATCTCTGCACATGATACAGTGTGATGTAATATGGCTGGAAAGAGGGAGGTCTGTTTCTTTGTATGGATATTAGTAGGAAAAATAAATCTTATTCTTCTTAGAAATAATTTCCAATTATATTTGAACTACTTGTACCTGAAACTATCTGCAACTCAACTGTACATTACAGTACAGTTGAGTTGTACTATAAACTAACAGACAGCCAGCTCTAAAGTCTTATTGCTCTACTTTATGCTTGGGAGTAGAACAGATAGTGTAATACCCCAGTAACAACTACTAAGAGGCTTTTCCTATTCTAAGGAACAAGCAGTGGGCCAAACCTGCTGCAATCCAAAACAGTAGGCCATCCAGCGACATATTTTTTTATTCATTTATTTTCTACCTCTTTATGTTTGTTAAACTTGAAGTTAAGGCTAGTTAAGGTTAGTGTCTAAGGCTAAACAATATGAAGAAGTAAAAGGTTGAGCAAATGTCACTTCAACAATAGAGAGAGACTTTGAAAACAATGTTTGTGCTGAGTTCAGTGCAAGATCATTATAAATTAGCTTACTGAGTAAATAAATCAAATGAAAAATTTCTGTTTTGTTGTTTGTCGGTTCACAGAATGCATTTACACTTTCCTGTCTCCTGTATCAACGGACAGCAGGTTCTGCAACATCCAATGTTTTGAGTTTGGTAAAATATAAATACATATATTGGATGATTACACTTCAGATTAGTATTTGCCTTGCAAATACGTATCTGAAAAGGGTTGTGTTAGCACTAGGTTCACTTGAGTCAATAATTTGTAGGACAACCTTTCCCTCAAATTACATATGCAGATATTTTGTCTCTATCAATTTTGCGCAGTTAAGAGGCAAAATTGCTGCCCATTCTCTTATCAGAAATGCCTAAGCTATGTCATATTGAATAAAGAGGATCTCTAAACATCTGTTTTAAAGTCTTGCTATGGATTCTCAACTGTATTGAGGCCTGGAGTTTGACTGGACCCTTTTATCTGAGTCATTTCATTGCATCTCTGGGTTCACGGTTGTTTTACTTCTGTAAGTTCCACCTCAATACAGTGGACAATGACCTTCTTGGCTGGAAAATAATAAAAAAATACTCTCCTTGTGAGTTTCTTCATAATGCAATTTATTTTATAATGTGGACTAAGAAACCTCTTGAGCAATTAGAGACAGTTTTCATTCTAACCATTGATTCTGAAGCCAATTGGTTGAGTTGCATTTCTTTTAGGCCTATTAGAGGAAGTGTGACTAAGTAGAAATATAAACAGTTTTTTTAATTATTTGCAAATATAAAAAAATAGATAAAAATCATACAATATTGCTTTTCCACTATATATTTGTGAACTACTTTGTGTTGATCAATTGCAGAAAAGCCAGATCAATTACAATAAAGTTTGGAGTGGTATATATTGTGATTTATTTACGCAAATGAGTTTGTCTTTATAGAGAAAGTTATCGTAATAATTAAGAAAAAAAAACATATACTGTCACAGCTTCAAGACAACAGAAATGATCAAAACTTTTCTTCTAGAAAAGTTTGATCAGTTTAACTCTGTACAAGTCCCTATTTCCAGTTGTGATTTTTGCCCTGTTTTGTTGTTCCTTAATCCATTTGCTACTTCTTCAATGCTGAAGCAAATGGGAATTCAGTCAGCCACTGGCAATTCCCACAATATAAGAGAGAAAAATCAAGGAAAGAGATTTAATTCCTCTGATCCTCAGACTATTAGTTATGTAACTCTCTGAAGCCTGTCATTCAGCAGGACGCATGGCATGATACAAGCATGTGGAAAAGCATCTCTGCCCCTGCAGCGCTGTGGCTGTTATAGTGAGTGCAACGATGTGGAAAGGCCTCGCAGACGGGATTAACGCCCAGTGCAACAGATGGTGTCTTTTTTTTACGCTTCCTGTTCAGCACACACTCACAGATACGCATGCAGATAAATCCAGGTAAAAAAAAAAAAAGAGAGAGAGAGAGAGAAGAAGAAGCAAAGCAAGAGAATCCTGGGAATTTTACCTTCTTTTTGGGCGGCATCGTTGATTAAAAGTGTCGTTGATTATCCTAACAAGCTGACTTCACCGTTCACCTGGCTCCAGTGAGCGATACATGAAGCATGCCATGAGAATCCGCTTACTTCCGTTTAAAGTGTCACATGGATCGATCTCTGCGCAAAGAAAAGTCCGCTCTTTACGCGCTGTTTTTAGCGTAAAACAAATTCCCAAAACGAATCGCGACGCGCAGGTCAGCACTGGAGACGAGTTTGGAAGCTGTACCGTATTGAGTTGAAAGTAGTTACCCTTTCCAGAGTCCTCTGGGTATTAAAGGCTTATTTCTCAGTGTGGCATCTGTTGCGCCGCACACCGCTCACTCTGACCTCAGGCTCCCGAACACGTCAAAGTTGTCCCAACCTGCCTGCGCGCTCCATAAACCCAGAAATATTTCAGGGTGAGAAACGTCTCATTTGTGCAGCAGATTTCATCCTCGGCAAGAGTGACGCTTGATGAATGTGTTCGTGCGTCCCGTGCGACTTCCTGGGGTCTGGCTGCACAAATGAGAATATTTTTGGCCCGGCTTCAGGGGAGAGAGATGGAATTAAAAATCAGGCAATAGATAATGCCTTTGTGCGCCCTGTTTACAGCCCAGGACACGGACAAACCCAGCATTCCTCATCCGGAAGGAGTAATCATGAGATTTTCTCACCACTAACACTGTGTTCAGCTGCACACTCACACACACGCACACGCACACACAATGATTGTTATATCATGAGGTTATCCCTTCACTGCGTGTGGACTGCATATGGCGGGACATCGCTGCAGAATCCTGACAGAAGGACAACCGGTGGCGGTTCTTGCATGAGTGGCGCACTGGGCTTAGAACCTTTCAGGAGCCAAAAGAGCCTCAAATTATAATGCAAATGAGTAATCAAGCACATGCTTAAATATGAAATAATCTAATTTACTACAGATACAAACACTCAATTTGTTTCTTTTAAATTGTTTAAAAGTTATAAAATGCAAAATACTATGTGTCATAAATTGTGATTTAAGTTAATGATTTCCACATGTAAGTAGGGATTCACTCATGTTTTCAATCATTTATTAATTCATTTAAATAATCAACTATGAAACAAGTATTTATATATTCATATTTGTACTTATTTAATGCATTTAAAACTTTTTAAAGTGTTTGTAAAAGCTATCATATGTCGAAAACATACTAAAGATTGTATTCATTAGAATATTGCACTGTTGGTCCTGAACAGCACCCTCGTTCTGCACTCAGTACACAATATTCAATTCACAAAAATGAAATGTTTACTGTGTTTTAGAAATGATTAAAGAAATCTTCCTTGTGCTTTTTTTCAATTAATAACACAAAGCATGGTTTTTAAAGAATCTGTATTCAGAGCATTCAAATTGGTTCCTATTATGTATGCCATCCTAATATAAAGTACTTCTTTTTAAAATACCAAAAGATAGTAATTAAAATCCTAAATGATGCATCTAAGCAATGTGTTAAATTTTATTCATTTGTTTCTGCATTTTCACTTTTCTAAATCAAATGTTTTGGCTGCTACATTCACCACTCTTCTAAAGTAGGTGATGCAGCAAGACCCATTGGCCACTGCAGCTGGTTCCTATCCACAACTGTCCAGTACATCAGCAGATGGGTGATGCAGTGGGGTACTAAAGTCCTCCAGGAGAGCTCTGGGAGGGGAGAGACACAGATGAGAGGTTACATAATTGAATATGGAAAAGAAAGCTCCATGTCTGTTGTCAGCTTGGCCCAAGCCTGTGACCTCTGGGTCAGACACAAATGTGCCTAAACTACTAAAGTATAAAAATCTCTGTACTCACAGACATAGGCAGTGTATGTGATCTTTGCCACAGTTTTTATAGCAATTTGACAGTTTTAGATCGCCTCTTTCTTTTTTTAAGAACCTACTTCTGTTCATTTTATGAGCCAGCAGGACTAATCTTTTACATTAAGGTTAAGAACACCCTGGACCTTCTTAACATTCAGGGCCTTCATTATTTAACTGCATGTTGCAGCACTTCAAGCGTACACTCTGCTTTGAATTTTGGATTTAAGAGAATTCAATTTCCTTGTATGCAATTCTTTTCTCTTAAGGTCATAAATAAGGTTTTATAGCCACCATGAAAAAAACTCCCATCAATCCAGGCTGCTTTAGAGTCAGATGTATTTTAACGTTAGCTTGGTAAGCTAGTGCCAGACCACTTATGGCCGCCAAATCTAGTTGTAAAAATAGATTTTGGAGATGATAATATTAATAAGCAGCCAAAACACACAAGACAGAGACTGTTGTATGTGGACTGATTCTAATGTGTTCTTCCAACAGTAACTGCTTTGATGGGTTTGTACAAATACTTTGCTAGAATTCATTTATTTATTTTGGAATAACACATTTTTGGCCTAAATGAGCTGTTCTCCTGTTTAAATATTTTAAATCAATCCCAATTTTCTCTTTACTACATTTTTATACACTCATAAAGTTGTTATGTTCAGGAGTCTTTCGGGAGATTTTCTTTTGGCTTTGGCTGCTTCCGTTTCAATTCCACATATGTACCTGACCACTAAAGCATAATGTGGAGACTGTGCAGTAAAAACTGACAAAATATGAGCAAAAGGCAAACAATGTTCAGGACTTGTGTTCAGAAGAGCATCTGTATAAAAATAACTCAGAAAAAGTTTCCAGGTTTTTACCAAGTAAATATTGGAATTTTTTCTAGACAAATTACTTTAAAATCTTTAAAAACACTATGCATTTATAAGGACAAGAAAGGCAAGAGAAACTGAATGTTCTAACAGCTGCTTTATCTCTCGTAACATATTAAGAAGTTATTCCAATTCACCTGAAAGAGCTTAACAGCCTCAAAAGATATGCAACATTCATTACATTTCTGCAGAGGAAAAATCATACATCTCTTCAGAGCCCGCTACTGTCATGGCTTATCCACTCTATCACACGTGTTCATATGCACATGTCTGCTCACACATTCATAAACAAGCCTCCGTCACTAAGCCTCTTACAATCAGTGTGCTTGCATGTGAGTGTGTTGTTATTTGAGGCCAGAAATGCCTGATTGGGCTGCTGGGCCAGAAATGGATGGCACGCACAATTACCGGCAAAGCTCCAGATCCCAACCTCTTACTCAGTCCTTCACTTTGTCCACACAGCTCACTAACGTACATCTGCTTTCAGTCTGAAAACAGAATCCTGACTCCATTATTGTCAGCCGAAATGCCGTGCTCAGTTTGCCATTTTAAACTGTGGCAATTAAGTTACACCCATTTTCCCTGATTGGAGATGAATCATTGTCTTCCACAATCTGGCTCTCTAATGCAGCTGTAGTCTCCGTGTACCTTGGTAGGAGGGTGTGATCCTCAGAGCAGAGGAAAGCTATTAGCTAGTTGGTTGATCACCATCTGTTTCATGTGACTTTAGCTCATCAAAGCAACACACACTGAAAATGTTCTATGACAAATCATTGGGATACAACATTGTGTTAGCAGATATTAGAACTCTACATTTTCTTCAGCTTCTTTTTCAACTGAAGAGGAACCACTTCCACCAAATCATCTGGGCTGTACCTGTAGGCATCATTTGCTACAAATTATCTATCAACTGTAGCTCCATCGATAACGGAGAACGCTTTTGGATTTTGTATGTATAACGAAGATGACGTGTTTGTGTGCTTTCCAGATTTTGTCGTTTAAAAGTTTCTCTTCAAACTTCAAGCTCCCAAACAGCTGAATCTTCAGATGAGGCAGAGTGATACAGCTTTCTCGGTGCATATTTAATTTCTGGGAAGCTTTCTATTATGAAATCTGTCCTCGTCAGGTAAGGTAATTGTCACTGATAATAACTTATATATAATACAAATGAAGAAAACCAGCAATGCCACATCTAAATGGCTGAAAATGCTTTGAAGTGGCCTAGTCAATGTCTGGACATGAACCTGATGAAGACGCTGTAGCAACAGGTCAACAGGCCATTGAAAAAAACTCAACTTGGGGTCAAATTAAACAAAAAAATCTGCAATGAGTAGAGCCCATTTCTTTCACTCTGATGTTAAAGACTAATTTCTCAGTTACTGCAAACACCTGCTGACAGTTTCTACAAAGAGTTATTATATTTTAAGTACTTTGTGCTTACTCAGCTAGTTTAGTTTGGTCAGAACCAAACCTTTTAACAAAAGGAAAAAAAGTTATTTTTTTATTATTCAACTAGAAAAACAAAAGGCAGAAGGATTTGTGTGTCGTTTTCAATCTTTTGAAAATAACCTTCAAAAATATGGACATGTGCAAAAATGTGTTTGAGACTGAATTTGTCTTCAGACATTAAATGTCCGCTTTTGTCCCTCTCTACCTTCATCTACTGCAGTTAAGATGTCAACAACTTGCAGTCTTTTTCCAGATGCTAAGGTAAAAAATTCTGAACTATCCCTTTTTAATCATCTTTGGTTGCACAGTGTTCCACACAAAACTGCTGAAGTGGAAAAAAAAAGCTTCCAAAATGGTAAATTACAAATTAGTATGTGAAAAGAAAAATAATCTCCTTGTAAAAACTTGTAATAACCCTCGTTTAACCAGATAACACCAATAGCAAGAAAAAGTCTTTTAAATGAACTCTTCTAATCCAGTAACAACTCTCCCCCTCTTTCCTAGTTTCACTCCTCCCCACATCCTACCAGATAAGGAGCCAATACTCACCCAGGAGACATTCTTTGCCTTCAGCAATTTGGACATGGCCCACAGGTGGAAAGCCAGAGAACCTGAATCCCGACAGACTCAGTCAAATGCAAAAACACCCAGACTGCATTTAGCAGCTGTGGCAACATCCTCCAACCTCCACTGTCTGCCCCCTTTGCCAACAAACCTCTCCAGATTTACATCTGCCTGAAGCCTCGCCTGTCCATCAGACCCAGCGAAACATTCTGCAAGGAGGAGGAGGAGGAGGAGGAAGAGTGGGAGCCAAAGAGAAACAAAGACGAGCTCCAGAAGTAGCTGTCAGAGGCAGAAATAGAACTTGCATAAAGTTCCCTCCATCTTCTGCCTGAATCATCCTCTTCTTCCTTTTTGTTGATGGTTGCCTGATCACCCTTAAATGACTAAAATCCGTGAGAATGTGAAGGTAAACATCTATCTGAAGCATGGCTTAAAATGCTGTGAGAAAAAAAAAAACGGCAGTCAACTTTTCCCTCCTAACATCTGGGGCAAAAGAGATGGGACATGAAGGAAGAAGAACAGTGAGGAAGAACGATGATGGGAAACTGAGTAAGGTGAAATCAACCAGTTGGAAAAGCACAGCAGGTTTGAGGGCAGCTCCAGCTTTAGATTAAAGAAAAACATTGTTTTCTCGCTAACGTCTTTTTTTCTTTTCATACGATGTCAAACAGAGAATAACAGGGGGAAGGATTAACCCATTCAGCCTGCATGCCTGTATCCCTGCCTGTGTTATCTGGTTCTCTGATTGTAATCTGGCCGATGAGCCTCTGATTGGTCAGACAGGGAAAGAGAAGGATTGGTAGAATAAGAGATTAATGGAATTATACACGATCGCCTGTTTTTCCAGACCTAAAGTCAGATTCAAATTGAGCCTTTTCTGGAGCTTTAGTGACAAAGCATGATGTGAGCAACTCTGAAGTGAACTTTGCACAAAATTAAGAAACATTTATGTCTGGGCAATTATTTTTTTAGTTGTACAGATGCTTCTTGGCAATATATCTTGTTTCATTGTCTTTTTCTTCCCTTTAAATTGTGTCACATTTGTAAGAAAAATATATTTGCTGGTTAAGCATCATATTTAAGTATATGAGTTTTCTTCCATAAAAACTTGCCAAATTCTCTCTGCCAATACCAAACAGATTGTAACTCTTGTTTAATAATTTTGATTAGAGTGGATGACTAATATTTACAGAAAGAAAACATATTGGCATTTTAACAGTTTATTCATTTAACAAAAAGAGAACTGAGTGTGAAGAACCATAAAGGTAAGTAGAGATGCTTTTTAGACATAAATATTTCCAATAAGCAATATAAAGGGGAAATTATGCTTGATTGTAAAATGTCAGAATAGATTTGTGGCCTACAAAATATCTCCTTTACATTTTTTTGCACAAAATCATTCTCAATGAATAAGATGTAGCTTGCTCAGTTCTGCTTCTTTTTTTGTATCAGCTGTTTTTGTGTCTCTTGTCATGCCACGCCACCCAAATAAACATTTACTCTCACACTTTATACATGTGAAGTTTAAAAAATTTTGTTGTGCCTTCTTTCATGCACAATGACAATAAAATAAATTTTGATTCTGATTTGGAAATATCTAGAAACATATGCACAACTACAGAAGAAATGGAGCCTCAAGCACAACCCACAAGGATTCAGCAAGAGATTTCTGAAGGGAACGTTGACAACTAAACATTTGTCTTTTTTTGCAGCCTCTGTACAGCACATTAAGCAGTAAAACCAGCTGACCAAACATGCTGGAGCTCCACTTGGGTTGCTGGCTAACAGGCTGGGTTTTTGTAACGGCTGGTTTTCCAGATACCAAAAATCATGAACTTATTGCCAGAAAAAAGGTTGGGAAGTTTTTTAAGCTCTCAAACCGTTTCTTGGAGCAGTAGAGACTCAAATGGAAGTATAGAGCTACATGTGACTCATAAATATTGGCACATAAGTATTTTTGAAGAATTATAAAGTGAAAAAATAGCACAAATTGGTAATAAATTGGAACTGTTCAGCCTTTACTGAGCTCAACCTTTTATTCTGGATTAGAGTAACAGTGCTCTCTATTTGACTACCCAATGCAGAGCACAGTTCAATAAAATACAATTTTCTGTTTGAAACTATTGATGCTTTCCTATTCAACAGTCTTTACCAAACTATGCTCACATACATTCATCAATGAGTTCATCAAATGTGAGCTCCAGGTATCATTTGTTGTTGCGACTCTGCTTTTATTTGATTTTCTAAGCTCCTTTTTTTCTGCCTTGGTGCTGAGGTGGGCACTCATGCTATGCAGCGGTTACAGCGCACAGTAATCTGCAAGGCTTTAAGCTGACAGTCGAGAGAGAGCTGAGGGCCAACAGTAAGCCAGCTTCATGAGTGAGGAAATATGGCGATGATAAGGTTTTCTGCAGTTGACGCCATCACAAAATGCACAGCTCTAATTAACATCATAATATCAGCATTAAGAGGAATTACCAAAAGAAGTGGAGACACATGCAAAACTCATGCAGTAAGAAAAGATGAGTTGGTGGAGAAAGTTAGAGGAAAAGTAGGAAAGGGAAGTCAGAAAGAAAAGAAAAGAAAAAGACATTTCTGTCAAGTCCTTTCATCGATAGATTGAAAGCCCAAACTTGTCCATTTTCTGCCAATATTATTCACACTTGGGTTAGATTATGGTTCTGATTGCAGGCAGCAATTTATCAATATCTACAAACTCTATGGAGCTCAGTTTATGACATGCAAAGAAATGTTTTAAAACGTTAAACTCTGTTTCATCACAAAATCCATCCATCCACCCATCCATTTTCTAACACCCTTGTCCCTGGTGAGGTTGGGAGTGCTGCTGGTGCCTATCTCCAGCTAACGTTCTGGGTGAGAAGTGGGGTCACCCTGGACAGGTCGCCAGTCTGTCGCAGGTCAAGCACAGAATACTAAAAC
The DNA here is from genome assembly GCF_027474105.1 of Poeciliopsis prolifica. Classification (NCBI taxonomy): domain Eukaryota; kingdom Metazoa; phylum Chordata; class Actinopteri; order Cyprinodontiformes; family Poeciliidae; genus Poeciliopsis; species Poeciliopsis prolifica. The sequence continues at coordinate 16,935,799 of NW_026562383.1, read as the reverse complement.
TACAAAAAATCTGGTGCAAGCTTTTTACAGATTAATGACTGCTTTTGGTGTCTTTACAGGTGAACATTAATCAGTCAACTGAAGCTTATCCAAAATAAAGTTGCTTTACTCTTTTGCAAGGTACTTTAATACATTTGAATACGAGTAATAAAAATAATAGGTGGCCTGAAGATCTTTCCCAGTCATTTTAACCACTCAGAGAGCTTTACACTGAAGCCACCTTAACACATTGACACTCAATTATATATACCAATACTCAGATCAGTAGGCAACTGGGGGTTGAGTACCAGGGAAACAAAGACATATGACAGAAAAAAGCAGGAATCAAGCCCACAACCATCCAGTTACAAACTCTTTCCACCAGTAAAAAATCTTCTAATGTCTGTGACAAGAGGATTATTTTGGAAAATAAAACCATCTGAATCATTATAGTGAATCTTTTGACATTCTTTTTTTTTTTTTATCTTAATAGATCAAATCCCGGCTGAGAATAAACAGAGAGAATAAAGTACAAGAGTCCGCAGTCTAAACTCACTGTTTGGGTAATTGAGCATGCAAACGTACTGCAGATGAAAGACAATGCATAGATGCACATCTGAATAAGTGCATTAACTGCTATGCCCCTCCTGTAGTCCCTTTGCTCTACCCCGCCGCAAGACTCCACTGTTGCTATGCGATCAAAAGGGTGCATATAGATCCTGCAGGTGATGCTGCCACTTACATAGGTGGACTGCACTCTCCGCCAGTGTCCCAGCCCACAGCAATGCATCAAGACATCAAGTTTTAGGGAGAGAAGGGGACAGGCCAGATGAGCCTCCGGGGTGGGGGGTTTGGGGTGGGTGTCACCTTAAAACCAGCTCACAAATTTCACTCTCATGGTCCATTAAGTGAAGCTCATCAGGGAGTTTGGGGATCCCGCGAGAGACGAAGACTCCAATTTACAAAGTCCACAAGTTGTCGAAGGGGTGGAGAGAGAGGGGAGGTCACCTGGGGAGTCAAGTGTCTGCTTCCTCTTTTGAGACCTGGTCCAGGTGAGGCTGACGGCATATATGTCTAGATATCCACCACCTATGTAGGATAAGTCAGTCTGAAGAGTAGCAGGATTTCTAAATCTCTTGGTTTGAATATGCTCATCTCATCCTTAAAAGAACAGGTGGTTCATCTGTCGGTCTGCATATTTGCCCTTCCATCCCGCCTCACCTCTATCAGTGTCTCAGCATCTCCTGTTGAAAATCCTTCAGTCTGCACTTCAGTTCAAACACCGAGAACAGTCTGCTGCTGGAACTAAATATCATTTTCTTCTCTGTGAGTCTCTCAGCGCTCCTCAGTCTCTCACATTAATCTGGTCAGAGATCCTGCATCACTCCACATCCATCTTGTCCTCATCCCTCTCTCTTAAGCTCACTATAGGAGTCCAGAATCAGACAGTTTCTGGTTCAGTGCTCTTCAGTCTTCTCTTTCTTCCTCTTTAAAGATTCCAGCCTTGTAGCCCCTCCTCCTTCTCAACCACTGTCTCTCCTTCTCGCTGCGCATGCCGTTTCCTTCACCACAGGGGTACTGTCTCTTCAGGGGCGTTTCAGCTTACCTGAGTCACTCTTTGTGATCCTGTTGCGACTGTCTATGCACGTGCATGTCTGTGTGTGTGCAAAGGCTGCAGCTGAAGTGCTGCCCCTCTCTGTTGCCATGCTAGAGCTGGGTAACATTCGGCTAGCGCAGGAGAAACACAGCCTGAATTCAAATGCACCTACAGTCTGTCAGATTTACAAAGCCTCCTCTCCTGTCCTGCTCAGCAGCCCCCAAACTCTCTTCTATCTCCCCCTCCTTCCTTATCTCACGATCTGCCCTCTCTTTATTTCATTTCTCTATCTTATTTTCCTCATCTCTGTTCACCTTGTCCACTCTTAGTGCCTCTGCTGTTGTTCAATTTTGAGTCATTTTCTTTTAATCTTGTGCATTCTTGTATGGCCTAAAAAAAAACCTTTATCCCCCAAACTTATTACCCATTATGTACAACTTAAACATAATTCAGATTAAATTAAATGAAATCTGAACATATTTACAGTTTATTGTTATACACTACTTTGTGTTGATCTGTGATATAAAGTCCCAATAAAATACACTAGAGTTTCTAGTTGTAACATAACAAACACCACAATATTTTCTGAGCTTTCTTTGAATTGACTGCACTAGTTCTGAGCTACTTTTTATGACTGTACCTGTTACACAGTTGCTTTGTTTCATTATGAACATGACTTATATCTGAACCTAATTAAAAATATACAAGTGCCATTTTTTCTTCTTTGTTAAAATTGTAACAAGTTGTTAAGTTTTTCTTTTTCCATTTTGAAGAGTGGTTGAAGATATGGGCCTCATGTTTATTCTGCAGATAAACAGAAAGAAATAAAATAAGCAATGATAAACACATTTTATAAAGGGTTATTTATGCTTACAAAAATAAATTGTTGTTATATATGTTTAGTATTACTGTGAAAGAAGTTATACTTCACAGTTTGCATGAAAACTTTATTTGAAGTTGACAAAATGGCAAATTTGAACTCATTATTGATAACCAGGGATCTTCAAGTCTCTTATCAAGAGAAATGGTGTCCAGACTGCTGTTTTCTTTGATTATTTTAAGCATTTAGTCTGTCATACTAATGAGAGAGTGTCCTCATCACACCAGCAAGCTGTACTCCAATAGCAACTATTATTTGTAGCACGAGCTGCATTAATGCCTTATTGCAGATTGTGGTATCAATTATTGAGAAGCAGGAAGATCATGACTGTGGGGATATAAGAGGAAGTTAATTTCTGTTTTTATGCTCATAAATAAAAGCCATCCAGATCTGGTTCTTTACTGCGCAAGCTACAGCTGCTTGGCTGATGTTTTATCACTCACATGGCGTAAAGGGTCTTTAACAAGTTTTTCCCAGGGCTTCAGAGGAATGTACTATTTCCTCACCTTATTTGATTTTGTGCTTTTCTTTGTCAGCTGAACCTAATCTATCACAGGAAGAAAGACCATGTGAATCATGGATTCAATGTGTCCAGGTAGGGGTGCAGTATAGTGAGTGCATTGTATCAGTGCAGCCACTATAGAGGTCTGCATTGAGACAAACTCAAGCATGCAAAAGAAAACAAAAGCGAAGCACTTAAAACCTAATTATCTACAAAGCACAGGCAACACAAAAATAATTTTGTAATTGATTTGCTTCATGTTTCACATCGTTTTAATAAAACCTTGACTCCTGTTCTCCCAGAACTCAAGGCTGACTGCTGTTCATTCTCGTTTAGTCTTAAGTTTTGGTTACGAATGCACTCGATTTACTTCATTCCTGATTCTACTGCAATAATTTATTCAGTTAATGTTCAAAAGGTAATCTATTACCTCTGCTTAAGTTATTTTGTTCAGGTTTTGTCCTTTAAAGATCTTGGAATCATGTTTTCATTCAATTAAAACCTAAGCAATTTCAGCACGGACCTTTTTGAAGTTCAGTTGTTTTTTTCTTAACAACAATATTCTTACCTTGAGTTAAGCCTGTTAATATATAATGTATCTTAAAAGCACCCTCACATGTTTAGTTGTATAAATGTAAACATTTACACCTGTATATAACTTTGAAACTTTTGATTATTTTCTGTGTTTAGAGATGTACGGATTTTAAAGATTAAATGTAGCAAGAAAACAAGTTCAGAAATTAAATAAATATGTACAAAAAATATATGTGTGAAGTTATTGAATATCTACCCCATTATTTTCTTTTACTTAACAGTTATGCACCATATTTAGGCCTGTCATATAAAATCTGGATACAATAAAGTTGATTTGATTTAATTTGGCTGTAATATGACCAAATGTAAAAAAGCTCAAGAGGCATCAATACTTTTTCAAGGAAATGTATAGATTTAAAGAAAGACAGACATGTTTTTTTTTACATGTACTTTACATAAAAACACTCATACTCAGTCTATATACCCTTATATATCATCAGGCTAATAATTACACAAATGATGTTTCAGTAGGAGTCCATGATGCTGCTCTTCAAAGCCAACAGTTCAAACATCCACAGATGAGTTGGGGTCTTTATGCTTCTCCTCAGAACATGATGTATCTTTTAAATATCCTCAGCTTGGTCATCCATGTGAAATAGATAAAAGTTAAACTTACCAGAACATTTTTCAGAGGATATAACAAAGGTGTTACAAAACCAAATACAATAATCAGTGCAACTCGAATAATGAAGAAAGGAAGATCCTGCAGCACAGCTCCAGCAAACGGCAGCAGGGAGCTGTAGGGAGCAATGATCATGCGGAAACAAGAAAGGAAAGCCAGGATGTAAACTGGGAACACCCAAGCTGAGTAGAAAATCATTGGCTCCCCCGAAACTCGTACCATCTCCACTGTATCCAGCCAGAACAAGAAACACTCCACAAATACCTCTGCCCTTCCATCTTTCTTCCACAGGAAGCTTAGGGGACCCGAGTAAGGCATCAGTCGTGGGGTGGAAGAGTACAGGTATGAAGCGTTTGGTCTGTTTGTGCTGTGAGGGGACTCAGTGATGTCCTGCCTTTTGTTGGCTGTGCTGCCATTTCTGGCCTCTGCCTGGCCTGGGGTCACACTGTTCTGGCCTTCATCAGCTGGCAGCTGGCCTGAAACACTGGTCACATGTGTCAGGTGGGTCAGGACTGGTCTTGACATGTCATAATCAGAATCCATAATATTAGCTGCAAATGACAAGACTAGGTGTTATACAAGCTTAACAATACATTGGTATGTTTAAAGTTTGGCATATAACAATAACAACAGCAAACTGAAACTGGAAAGCAACAGCAGATACGGAGGACCAAACAAAAATCTTGATTTTCATTCCGAAAGTGAAAGTATGAGATTATATGGCTTTGTAGACTCATATTGCTGTGATGATTTTGGTATAGACGGGTTTTTTTTATTTTATTTATTTATTTTTTCTTCTGTCAAGTTTTTTTTCTATCTTACCATGTATACTGGAATAATGAAAATATGTTGCTGGAGTTTAAACATCAGAAACAAAAGATGATCATGTGAACACTGAGATCATTCACCATCTTTAATAAGAGTTACTATTAAAGCAATTCTGAATAGTATGTGTACGGTGGGATCAAGAATTCAAAGTGTTCCACTGTTTTAGGAGTAAGTATGCTTGTTTTTCAGATGACGGCAATGTCCTTTTTGTTTCATACCTGAGAGTCCACAAACCGTCTGGGAAAATATGGGTTGCTCTTAGTGTGCCTCGAAAGTGGACAGATTAATATTTGCAAAATTATTGAGGAAGTAAGTAATGTCACCTCTACTTCGATTTTCAAGTATTCATCATATCAAACAAGATAAGGGAACAGAATATATGAGATTAACATTGTGGCAGTTATGGGACACCACTACAATGTTTGAGTTTCAATTTTGGGACAGAGGCACCACATTATAGATAAAGAAGTGAGTTGAACTTATGAAAAAGCAATCTTCTCAGTAGAAAACTTACCTTTACCCAAGAGCTTGTGAGGCCGCAACCTCTCTATGACATCCACACAAATCAGGGAGAAAAGAACCAAGGAAACAGGCAGCTCTGTGAAATGGTCGAGTTTTTGTTGGTTGTCCAGCTGGACCTACAGCAAAATGGATATTAATATCTTCCCACATGGAAGTGCTCAGCGATTTTCAAAAGTGAATTTGCAAGAGAAATGTTATTTACAGGAGTTTATTAACAAACAAAATATAAACAAGGTGAAGCAATTTGTAATTACACTCACTTTTATTCCAATTTTCTTATTTAGTTGAAATATAAATCTGTGAAAAATATGCTTTAAGCTATTGATTTTAAATCCAACTGTAGAATCATGAATAAAATAAAGCAGCCATTTCCTGGATGACTAACACTGCATCACATGTGGAAGAAGCATGCTTGGATGTTCTTTACAACACTTTGTCACTCCATTAAAGTTTGCATATTATATTTACTTCCACACAGTTGTCTCATGGACTCGTGATGGTATTTAAGCCAGATTCTGGTGTGTACTTAGATAACACTTTTTTGTAGCCACTCTGTCATAGATTTAGTGTTTGGAATCATTGGCCGGTTCAAGACCAAACTCTAGTCAATCTTTAGCCAATGGACAGAAAGTTTCATGAGTGACTCTGTATCACACATACAATGGAGAGCTAATACAATGTGCAAAGACATTACACTTATATGTCACATTGCTTAAGTTCCAGAAAGTCCAAGATCAAAATGTCAAAGAAAGATGGTTATTATGATCCAGTCGTTTTTTTCATCCATCTCAGGATGTTGAGGGCCATTAAAATTTTAGTTAATGGAAAACCTGTTTTTCTTTACTGTCTGTTACTGAGTATCTAATATGGACTGCATAGTCTTGTGACATTTCACTGCCCTGGTTTGATTTGAAATGGGGACAAAGTCTTGCTCACTCTTTTGTTAGTGGTCAAATACATCTGGATTGAAGAGTGAACATGAAGTCGGTTCTCAGTTCAGAGTGTTTACAATTCAGGGGTAGAAAAAGTGATCCGTTGTGTTTGGTGTATCAATCAGTTGTCAGTTTATTCATTAAATATTGTACTTTAACAAATATATGAGCAGAAAATTAAGCTTTCATCAGTTATTATGCTCAGACTTTTCTACAGTCTTTGGAGAAGTCTACTGTCACTTTGAATTTCACTTTAGTATTAAAAACGAAATTTATAAAATATATAAAATGTGAGATGTGCTGCTTACATTGCATCACATCATATGAGAAATATTCTGAATTTTAGCGATTAAGTTTCATTTAACTCAATAAGTTGTGTAAGTTGCAAAAAAAATCTACAATAACGCTTCAGCACACTGTAAATCTTGTAAATGTAAATACACAAATTAAATCTGTCATTTGTCATATATCTTAATGTGTTTCTAAAGATGGACCAAGAAGAGTAACTTAATGTCCAGCTCATAGGGCTCCTAAACAATAAAATCGGTGCCCAAATGTGCCATATTGACAATAACTGCTCTAAGTATTCAGGATCTTGTTTTTTCATCCACAAAGTGGGTTGTAATGTGGGTTTGCACCTTAAATAGGCTAATAAAACAAAAATATGAGCCCCTTCAAGGACCCAGCTGGCGTATGACAGAACAACACATCAACAGGTGCATCGCAGAGACAGCAGTGATCAGTCTTGAGAGAATTACCTTTGAACTGGCCATTAGAATTGCAAAACATGGCAGCGTTGACAGCAGAAGATATGCCAGTGCTGTCGGTCTCCTGAAAAGTGAATAAGGTTTATGTTGTTGGGTTACTGAAATATGAGAAATGTTTTGCAGTGCAATTTGATCACATGGCACATTTATGTACTGTTTTCTGGTCATTATCAGAGCAGTTATGTGTGCCTTTGTAATGTTGGGGAAAAATAAACTCAAGCAATAAAATCCATCAATGCACATATTAAATAACCTTGTAGTTGCAGTGCAAAAAGAAAATGTAAAAGTTTTAAAGGAGTTCATTTTTACAAAATATGTGCAGATATGCTCTTAGCCACACTTGATGCAACCAATTAAACTGATTTCTGAATTAGTCACAACAGATTTTCATTCCTCTACTGATTAAAGCTCAACAGTTAAAATATTTAGGTTTAAGATTAATTTCAGTCCTCAATAAGACAACTGAAAACAAATCATTGTAACTCACCACTGCGTGATCTCCGAAATGAATCCCTGCTTTTTCAGGATCACGTATTTAAGAGGAACCCACACCAGCAAGGTCGCAGAGGTCACATAGGCAATAGAAGCCGCCACCACGAGCCAGTAAGCAGTCACATTCTGTCCTTTCACATCTCTGATAATCCTGGCAAATCTCTCCATAACTACAAAGATGGGGACGATGAGAGCTGTGAACTGCAGCACCTCGTAGACGATGAGCTTGACCGTCTTCCCTGAGGGCATCATCCCTGAACGCTGGTGGCTACTTGGAAACTGGAGCTTCAGACTTTGACAATCATCTCCCTCTAAATGTCCCTGCGGAGACGTTGAACTCTGCTCACTGCTTACACTGCACTGGAGTTGTATCGTTTTACTGCCTGCCTAATGAGCTGGTCACATTTATTCTTTTACAGCTACAAAAACAGAAACAATCCCAATCTCATAACCTCAAGACAAAATTGCACAGTGGTTGTCTTATGCAAAAGTTCTATAAAAAGTACAGTAAGACTAAGATCAGAAATGCTCTGATTTCTTTATGCAAATAAAGAAATTAAAGCTTGGTCACATTGATCTATTTGAGGAGCAAAAAAGGATTGGAATAAAAAAGCAACATTTTCCAAAAAGCCTGTTTCAAAGGTCAAGGCAGATTCATCTTTTCTTATATTGACAACTAAAACTATGTCTCCATCTAGTGGCAAAGAAAAGACAGCTGCTACAACTTGAAAAGGATTAATCAAAACAAAAACCTAATATAGATATTATTTTAATTTAAGCACATATGTACACATATTGTTACAGATACAAAGTTTTAATGTGTGATGTTACATTTAACATCAAGCTTAAATGTTAAAAACTTTGCATTGGTATATAAATGTTTGGAGCATTGCTGCAACCTCATGATGGAACGAAACCCAGGGCAGCTAGCACGGTCAAACATCAAAAGCTCTGAAAACTTATTTAATCATGAAATCATTACTGGAAAATATAAAATAATAAATAATAATAAAAAGAAAAGCCACACACATTACTCTGTACACTTGGCCTGGTTTTATTGTGAATACCAATTATTAGGTATGGTTAAAAGAATACATAGAAACAGCAGAGTACAAGTTTGGACAGAACCTTTATAATACCGTTGAGATTAAACTTAAAAACAGGCAGCATCTCAATCCTGCACAAAAAAAAAAAGTTACATTGGGGCTGCAGTCTAACGCTGCGGTGCAATTGTTCGGATGACAACAAACTGGCTCCTTCTCTCCTGGTCCCAGACCAGCTGCTATGGTTGAACACAGTCGATTTCACTCATTTAGTTTGTCTCAACTACAATATTTAAATAAAATTCTCCAAAATGAAGTCTGCGAACCAAGTCTAAATTAACAGTTGCTTTGCATTCTCAAGGTGGCACCTGGATGGCAAGACATTTACAAATTTGAAACAAAATATCCAAGGAGAAAATGAAATCAGAAATGTTTACGAAAACTTGTCCCCACTCTAAACTTTACGTCAGCATTTGTACTTCAAATTTCCTTCACAAAGCATAGTTAAATATAAAACACAAACAACTTTAGTTTTTCCATTTTATTAGCTTATTGAAAATGTGTTTTTCCAACCAACAAATCCTTCTTAAAGACTTGCTACATGTAGAAGTCATAAATTATTTAGGACTAAGAACACACTCAATGCATCATCTAATGTTGGGTGAGAGTTAGCAACTAAACATCTTCAACTAATGCCTCTTCATCAGAAACTTCCCTCATGTCTGAGAAAAATCACAGAAACCACAGGTGGGCTCAAGTTCGGTCAGTTCTAATGTCGCCATTAAACCTACAGTACAGTAAGAGGAACGTCCAGGTTCTTGTCTGAAATATACAACTAAGTTAGGCAAAATATCGCACATTCCACTCTATTCTTTGAATACATACATCCTTCAATACTTCATTAAAAATATCATAATAATTAAACATAAATTAGAAAGCACTACAAAAAAAAAAAAAATGGCAAACGAGAAAAAAAAAAATAATAATAATTCAGTGGGGCTCAAGAGTTTTTCCCCGTTGTAGCCAAGTTGGTGGTGCACGCATGTTAGCACAGCCCTGATGGACACAGAGCACTGCAACCCTTGGACTGCTGCTTGGAGTGAAAAGGAAAATGGGCATGTAGGGATGGCTAATACACCTTTAATTCACCAGGTACATGCAAAGATGGCAGACTTTAGTTTTATGGCTGGGAGAGCTGTGCCAACATACAGCCAACCCTCCTGGGGTCTATTTTAATACAGTATATACAAATGTCATGTGCATGCTTCTGCTGTCCTTGTTTTTTTTCCCTCCAGAAGTCAAAGTGGCTTCAGTTTTCAGTACTTGTTAAACTTGAGGACAATTGTAAAAGATAAGTAGGAGAGCTACAGGTACATTTTCAACATAGTGTTTTGATGTAAATAAAAAAGTAGAAAAAAATGATATTTTTGAGGCAAGAACGGGGTTGAAATTGGCTGTAGTGGATGAGATCACCATGGCACACTGCACGTGTCTCTATGTTAAGTGTTTTAAAGTCTACATATGTAGGCCCGTTACTAGTGTTGTCAAAGAACTGCTGTGAATTTCATGTGTTATGTGGATTATCTAAATTATTATACAGCAGGTGCAGTTACACTTGATTACTCTAATTGGTAAAACTTGTTTTGTTTCCAAAAGGCTCCCATTTTTAAGAAATATGGGACAAATTCTAATAATCACAGGTGAATCTCAAAATTATGTTTTAGATGTTTGTTTCTGCTCCTTTGGATGATTATGGCTTAAAAAATAAACTCAAACATGAGTTTCTAAGAAAAATTATGTTATATTTTGTCCATGTTATGGGAAATATAACCATGGGGAAGACCACTGCATTGACAGTTGTCCAGCACTCATCGTCAATCTTCACAAGGAGAGTACAAAACAATAATTTAAAAAAAGTTGGCTGTTCTACTCAAATTCTCATTGAAGGGTTTTAGTGGAAAGTTCAGTGAAAGGAAAAAGTGGAGCAGAAAAAGGGACACAAGCAACAGAGAGAACACAGTGTTGAAAGGACTTGTGAAGCAAAGTTTCTTCAGCATTTTGGGTGTATCCAAAATGCTTTTCTTTAAGTTATATTCCAATTTTGTGACATGTTGAATTTTTAAGCCACAATCATCAAAATTTACTGAAATAAAAGTCTAAAACTTATCACTCTGTGAATAATAAATTTATTCAGATTCACCTATATTGATTTTATTGTTAAGCTATAATAACTTCTAAGTGTAAGATGTGTCTACATGTCCAGATAGTTGCAATTATATTTAGAAATTCAATAGAGCCAAAAATAAAGAATTGAAATGACATTTGTTTACAAAATTAATCTATAAGACCCTTTTTAATGGCTCTATAGTTTTTGAAAAACAAACATAAATCTTTAAATCGAGCCTTGCTTAATTATTTATTGTCAGGTATTGTGCATAAAAAGTAGATTTCATTCTGGCCGGATTTAGATTAGGTGCTTAGAATTACACCATGAACAAAACATAAACCAGTCCATCTAACAGCAGCTGAGGAGGTAAAAATGTGCAAAAATGATACAAAAAAAAAAAAACAATGCATACCTTCAAGCTTACATATTTGACAGCTCAAATCAAAACCTTTTGAATACCTCATGACCAGCAGAAAGAAGTAACTGTATTATCACATGTATATTTGCCAAATAAAACACAAGGTGCACCAAACGCCAGTGTTTGCCTGATCCGATTCAAATGATCAAACCTGCTGCTCCTCCTTAACACGAACAACAATGAACTACTTCTTACCGTGGGGTGACAATGTGTTTATCCCATCTGTAAGGAGGAGAAGGAGCGGGGCCTATAGCAAGGCTTTCTCTGAGTAAGGGGCCTGTGGGACGTCTGAGGGAGGTGCTAAGCTTGTGCCAGAGGGGGCACTGTAGTTCGCAGGAGCAGTGCATGGTGCGGGGGCCACAGCACTGGCTGTGTTTTGGTAGGACTGAATGTCTGCTGGAGCCATAGCTCCAGGCGCTGCAGCGTAGACTGGTGGCTGGCCCATGTACATGTGGACATCACTGTGTTGAGAGTAAGAAGAAGAAAAAAATAAATAAATGATATTGAGGTGGAATGTTTGAGGCATTCTAGTTTCAAATTCAGTTTACTATAAAAGGAGGTCACAAAGTAACCAGCTACAGAACTGATTTTGAGTGATGAAGTTATTTAGTTGATGTCAACATTATTACATTTTATTGAGAGCTTTTGGGGCTTTAAATGACCAGTGAAGACAGAGAAATGTGTTTAAATAACATTTCTGATTTATTGCACGGGAGTTGCAATAGAAATTTCGTTGAATCCTGTTCAATGACAATAAATGCTATTCTATTCTATTTCAACCACTGGCTTCAACAGATGGCGTTCTGGTTGCTGAAAGTTGATTATGATTGGTGACATGATTTGAACATTTTTAGGACTGCCACATTTTCTTGCCTGTATTTATGTTGTTGTGGAGTCCTTTGAAATATCACAAAAAATAAGACTTGATAAATTAAGTTATTCTGATTAGGCTAATTGTAAATACTACATTATGCAGATGTTATTTTAATTCTGCAGGAAAACGGCTAAATAAAGAGAAGTATGCAAAAACAATAAGAAGAAGGTGAATATTAAAATTATAATGACTTTTGAAGAATCCCAAATTTTTTGTTAAGTGCGTTTAAGTCCTTAAAAACAAAACTTGCAGGGAAATATTGAAAACAATAAGAGACAAGCTTCCAAATACAAATGGCAAAAGTCAGTATGAAAGTGAGCATAAAAATCAGCAAGTAGAACATATTTCTAAATTTAAAATAGAAAGTTGGATTCTGCCCATACTTGTATGTAACAATCTTAACATTTATTACAAAATTAAACACAGAACAGCAACAATTTAACAACACATTTAGGAAAAAAAAGATTAACAAAATTTCTAATCTTCCATTTGGCTCCAAGAGTAAAAAAAAAAAATCAAACCTCTGTTTGAAAAGTGAGAACACTATAAGACACTATTTTTAAATAAAAATGGCAAATCAAAAACTACAATCAAAATGATGGGGAAAGAACTAACCTTAAAGCCTCACACAGCACAGGAAGAACACGTAGGCTAGAAAAACGCATATTCTTTTGTGTATCAAGAAAGGGATTTGTTTCAGAAACTCACCTGGGAGCTGCCTGACCCTGAATGGGAGCACCAGCAGGAAGCTGCTCCACAGGAACCGTATAGCCTGGCACCACGGTGCCGCTCATGGCATATGAGCCTGACGCAGGCTGACCAGGGTAGACCTGCAAAGACAGAAATGTCCACACAGTCCGTACAGAAACCTTATGACGTTTAGTATGTTTTGTAACAATAGTTAGTGCCCTTAGTTTGGTTTATAATAAATAAAGAATCCATCATATTAGTTTAATTCAAAAACTCAATAGCCACATCTTGACCCGTTGCAATCTAAACTTTACCTGCTGTGCCGCGCTAGCAGGCTGCTGCATGTAGTACTGCTGGCTCTGCAGCTTAGCATACATGGCATACACTGGATCTTCATTCATCAGCTTTGCATACAGAGACAAAGCTTCCATGACCTTTACGTTTAGCTCTGACAGCTCCGAGTGCTTCCTGACGAAACAAACCGAAAGGGGAAAGCGTTAGCAACCTGTCATTCATTATTAAACTCTCACTGGAACTAAATATTTATTTAGCAGGGTAAAGCTGCATAGTTTGGAGACAGATTGGAAAGGACAAGAAAAAAAAAAAATTAATTAAAAAAAGCATTGAACTCTATAAACAAGGTCATTTATTTATATGAGGATGCAAAACAAAACAAACAAAAAAATCCATGACTATTTACATAATATGGCATAGAAAAGGCACCATCATACCTGTCTATGTCCTCCAACTTCTGGTCAATCAGCGGTCCCATTTGATTACATGCACCTGAGGAAAAACAAATTTAAAGCTCATGCATTTCCTCTCTGGTGAACAAAAAGTTTTAACTTCATCCTATACCACTGATTTAATTTGTGATAAGTTTTGTTTACCTTCTAGCTGGAGTAACTCTACACTGTCTGACTGGTTGTCTGTCGGATCTGCACTTTGAATCATCTGGAGCAGTTGATCCATTTTGTCCTAAAAAGATCATAAGCTCATGTGAAAAGTTAAATCTACACAATGATTATGAAAACTCTGAAATTTAGTAAAACCACGAATGTTCGTGTTGGCAAGTAACGACTTTGAAATGTCATAATAAAGCCTTTTACTGATGTAAATCACAGGAGGGAACTCACCTCGTCTATATATACAGGCTCCTGTTCAGGCTCTATTGTCTCCACCTGGATGTCCTCGCTGAACTGAACAGTCTTCTTCTCTGTCTTCACTGCAAATACACAAACAGCAGCATGAGCAAGAGTTTAAAGCACCAAACAATTCTTCCGTAGGAAATACTAAAAATCTGCTGTGAGTTTTTGATGCAACCACCCATAGATTTGATGTGAATATATGGCTGTTTTCATTTTTGTAGTTTGTTTTACCAGTTGCAAACAAAGAATAGACTCAAACTTTTGGTTTAACTTGCAATAAAAATATATTAATAGTAGGACAACACAGACAGTAATAGACAAAAAAGTAAAGCACAACTGCCAAAACAGGGGCAGTTGATCACTGCTATACTAGTCTGTACCAGAGAGTGGAATAGACTGCTAAAGACTGATAAAATTGGTAATTACTGCATTATAACAGCATGCCACGGATCACTCAAATCAAGGCGCTGATGTTTTAAAACTTGCTGTTAAGTTTCAATAGCAAGAATTTTAAGCAGCTAACTGAAACATGGTTGCATAAGAAAACAGAGATTTCTTCTGAAGTCTACATCACAGAATGAAAACAATAAATGACTGCTATGGATAACACTTAGAATTGTAATAGTAGCAAATGTTTCATCTCATCAGCAGTAGAGTAGTTGTTTTTTAGTTTAAAATACCAGCATTTAGATCATATCAAATGTTTTATTTCTAATCCTTGCATAAATACAAGACAACTTTTTGTTCATCATACTGATTAATGATACATGTGATTTTTATTTTTAAAAATGAACCAAAATCAAAGACTAACAAGAGTATCTGAAACAAGAAACATTTTTCAATTTTACTCTGCTATGTTATAAGATCAACCTCCTTCCTGTAGGGTTGAGTCATACAATTTATCCTAGTAGGATTAGAGTACAGTTTATGGAAATAATTTTCAGACAACGCACAAACAAAATCTGCTGACATTTTCACAACAAATCAGCAAGCATATAAATAACTCATGGAAAAGATGCGGCAATGTTCTGAAGAAAACAAATGGAGACGGGGAGAAAGCGTCAGTTGTGCAAGTATACAAATGAATTGTACAATGAAGCTGTGTGCTAAGTGGGAACTGTAGCCAAAAGCTCTGCACACTTTGTGACTACATGAACACAGAGAGGGATGCTGTTTAATGCATAACTGGACCAACCATCAGGCCCTGGAGATTTATCTTACTTTAGTTGCTTCACTTGTTTACAAGTGATAAAGTTTCTTTCACTCCAGGATCCATAAAGCTGTGCTACCATGACTGAATATAATGAATAGAAGAATGAGTGTTTTCTGAAGAAATGCTTTGTTGTTCTTAATACTCACTCATCTCAGGTTCTGCAGTGAGATCAGCGGTGACAAAGTTAGAAGGGAACAAGCCGACTCCCTGGTATGTTTCCCCTTTCCACCAGTTGGGGTCACTAAAAATATAACAACTATTTAAGGATCATCGCTACAAGAATCATGGTGAATGACCAGTTTATTTAAACAAAATAATAATAATAAAAAAATATGACAAGTCACATAAAAACACACAATCTCCTTAGTTAAAATTTACATTGGCCTTTGACGAGAAATTAAAATTTTTCAACTGTCTTATACCACAAGACAAATAGAAAAAACGTGTTACTTCAGAAATGTCAACTTTCAGAAGATTTGTTGAATGAAGTTCACCTGTCGTCCAGGATGGTAATGATTTCTCCGGACTTAAAAGTGAGCTCATTGTCCTCCGCAGCCTCGAAGTCGTAGATGGCGCGGACTTTTCTGCCGTCGGACTTGTGTGTAGAGAGAAGGCTGGAAGTGCTCGGGTAAAGGCTCGACAGGGACGTCTGCGGTTGCTGCCGCTGCTCCTTTAGTGACAGCTCAATAGCTGCAGGCAAAGAGAAAATGCACTTTGTGATTTTTAAATTCATTAGAACAAAGCAAACTTTCAAAGGTACACATTTAATAAACATTTTTATACTCATTTCTGCTTATTTAAGATTTCCTGTGGTGGTTTGATCATCAGCAGAAAAAGCTGTAATTCACTGTGGCCATTTTACCTTTGGCCAGATCTTCTTCCTCCTTTTTGTTTGTGGTGGTGGAGGGATCCTTTGCCACCAATGCTGGGCTTGCTTTTGCTTGCTCTGCAGCCTGGGAGAAGATAATCACACAGCAGATGACAATCATTTTTAGCATGCTAAATTGCACATTGGATCCACTGGTACTGAAGGCACTATGGAGACTTAATGTCACATGACTCAATGCACTGCCAGTAGACCTACCTGAGACCCAACAGCTGGGAAGGTGACCCCTTGCTCGCGTAGATTCTTGATCATCGCCGAGATCAGGCTGAGCTGCGGATCATTGCGGAAGTCCTCTGCCCACTCCACCATCAACGCCTTCAGCTTTTCACACACTTTTGGGTGACCCTAGGTGCATTCAAATTAGAAAAAAAAACATTTACAAGAAATGACCACAAGTACACTAAGTTTTTGACTTGACATTATGCAAAACTAAAATTGACCACACACCTTATTTAAGACGTTACTGACTTCACTGGCGAACTCTCTCGAACAAACCTCCAAGTGGAAGATTTTACCACAATTTGAAACACAAGCGCCGAGGAGCTGTGTGGACAACGACAACACGAAGCAACGATCAAAGAACTGCAAATTTGAATTCAGACATAACTAAAATTAATCTTGTATTTTAGTGATTCCGAAAACACACGAGGGTTGGGTAAAAGGATCTTAGGTGGGCTTGAGGTCACAAGACTTTTGCAGCATCTATCCATTTTTCACTGTCTGTTTATCAATATTTGTCATTAGCACATGTACATTTTAATAATGCAAAAAGAAATAAAAAAAAGAAGTCTTTGTAGGAAAAAAGCCCTTTGAGGTCAAGAACAAACAAACATTCCCACAAGGAAAAGCTTTTTGTTCCTTTTTGAGGTTTTAATGAAGCTCTTCCTGGAGCGATCTTCAGATGTTACTTGCTTTTTATACTTTCTGACTTTTGCTTGGTCGAGCTAATGAATAGCTGCTACATTTGAGGACAAAGTATTATATTTGTACTTTTTATCCCAAAGTTTTCCAATGAATTGTACAATCTAACTCTATGCAAAGAGCATTTCTCTGTAACATGCTGCAGAACTAATCCACATGTTTCCTTCTGCAAATTCAAAAACTGTCAATAAATGTGTGTGTACATGCCAGTGGGTGGTATAAATGCCTATACCATGATATGTTTTAGTTCCTTTTTCATTTTGCAAACAATTTGCTTTTTTTAATCGGTTCCAAAATTAATATTTCAGCAAAATGTCTGATGTTTAATTTTGCACCTGTTTTCTAGAGGTTTGGGAATGATCAGCAACTTCCAAAGAACACTTTATTTTGGTTCCCATATACCTTTATATGAAATGTGCATGTTGACCTTCTTCCCTTGGCTTTATTTTACAAAGACGCTGCATGTGGTGAAGAATCTGCATTCATCTGCTGCTTCATCGCACTGCTTTGCAGGCCAATCCTGGAGCTTGTTGACAACAGCAGTTTTTGAACTTTCAAGCATCACATCCAAATTAAATCTACTTGATTTTGTTTCCCATACATAAAAAAATGTGGAGCTGAAATCAGAAGTGCTCATTGTGGGACAATTATTTGTACAAAAATAAGGTTTTTCTTCAGTCTTGATGCAAGTAGCCTTAAATTGAAAGATGATAGGCCTTTTGCTATAAAAGCAAACACTATATCAGCATCCAGTTCCTTCCAGACTTAACTGTGTGCAAAACACTTCTGTTTGTTTACAGATTACTTACAGTCAATGCCTGCATGGCTACGTGGGGATCCTTGTGGTTCACTCTTCTCATTATAGAGCGGAGACATTCTTTTGGCCTAAAAGACAAGAGCAGAACTCAGATATCAGAAGGAATAAACAGAAAATTTACAGAAGTATTTACAACCCTTCAGCTTTTCTACATTTCATCATGTCACAACCACAATCCACACCACACTTTTAAGAATTTCTTTGTAAATCCAAAACCTTGTATTCACAGTTATGTATTGTGTTTTGGTCTCTCACATAACATTTCGACAACATACATTGAAGTTTGTAGTTTTCTGTCATTAAATATGTACAGTACGTCATCATAAAACACTGCATGTCGGCTCAAAAAACAGTAAAAAGGAAAAAAAAAACAACAACAAAATTTTCTACTTCAAACAAGGAAGAATAAGTTACCCAGTGCGGGACTGCCCTATCTTATCACATATGTCCAGAATGAGGCCCCAGTCCTCAGCTGTGTTCATCTCACTGGTTGCTTTCTCTGCAGGAAAGATACACAGCATGCAATATAAGCAAAAATCCAACAGATCACAACATTACTTTTTTTTTTAAATTTCATAGAGGAAGGTTTGAGAGAGAGGCTTTGTTAAAAAAATATATATATATATATATATATCAGCTAAAAAATTTGTTTGCAAGAGGTGTGTCCAGTTTCTGTTTATGCGATCATACATTGGAAAACAAATTTCTGCTTCTAACTTGAACTAAACAAATGGGTGCATTGTCCAAAACTGCAAATAAGCATAATCGTGAAATAGAAGTCTAACAGTATAAAAGAAAACATTTTTGTCAGATACAACATACCAAATTCAGATTCTAACACACAAAAATAAATATCAAATAGATAAATAAAGGACTCTCACTCATTTGTTTTCATAGTGTGTGAAGCCTCTTTGGTATTCCTCTTTTTAAAACGTCAGAAGAAATGTTAAAGTCTGCCACATGTATTTACATGTCGAAGTATTTTATAATAAACTGGATCTTTGCATATATAGCAGAAACTCGAGGCATTAGGAATATTACATTTGCGACAAGCCTGTATATTTTCTCATTTTATCTTAAATTGAGAAATAAAACTATTGCAATTGGTATGTGTTTGATTTTCCTTTTTGTTTCTTTTATAAGAAGAAAATTAATTGATACCATTGGCAAGAACAAAATGATCATAAACAGAAGAAGTGTAGCTTCTTTGACAAAATTAAACATTTTGAAAAGAAAATTAGTGAGAGTATCATGTAGACTATATTCCATTTCATGTTTCTTATGTGGCCCATATATATTTAAACTGTCACATGAACAAGAGAGAGTAAAAAACAATTGAATGCATATATTAACAAGCCTGACATAAGGTAACCAACTATTCCTTAAACAGGGATGTCAAACTCCAATCCTCAAGGGCCACTGTCCTGCAGTTTTTAAATGTGCCACAGGTACGAAACACTGGAATGAAATGGCTTAATTATCTCCTCCTTGTGTAGATCAGTTCTCCAGAGCCTTGCTAATCACCCAATTATTCTATTCAGGTGTGGTGCAGCAGAGGCACATCTAAAAGTTGCAGGACAGTGGCCCCTTGAGAACTGGAGTTTGGCACCTGTGCAAAACATAAACAAAGCTAAGCATAAAATAAGAACAAAAAAAAAGACTATAATTCGAAATTATATTATGACAGGCACTCAATAATAATAATAATAATTAAAAAATCCTAATAGTAGTTTAGCCTGGGTCAGATTACATGTTAGCCCTATCTGTATGGTGCTGTTTGTCCTGCTCACTGTTTATGCCAATGAAGTGGTTAACCAATTCACACAGAACAAAGAGAGCTGGAGAAATACAGCGTGACTTCGTGGTTTCAGATAACCCCACATCCTATTTCACTTCCACTTTTTGGTTGATTTCGGGCTGGTTAACCCACACGGTGGGATACAGATGATGAGGCAGGGAGCTCATTAGCTGCTGTAGTTAGCTGATGACTGCATCTGATCCCCACTTCTGTTTACATTTACGTTATCACAACATAAATAACATCTACATACGCATTTGTACTATTTTTATTTTATTTTTTTAGCAAGACGAATGCAAGGAATTTTCTTTTAGAAACAGCAAATGATCTGAAAGGCTGCGAAACCCCAAACAAAGCTGTTTGATCCCAGCTACTTATGTTAGCCTGATTACTCACCAACATCTTGGTCAAAGGGGTTGGTCGTGAAGAGAGGCATCGCTAGGGTATTGACAACAAGATATTTCACCTTCCTTTAAATAATGTTTTTTTCCCCTCCTCTTACTTCATCCACAATAAACACATAGTAAAAACAGCTACACAGATGTCAAATGGAGCTAGCTGGTTCTTTTCTACACAGTCACTCCTTTCCAGACGGCAACAAGCGAGGCATGCTGGGTAAATGAAGCAGACAGTCTGGTGACGAATAAACCTGTGACAGCCGACAATAAATCCAGCGCTCAAAGTCAAACACTTATCAGTGTCTAAAGTCCCTTTGAACCAGAAAAAATTAATCAGAAGATAGACATTTTCTTTGCTGTGGAAGAAAAAAAAATTAGAATGTCATCGTCAGGTGACGGTGATCACATGACGCTCAGTCGTGTTTATGTTTAAATGGAACTGATGACAAATAACTTCACAGCAGTACGGATTATAGGTGCATTCTAAAACAAAATAAGCATGAGTTTATGTCTATCAGTTTCAATATATATATTCGTAGTTATTTTGCACGGCTGTTTAGAAACAGAAAGATGCCTGAGTACTTAGAAAGGTATAATATAGTCAGTTTATCTGTTTGCATTGCTGTCGTCTTGTGAATAATTATTTTATCAGGATAAAACACAAGCTCCGGTAAATATCCACTTGAGTGCCCAAATTTATTCATTCATCTTTTTTTTTTTTGTATTTACATTAATTAATTCAATTTTAAATAATGTTTATTTTATTTTTCTTTATTATAAACATATGTTTGCAGTAGCCTAATTAAATTCCTCCTTCTGATTGTGTTTACTGTGTATGCACAGCTGAAGTCATTGAGAGGCATGTGACAAAATTTCAGAAATAGAAGACATTTTTGAAGATAAACAGAGAAGAGTGCAATGGCCAGATTTTATTGTCAAAGATCTCTGAAGATAATTTCAAGCCACAATGCTGAAAAAAAATCAATTTGGTCTGTTTGTATTCCAATAAGATGATGATTATTTTATTGTTTCTTCAGATCTACTACTCAGATCTAGTGTGCTCACAAATTAACCAGATGAAAATCTTAAGGAGGGATGAACAAATTTCAAACTAAAACTCTAAAGACACATTAGGCCAAACTTAGCAAAAGCACTTCCACCTATTGTTTCTGTTCTTTTTATTGAGGTGGCAGCAAGAAGGTGGGGTTTCGTCCTGTAACAAACAGGTGAGTACCAGTTCAAACCTTACACGTCTCACTCATCATTCATCGGGCAAGATTCTTCTCCCACCTTGTCCACTGGTGGCATCCACAGTACAAATATGCTTAAGTGTCAGGTTTATTGGTAACACCAAACTGTCCTGTGATGGCCTAGTCACCTGATGCAACAATAGCATAGGTGCCAGCCTCCCAGCAGTCCAATAAGGATGAGTGGTTATAGACAATGGATAACTGGATGAATGGAGAAGTAAGTGTCTGAAAGACCTGACAAATGAGAGTTCTGATACCTCAGATTCAAATGGTCAAGATTGGGTTTGTGAAAAAATAAGACACTTGTCTAGGCAATATTATTTCATTTAAACCTAAAAGAAAAACTCAGTCACTCAACACAGAGCATCTTTATTGTTTTATTGTCTTAAGTGTCTTGGTTGATCATTATTAGCTTGGTGAATTAAAAGAGGGACAATGAAGCATCAAAACAGATTACAAACCACAACTTATTAATTAATACATGGTACACTAAAGGCAGCGAGTGGCATTGCAAACACTTGTTTCCATACTGTATTTGACATATTGAATACATTTTTTTATACTGGTCTAAACTCAATTTACATGTTTTAAGACCTATGAAATCGCTGGCAGGTAAGATTCTAAGTAATGTCAACCCTAAAACAGTTTAACTGTTCAGTGCTCATAATATTTGTGAATGGAACCTAGTAGTTTAAGGACAGTGACATTTACCTGCATTTTACTTATTTTCCCAAACAATATTGGATTGGTTTAGTGAGTAAATGTGAGTGCTTTGCACTGCAAGATTTTATAAGGTACAGCATCTTATAAAAAGCTCAGAACCTATGAATATTACAAAAATAAAAACAGTTTTCACTTATTCACTCTCCAAAATATGAAAAAAAAAAACTTTTTTTATTGAAGATTTCCAAGTATAAAATCTGTAAAAAGTGTTAAGCATAATAATAATGCAAAATATCACAGTACCAAATTTTATAGAATACTATTTACAGATATACATGAATAGAACTGGCTGCACCAAATCCTAATTTGTTACAGCTTACAGACATAACTACAATCTCATAATACTTCTGTACCAAATCTCAGTTGGTACCATAGTGGAATATCTTTGTTCCTTCTTGGGTTCCACAGTTTGTTTTAAAGTGCCTTGAAGAAACAACAGGCACTAAAAGCAATTATTTAGAATTGTCCTCCAGTCTCCATGATGCCTTACTGAGCCGGCTTTATCTTTCAGTCTTTAAGTTGAGCTCTTTCCTTCACACGACTCTCCTTCTTGTTGCACCCTTAACCCCAGCTTCATGCACAGAAGAAGTCATAGATGGATGCTATAAAACTGGAACCGCCACTATGAAGAGAAAAACATGACATGTCAGGCATATAATTAACATTTATTTATTTACTGAAAACAATCCTTTCATAAGTATTTAAGTTAGACTTGATCACATTTGACACTTTATAATCACAAACATTTTTGACTGGCCCAGATCCAAAAGTCTGTGTTTAGAAAAAAACGACCAGCATGTCACCATCGGCAAGTCCCTATGAGTGAATCATTTGGTGTTAGGGTTGAATGTCGGAGCCAAAGTAAAAATAGACCAGCCAATGTTCTTGTGCTAATCCAATCAATGCACAGACTTATTAAAGTTACTAGTTGAAAATTGTTGCTCATGGACTCTCTTCATTTGGTCTATATGAGCTTAGCTATTTTTGCAAAGAATAATAAACTGAAAACTGGAGAAGAGGGGGAACCTGGTAGTTCAATATGCAAAATATTCTCCACTTCACAGGTTAAAACACACCAACATACATGTAAGTTTTGGCTGTTGCATGACAAAACATGCAAAAGTTTAAGGGGTTTGAATACTTGTGCAAGTGTAAGAGGGAAGCAAATTCTTCTGCCCTGATGTTATGAGACAGAAAAGCATATTTTGAATGTCTTAGTTAAAATTCAAAAAGGTACAAACACTTTTGAGACACAGTATTAAGATTTTAAGTAAGTACTGACACTCCGATGAACGTTCACATATGAACCCAATGCGGTCTGTGCAGTAGAAATCATTCCAGTTAGCATTATGGATGAGACCAGCACAGTCCTCTCCATTTGCATGTCCATGAGTCCAGTTATCGGGCTGACCAGGTTTCCAGTTTCTGATAATGACAATGCAAATTTGTTAAATTTATTTATGCCAGTATAAAGAAATTCAAAAGGAAATTTATAAATGTATGACTCACGTAAAAACTGGTATGGTTCCATCCACCCACTTCCAGACATTTTCTTCTTCCTTGTCAGTAAGACCCAACCAGTAATAGCCCTTTGAAATGGTCTTTCTTATGAATTGCTGGCAAAAAAAAAAGGAGAGAAATAAACATTTGATGATTATTTTAAATAATTGGTCTAATTATGTCAAATCTGATTTCATCTCTACCTGTTCTTCATTGTCATTGATTATGAGCATATGGGATGATATGTTTTTACAGAACTTGTTTGCTTCATTAAAGTTGAGTCTCTGGGAACCAGAAGAAAAGTAGTAGCAGCTGTCCCCAAACTTTCTGAACTCAGGAGGACAAGCTGGAAAACATAAATATAAGTATTATCAACTGAACTTAAAATATGTGGATGCAAATTGACTCTGTCTGGCAAAAATCTCATCTTTCCATTGTTAGACATTTTAGTTTTCTTGTAAAAACTAAAATGACTAAGTTTTTCCAACAAAAACTTAGTCATTTTGCAAGAGTTTGTTTTTTTGTGAAAATGAACTGTACTGATCAGCTTTCACATTTGAGTACAATGTCGTTGATACATTTCCCAGTGAAAAGTATAAAAAAAGAGCATGCAATTTTGACCAAACAGTAGCCTGAATTACATTTAGAAGCAATATTTTCTGAAACATTTTTCAGAGATTCAAGTATTCTATTTGGAAGTAGGTAAATTCAAGTTTTTGACTGACGTGTGACTCACCAGGTGTAGGGGTAGAAACAGCAGCTGGGGGCTGTTCCTGTGCAGAGTCTTTTGATTTCTCTGTTGGTACAGCGGCTAAAGTCGGTAGGGGAGGTTTGATGACTTGAGGGGCTCTGGTTGGTTTTATATTGACAGAAGACACAGGGCCAGGCAAGCCTGGAAGGCCTGGAGGACCAGCAGGGCCAATTGGACCAATAGGCCCACGAGGCCCATCTAAGCCTGGAGGTCCTGCTGCTCCTTTAAGTCCCTGTGGCCCTTGTGGCCCTGGCAATCCAGGATTTCCATTGACTCCAGGGTACCCATTTGCTCCAGGGTCACCTTTCTCACCAGGGTTTCCAGGTCTGCCTCCAGAGCCTCTAGACCCTTTAGGTCCTGGAATCCCCTGAGCGCCAGTGGAACCTTTTGGCCCTGTTGTACCTGCTGGTCCAGTAGGACCTCGATCTCCTTTTGGTCCCACCAGGCCTGGCATTCCTTTGTCTCCTTTATCTCCCTTCTGTCCTGTCTGACCCATCGGCCCTTGGGGACCTTTATCACCTCTGGAGCCTTTTGGACCTGGCGGACCTAAATCAATTAAAATAAAAAAACAAAACTTGTTTGTATTGGGGTTCTATTGGATCCTAAGGAGGAAAAGTTCAATTGTATCTGTACAATTTATACTTCCATGTTCAATGACTTTTAGGGAAAAACAGCTGTGATCAGGATTAGATCAACATCTATGAACAGTTACATTTACACCATGGGGCAATATTGCAATCAGTTAAACTTGCTTTCTTTTTTGTCTACAAAAGTCATACCAAAATGTCACAATATCAATGTCGGTTGCTTTTATCTGATGCAGGATTATTCTAGAAACAAAATATTTTCAACCAGCTCATTAAAAATATTGTTTGATCTTACCCTGCAGAATGGTGAAGTTGGTAATGAGCTGTGAGTGTTTGCTGTCTATCAGCTTCATCTCCTCCATCACATTGGACAGGTTGTTCACCTCTTGGTCTAACCTGGTTGCAAGCTCATCCTGCTGTGCGCGCAGATCTTTGCTGTTGGTCTTGGCCTCTTCCATAGTGGCATTCAAGTCTGCTAGCAGGTCCGTATGTCTCATTACGGTCTCAGCACAGGATCTCAGGCCGGTCAAGTCAGAACTGATGACACCCAAGATCTGTGTGGCAAAGCTCATGTTTCCTGTCACACGGTTCATGGCGTTTTCATGCTTGTCCAATCGTACTTCCATCTCATCAAACTTTAATGAGATAGCATTATCATTGTCTCTCTGGCGATCCATCATCTGAAGCAAGCCTTGGTCATGGCTCTCTGTGATGGCCGAGGTGTTCTGGATTTGTATGGCCAAAGCATTGAGCTGGGTTCTCAAGTCATCCAATGTGTCTCCATTGGAGCTGGCCAGCGCGGAATTATTTGCAGCCAAAACCTGAAGATTCTGGACCTTTTCTTTCAGCCAGTGTGAATCTGAATACGTATGATTGGCTGTTTGCTGCAGAATCTGATAGTCATTCTTCAGTTTCTGTACCGCCTGACTAACATCTTCAACTGTCTTCTGTAGCGAGCCGAGCAGGTTGCGCTGCTGTCCTTGGGTGATATTAAGTGAATTCACATTCACTTGAGTCTCACTCTGCACTTTAACCTGCTCCTGGAGCTCAGATTGGAGTCGTGCAGTGTCTGCCTGGAGGTCGTCAATCATTCCACTGTAGGAAGCCAAGGATTGATTGATCCCACGCAGTGAGTCTGCGTTGCCTTCCAGGACACTTTGAAGTGAGACATGGCCATTCTGCATATTGTCTCCTGTGACTAACAGGTCTTCTAACATGTCTCTGTTGCTTGTTGCTCTACTGCTAATGTCTTTCAGTTGGTTTTGTAACACTTCCAGATCTGATTTGAAGGTATTGATTTCACTGGTGGCATTGAGGGACTTCTCTCCTGCTTGATCATCTGTAAAACAAACAAATAAAGAAAAAAAAAACAGCTAGCACTAGGTCAGAAACATTTAGAGATGCACTGATTAGGCTTTTCTGTGGAATGGTATTACTGCCACTGAGAAAAATGTGTTTCTGAACACTATCCCGTTACAATAGGATAATTATGGAAACACCTTCATGATGCCACATGATACTACTACTACTACTGCTACTACTACTACTACTACTACTACTACTACTACTACCACTACTACTACTACTACTACTACTACTACTACTAATAATAATAATAATAATAATAATAATAATAAAATAATAATTGTAATCTGGTGATCAAAGAAAAAAATGGCTTATTCCAATCTTATTCCATTGCATATTGTCTCCTGTGACTAACAGGTCTTCTAACATGACCTGTTAGAAGACCTGCTAGTCTTCTAACAGGTCACCTCTATAACACCTCTATAATATTTATAGAGGTCCATTGCTGGACCTCTATAAATATTATGTCAGACTCAATATCAGGTTCAATTATTATATGATAAAGCTACCTGATTCCAAAAAATCTTACCTAGTTTCTTTAAATCTGTTTCAACAGCATTGATCTTGCCTCCATAATTCTGCATGCCCTCTGTGACATTGTCCATCCTTTGGACAACTAGAAAAAGGGCAAAGAAGAGATTCATTGGAAGAAACATATTGAGATAAGCAGCAAAAAGCATTAATTTAGTTTTCATTTTATAAACGTGACATTAATTTAATTAAACCAGCAGAGGGAGCTGCTGTATTATTCCTTTCACTGCAGCAATTAACCAGGCAACTGAAACTGTTGACTTGCCAAAGCTTGAGGCTGAGATGTTGAAAAATTCCACTTCACAAGTATAAATATGAAAAACAGCTTAAATTACACATCACCATACACTAAGTCCAACTGTAATTTACCTTCCCCTCTCCTCTCCAACTAAAGTTCATTTCTCTTCTGTGTTTTATTTTTTTTGCCATTAGGTGGGTGTCTCAGAACTCAACTGGAAAGCATCCCAAGCGCTTACTGTTATCATTCCAGGAGTGACAAAAACACAAAGCCAAAACATACACTTAGGCCAAACATAACAAAGTCTCAGTTTGAAATACCTCTTGGCCCAACTTTGAGAGACTGAATTGTATCTTTTTCTACATCTCTCTAAAGTCTGTCCAAATCAATCTAATTCTCCTTTTCAACGTATATTCAGCAGCAGCAGGGAACTGGTGGGTTTCAAAATGTTTAAAACATCCTGAAGTATTTTGTCATGTTGTTACCAAAGTTTAAATCTAATTCTCATTTTATTTTAATGCAAAGTGTATAAAACAAAGTGAGACATTGTGTATAGGTTCTGTCAAAGCATGAATGATAAAATTACAGCCATTAATGCATTAAATGAACATTTTCATGACAAGTCAAAGAAAGGGTCAAAGCCACTGCCTGTCAGCTGGCTGAAGGAAGAATGTAAACTACAGTTGATGAGATGGAAGTGACCTGTCCATGAAGAGTAGATGTCTATTCCCGATTGATTTGCTTATCTAATAACCCAACCAGCTAGTATCAGTTTGTATCTGAATCAGTTTCAATATTTGTTCTATTTTAAGAAAAAAAATGTGACATTTTGGACAGCAAGCAGCTGAAGAAACAAATGTTTAAAATTTTAGGTAACACATAATTTTAAATATTTTAGTTACATTTCCTATAAATGCTGTGAAAGTTTTGTCTTTATTTTAAACATTATCTCAGAAGAATCCTATACCAGACCTTAATTAATCTATATCCCTCTCTTCTTCTATGATTCTGTATTGGAAAAGCAAAGATGATTGAAAATTGTGAAAAAATGGTGAAACTATTTTTGTATAAAGATGTCTACTGATGTCCAACTGGGCTCATAAAGTTGATAGGATTGATCAAATTGGCAAATGGAATGTTCAACATTTTCATTTCTGGACAGACCTACTCAACTAACAGAGAGTGCTTTTCACCATAATTTCTTAAACTAAATAAGGTGTCTATTAACCTTCAGTGTTTGAAGGTCTGAGGCTGAAGTGAAGTTCACTTTGGCATTAAAGAGCATTTGAAAAAAGTTTGCTAATCTTAGATGCTGGAGCTGGTGCAGGCACTTTGTGACACAGCAGGTAGCAAAAACACATCTCCAACAGGGTAAAATATTCAAATGTTGACATTAGGCTCAGTACACAGAGAAGACCAAAAAAAAGGAGAATACAGCTTGCAATGGTTTTCTTCAAAATTCAGCTGTTTTTGACACTTGTGAGTGAACTTGTAGTTCACGAGACAACAAATTGGTCCCATGTAATAAAATTTTTCTTTGGGTTGTTAAGCTATAGTAGTCACAGCCTGGTCATCTGGTACACATTAGAGGCAAACCATCAAAATAGCCTGGGCTCCGAGCCAACCCACCCGTAAAGCTGGAAACCTACAACAATCCTGAAAAAACTTAAAAGGCAGCAGTCAGCTTTAGATCTCAACTTGTAGACGAAGGCATTTCGTACTGCCAAAGAGAACTTTGCAGAGCGTTTGGACCAGGTAATGCTTTAGAAAATTTTGCTCAGATGTTTTGACAGGTATACAGTTCTGAATCACTGTTCTGGATATTGGAGGGTTCTCACTCTGCATTCTCTTCTGACAGTGCTTTGAGGGACTGGAATGTATCTCTCTTTTTATTTAATGACTTCTAAAACATTAAATAAACTTCTCAAAACACAGCAACGCTTTGCAATGAGGCCACTGTCACACACAGGGTTTTCAAGTCATGACTAGTCTTTGAACAAAATTGTACCAATGAAAAAAAATGTGTCATAAAGGCCTGTTTTAATCAGTAAATGTTTCTCTGAACTTTTTTATTTTGCTGATGAGGCTGAAATAATCATTTAAATTCTGCGTTAACTCAAATTGCTTTGTGAAATTCCCTAATCTGCAAAACACCAATTTTGCCAGCAGAATTTATTAAAAGGTTTCCAGAGGAGTCTGAAGTTAGTCACCATGTAACATAATGTGGAAATTCCAGTCAATGAATGCAGGTGGTACATTTCTTTTCTTTTTTAGAAGATGTAAATAAAAAATAACACTTTTTATGTGTCTTTCATGAAGCGTACAAGATCTGAAATATGTAAAAGAATGTTAGTTTACAGAGTGTAACCGTTAACTTCCTTTATAACTTACCTTTGTACCCGAGGACAGCCACTGCTATAGTGAGCAGGGCGCAGAGCACATAGAGGAGAGCGATGGCTGCCCTTAGTGCCCAATCATTCTTACACTTTGTGCACTCAGTACCCTCCTGAATTCCTGCAAAATACAACAGAATCTGTGATACTAATCTGTTTATAGAATGCAGTAAGTCAGCTTTGTCAAATTCATAAATAACAATGAGGGCCAGCTATTACTACATAACCAAACATGCGAAGCAAAATAAAACTAAACAAGCCAAGAAAAAGTGAATGCACTTAGTGTTTTGTTTTCTTTTCACAACTAAGTTAAAACCGACATGTCAACATTGGGACACCCTGTACTTTTTGTCAGCCAAGACTGAACTGAAAACATTTGGTCGTATGAGGAGACAACACAACTCACAATGAAACTGCAAACACTGTCTTTGTGCTAACCATACCACAACACTGCATTCCTTACCGCCAGCCGATCTAGAGCAAGACGACAGAGAAACGTTTTATAATTCATCTCACAGATGTTCACTGAAACATCTTAATAATTCTCTGAAACAATGATTTAATGGTAAACATTAAGCAGGATGTTTACTTTAGTTCAATAGAACTGACCAAGGTACTTCCAGCAAGCAGAGCAGGAGAACAGCTGGATGAGACTGATGGGCATTATGGGAATTGAAACCTATTCAAACTTAGTGAACTTTAGATGAAGAAATGGCAGCTTATGTGTTTCAATATGGTGGAAAAATAAAGTGTTTAAAAAATATTTTAGATTACATTAAAGATCATTAAATTATTCAGTATGATTTCTTGGTTTCACATTAATACATTTGCAAAAACTGCAAAGATTTTCCCCCTTTGTCTTGATGGGGCATTTATGGTCCATGGACTGATTGACTTACATGTAAGCATTTTGAGGTTGACAGTTAAGGGGTTAAAACAATATTCGGTATACATATCTGTAACATCATAAAATGTTGAAAATGTGAACCACTGAATACTTTCCAGATGCACTGTACTTTAAACATCAGTGTATTTTATTGAGATTTTACACAAAGGGTTTTCAGTTTGACTACAAAGTATTTACGTATATTCATCCCAATGAATTAATAAAACCAACTTTTGGTACAACTTCAGCTACAGGTGTTGTGTGGTATGTCTTTACAACCTTTGACCATTCAAAGAATGAACATTTTATTCATTGTTTTTTGCTCCAGTGCAGTTAAATTCACAAAAAGAATTGGGCCATAATTTTAACATAGACATACAAGCAAATTAATATCCTTTAATCTAAACAATCTCACTATGGCCTTGGCTGTGTATACAGGCTCAGAGTCGAACTGGAATGTTGAGCTCCACTCCAGTCTCAAGTCTTTTGAAGAAAAGCATCACCATTCTATGTCCACCAACATCCATCATCATGGGGATGATGTGTTCAGGATGTGTTAGCTAAGCTCCTTATTCTACCTGTACAGCAAGGCACTCAGCATACCCATCATTACAGGGAGCAAAAACGTTTAAGTCATGTCAGCCATGATGAAACTGCAACCAAGAGACTCTGTCCTTCCCAGAGATGGGTTGGGCAGGACCGCAAGAGGAGTACTGGGGTTTAGCCTCTCAGTTTTAGACCCACACATCTGTACAAACATCCCTTCTGACCACCTCAAGGGACCCCTTTATGGACCAATCTTGAATATGCAGGTCTGTATGATTTGTACTAAGAGCTACATGATGGGGATAAATGCAGAGAGTTTGATCAGAGAAACCTCCCTCTGTTCCTTACCACATGCTGATGAAAGTACAACACAACACCATGTAAACAGGCGGCTAGACGGCTGAAGGTCATGGGTCAAGAACAAGGGAGGGATTTTTTTTTTTTTTTCTCTCTCTCTGATTAGACTTTGAACCACAGTTGGGGAACTTTTGTGTTTATCCTAAAAGGAGGGTCATTTAATTTCAAATACTACCTACAAATCAAATCAGTTATTCCTTTCATATTTCATTTTCACTCATATAACTCCTACATCTGCACAACTTCAAGGTATGATCCACTGTCATAAAAATACTTGATCAAACTATGTAAAATTCTAAACTTGGATTTCTTTATGGCTGCAGCAATATTATTTTTGACAACATTTCCCAAAGAAGTCCCACAACATGAACAATTCTGAGGTCTCTCTTTTCACATTAACTCGAAGTTTAAATATGTGAAAAGAATCCCCAGCGAGGTTAGTTTATAGTTTTTTTTTTTTTAACAAAAATCTAGAATACTGCAGATAATGTATCCTGTAGCAAAGGTCAATCACCTTTGGGAATAGAATGGATGTTCAACTTAATTGTCCTCCATAAAAAAGCATGTGTTGCTTTTATTTATGCAAATACATTTTTGAACATATTTGCTGATTGCACATAGACACAAACACCTCCACATATGCATGCATGTTGTATGTCTAACATAAAGACAACTGAGGCATATGTATAAATAAAATTATATGTTACATCCCCAGATAAAAATAACAGTTATAGTAATATACACATGCACATACAAACATATACAAACTCATAAAACCAAGCAACATTTGTTATAGACACCATCAAAATTTAATACACATTGCGTAATCAAAGTTGGCAGAGACAGGATAAGAAACAGACGGAAACTGACCATGTTCTCCCCTCAGTAACACGTCAAGCAAGAAGAAAGCAATGAAAATTCAGTCTGAAGAGTCTAGTTTTGACTCTTTCCAAAAGCAGAACATTTTCCTTTCCTGTGCCAGTCTGACATTTCAGCCTGCATCCAAGGGTTTTTGCTTAAAAAAATACAGTTCTGTCTCATATGGTGAACAGACTAAAGATGGAAAGTAAAGGTTTCCAATGAAGATGCAATGCTTTATTACTCTGGTTTCAGAAATAAACTTCATGGTTCCTTGGAAGAAATCTTTTTGAAGGCCAACGACTGTATATATTTGGGGATACTGAGGTTTTTGTCACGTGAAATCATATAAAATAACAACTTAGAACTAATTGAAATGTGTTATGCTAGAATAAACAAAACCCTTCAACAGAAAATTTTAAAGAAATATTAAGCAAAGCCTTAATACACATTCAAAAATAAAAAACAAGTAGTTTATGTCCTCTGTGTGTGCTGTGTTTTCAGATTTTTCCATTCCAGCCACCTGTGAGATTTAATGTGAGTCAGCAGGTTTCTTATGTTTCATAGTATGACTGTTCCTTCTTACTTTCTGCACATAAACTATCACAGTACATAAACACGCTGACACATGCATCCCACAGACTGCATGAGAACACATGGCCTGGTGCAGAGCACAGGAGGGCTGAGCCTGTTGAGAGTTAAGAACCTGGACAGCAGCCAGGACGTCCCAATCAACAGGATGGACCGGAGCCAAATAATTTCCAACAAGTGAATAAATGCCAGAAAAGCTTAGAAGAATCAAAATGCTAAACTATGACTGATGTTTCAGGCTTGAAGGAAGACATTGTCTGTATTTATATTAATAATCTCAACATTTTACTTAAAGTAAAGAAAAGTATGCACTTGTGCTTTAGGACCTAGCTGATATACATGAACAATAGAGCTGTTTCCTGGAGCATTTTCCTCTCAAATGCCTATGAGGCTGGCCCTTTTCATCTAAAATTTTGTCATCTACAATTTGTACAACTGCTTCATGGGTATAAACATGAGGAAATGAAGGAGATTAGATCTTGTGACGTTTTGAAGTATTTGTGTTGTTTTTGATACGCTCCAGTTCATGTATGCTGGAGAGTGGTGGCATAAAGTTCACAGTGTCCTGCACCATTGTGGCTGGGTTTGATAGCTTCCCATAATGTTACCACCTTGCTTGAATTTTTCATAATAAGGGATCCACTAGAAATCTGGGAATACATTTATAATGTACCTTATATGTCATAGTGTATGTTATGTATGAAAATTTCTGATGTGTACACACAATCTAAGATTTTTGCAACCATGAATAGTTTCAAGGAGGATCGGTTTCACCACAACTTCATGGTAAAAATAGAGGAGCAGAGGTAGACAAAGATGCAACAGAAAAACAATAAATGGAAACTGTACGTCAGTTTCCTTTTACTTTACTTGCTAGTTTCTGTGAAACAATCTGTGAAAGTTTGTACTATGACTGAAAAAACAACAAACCACACTGACCCACCATTTCCAAGTACCTGTCATTATACTAGCGTGCATGCACCATCTCACTTCAGTCTGGCAGTGGAAATTTCCATAGCAACACAAAGAAAGCTTGTACAGGCTGGAGTCTTTTTTGTGTGAAGAGCCTTTGTGCAGAGTGTTAATACTGTGTCATATTGAGTAAACGGGTGGCTGCCACAAAATTCCTTTAACTTCACCATCTTCGACTTGGGGTTGTCGGAAAGCTAAAAATGTTAACAATTAAAGTACCAGTAGTAATATAAACTGTCCTCAAGTGACAAATCACAACATACAAAATTTATATTTTGGTCTCACATTGCATGAAGGAAGAGACATGTGTCTTTTAAGTAGTTAAGTTGTGTAATGTTAATTCTCCACCTAAAATCTACAATTAGAAATCCCAATGACAATTTATTCACACATTGTGATTAAAGATACACATTTACAGATACAAAAAGGTTTGATTTAATTTTTCCGTATATTCCGGACTGTAAATCACAGTTTTTTTCATAGTTTGGCTGGGGATGCGATATATACTCCGGAGAGACTTATGTGTGGAAATTAACACATCATTCTATCATATCAGATGTTATTTTCACATTAAATCTCAAGAGGGCGCTCTAGGCCTCTGTTATTCTACCTCCAGAGTTAGTGAAGTTGTTTAAAAGCGACATTGAGGACGAAGATTTTATTGCATTTAGTGATCTGGAGTGACACGGATGGTTTGGTAAACTTGTTAGCATTTTATTTATGCTATGGTTATCTGAATAACTCTTAATGTTATTTTAACATACCAGGCACATTTTCAGTTCGTTATGTGTCATGTAATGTTAGCATACCGTACTCTACTCTATTTTTATTGCCTTCCAAGATGACATGTCTGTTCTTGGTGTTGGATTTTATCAAATAAATTTCCCTCAAAAATGCGACTTGTACTCCGGTGCGACTTATATATATTTTTTTCTTCTTTATTATGCATTTTATGGCTGGTGCGACTTATGCTCCTGAGCGACTTATAGTCCGGAAAATACGGTAATTTAAAAGAGACAAGTTATCTGAGAGGGAAATTTGAGACAAAGATATACAGGAAAAGGATACCTGCATCATGTAGTAAAAAAGTGCCATTGGATAGCTATGGCTTTATGCAAAATTCATGCATAAAGGGCTCCTTCTAATGTGAAGAGCCTTTCTCTACTGTGTGGTTAATGGCTCAGTAGGGCTCAAGAATGTCTGCCAACTGGGGTGGTTGTCTGTTCAATACTGTGTTTCAACAAGCACAAGTGTCCTTGGGCAAAACGTTCTGCAAATTGGTGTGTGTGTGAATTTGGCTTGCAGTGTTAAAGTGTTTTAGTTGGTTGTTAAGACAAAGCAAGAAGTATTCAAATTTAGACAATTTAGCATTTAAAAGCACAACAACATGTAATTACCTCTGTCGCCATTCAAGACGGCTGTGGGAAAATTTTTTATCCTCAATCTTTTCCTAACCTGCATCCATTGTGTACCCAAAAACCAATCTTTTCTTCTGAGTTGTAGTCCACCAAAGTGCATCAGTTTTTTTTTTTTTTTACTTTCAAAAGATTACTGATTAAATAAGAAAATAAATTATACTAAAGATGGTCAAATCTATAAAATTATGGAATTAAATTTTAATTTGATGCATTTAAATAGGATCAATTTAGTGGCATATAATTTTCTTAAGTTTTTAAATTGCATTTCTGTTGACGCATAAATTACAAGATATAACCCAGGCAGTTTACTGAACATACATGCCAATATTTACTTTAGATGATAGCAAAGGTTTTCATTGATTGGTTATCAAACTAGAAAAAAATCAAGGTATGTAAAAATCTGACATAATGTTAATATTAAATGTCCCATGTGCCAGCAGCTCTGTCTCTTAACCAGAAATTATGTCTCATAACAGAGAATATTATGAATACACTGGAGGTATGAAACATGCGTCTAACATGAAGTTTTCTTGCCACTTGCCAGTAATAGACTCCAGTGATATATTTGCTCTCGGTACAATTCCCCAAGAGTTTTCAAGATGAGGCCTAATAAACATCCACACTGCTCTGTGTTCAAATGTATTTTCTGCATAATTCTCATTGACTAATCCTTATCTAAGTGGAACATTTTAGTAGTGTCACTACCTAGACCCTTGCCTATGTTTAGTCTTTGTTGCAAAAAGCTATTGTTTTTAAAACATAATATTTTCCAAAACAGTAGATTTTTTAATAGATTGTTTTGAAAGAATGTGTCTCTTTGTCCTAACTGTGTAGGACAAATTGAGCAAGAAATATTAATGACTGAGCAAAAACATAAGAGTAAAAAAAAAAAAAACAAAGTTCACATTTGTTTGGATTGAATATTTAGGCTGCTTAGTTAATACTAACAGTCTCCTTTTCAGGAATTTTGATGTAATCGTTGTCAACAGTCTTTGACTTGTGTTTTGGTTTTAATTAGGTAACAGGTGGTGCCTTTCATTCATTTGTTGCAATCATGTCAAACCCACAGCGATGCTTATAAAACATACTGAGGTTTTGGTGTCCTCCTCTGGCTATTACGGTTAGCATTCTCCAGCAGGAATGTTAACTGGAAAGCATGAAGGAAGGTTCCACTGCAACAAATTACTACAACAGCAGGTTGTCTAAATTGCTGAGTCAGTCATAGCATGTCTGGGCTTTCTGGTTTTTTTCTATTCAGTCTTCACTAATAGGTTTATGATTCTTTAAAATGAGCCCCAGAGCTCTCAAACATCTGGGTCTGGTTAAGACTGAGCCAAAAGAAAGGACGCATGAAAACATTTGATACATCATTCCTTCATAGTAAGCATGACAAGAATGAAGGGGTTAAATCTTGAGTTTGCCTTATTGGAGCTATTTTCAGTGTTTTTTTAAGAACCACATTCACAGCTCTACTCACTCACAATAACAATGAAAAGAAGTGGAGTAGGCTTACATAGGAATTTTGAGGTTATTAAAAAACATTGACACATATTGTGTCCTATGATGTGTAAGCTGAGATTGTTTAAAAAAAAATAAAAAAAAATGTATATATTAAATATAAATGAATCAAATTCAAATTGATTTAACTTGTTAGTAAAAAATAATATTTTAGTTTGATTCAATGATTTAATCCTAATTTCGGTAAGGATGATGATTAGCATTAATATTATTTGATCTGTCAATTAAAACTTACAACAACAAAAAAATAGAATTAATATGATTTAGCTTCAAAAAAAATTTCCACTGAAACTTTATGCAGAAAAGAACAAAAGAAAAAGCAAGTTCTATGTTTTAATGTCTGAAAGTTGGAATGCAATGACTCCTGGCCGCCGTACGAGGCGGTGGTATTTAAAAGCACAGAGACATTCAAACTGATCAAAAAAGTAGGTCTTAAAACTGAGATTTAAAATCCAGTAAAACTGTGAACATGGAGTGGATTAGATGGCATTTTCTCATCACATCTGTGTGTGGTTACATTCAGACAGGCTATGACAAATGGGCCATGTGCTGTAATACTCAGGGGCAGAATTTTGAGAACATACACGAGCTTCTTCAACTAAGTTGCACCACTGTTTGGAAAATTTTATGATGTTGGGTTGAATATCAAATGACTCTCTTTTTCAGTCAGTAGCTACTCCTAAATCGCATTCTCTCTTCCCTTTGGTCGTGAAGTGCAAGATGAGATATTGCAGTTTGGGTCACATCTGCTGGCTAATACCAGCTCAGTGATGTAATTTAGCTTGTCCTTTTAACTCGTTGAAATAAAGTGAAATTATGGCAGACAGATTTCTTTTATTCTGCTCAGAATTCATGTTTACCACAAAAGTATAATAAATTTGCTCACAACCCTGAATTATGCAATATATGGTTTCACATTTTGACACATTGGAACCACAAATATGAACTTAGATTGAACACGTACACTGTTACAGAAGACAATCTACAAGTGATATTTACAAGCCGCATATCACTTTCCTTCTAGATGAGAAGGAAAGTGAGTGTGTTCATGTGCAGCCTCTCCATTACCAATGCTATGCCCAATAAGTGGCAATATAAAGAAAATGGCACAATTCTACAAATTCAGCTTAATTAACCTCCTGCTGATGTCTTGATATTTTACCCACAACTGCCTCTAAAAGCATCCTACCTGATTTAAGTAGTAAAGTCATTCCTCTTATCACATTTTTTTCCCAAGGCACTAAAAACAGCAGCTATCAAGCCAGTGGTAAAAAATTTACAATCTGGAAAAGTCACTACAGCAAAATTACAGACCAATCTCCAATTTTCCATTCATGAGCAAAATGAATGGAAAAACTGTTTCAACGGCTAATTAGCTTCTTAACAATGACCAACCACTTAGATGTCTTTTAAACTGGTTTCTGTGCTCCATACAGAACTGAGACTCCTCTCGTCAAAGTGTTCAATGATATTTACATATACTGTATGTAGACTGTGGACAAACCACAGTGCTGGTACTGCTGAACCTCAAGCGAAGCATTTCGACACTGTTGACCATGAAATATTACTGAAAAGAGTAGAGAGCTGAGTTGGACTCTTTGGTCTACCTCGACTGTAATCTATAACAATGTTGACCACTTTCAGTGAGTTGATTATGTAGTCCAAACAGATTACCTAAATATAGTTGCAGCCAAAACATAATGCAAGAAAACATTTTTTTATCACTAATCTTTATGCACTAATTCATTAACTAAGTAATAAGTTAGTTAATGTTAATTAATTTGTTAATTAAGGATTAATTAATTAACACATGAATTAGTTAATTAGTCACTACTGCAATTATTTTTATTAAATTAGTTAATTAATTAACTAATTAATGTGAAATCCTATGAGTTCAAACCAAACAAGACCTCTTAGCCAAGGCACTGAAAAAATCAAACTGAATGTTTTCATTTGTTTGGAATCATTTTGTTATAAAAAGTGAAACTTAAAAGCTTTGAGTCAGGAAATTTAGTTGGCAGATCGTTTTCTGTTGCCTTATGTAAGCAGATCACTTTTAAAAGTCCTTTATGGATTCTTTGTCAGCAGATTAGTCATGATTTGATCAAGATACAGCAATTAATAATAGTGAGAAAGTGTTTAGACTTTTGACATTTACAGATTCAAAACAGATGTTTGCTTTCGCTGACAACATTCTTTTGAGTAGAGGTATAGAAATAACCAAGCTTTAACTTTTGCAAGTAGCTGAATTATAACCGCAACATCAGCTAAAGTGGCAGAAAATGTGCTGTCAAAAATATTAAAATAATAATGACAATCATCTTCGAAAAAGAAAATCTGAGCTCTGTGGCTTCTGAGGAACTTAAGAGTAATAGAAAACCCCAGGCAGAACTGGAAAGAAAAAAGTGTGAAAAAACAAATGATCTGATTTTTCAAAAAAAGAGAAAATCCAAGAGCGGAGAATCCATGGAGGTAGGGACAGTGCAACTCTTCACTGATGTGTGTTACATGAACTCATTGAACCGTTCACTGTTTAATGAGGTGCACTGAAAGAACAAATTACAACAGCCAGAATCAAGCAACAAACCTGTAAAAAACTGTAAAAAAAACAAACAAACAAACAAAAAAATATATATATATATATTATCCTGTCATATCAAAGCAATAACACACAGTGTAAAGATTTAAGGATCTAATTATTCTCAAAACAACACTACATCCAAGAAAAGCTAACTGGAGTGTGCAAAAGGTAAGCTACAACTTTGTGTTCCAGATGTTCATTGTTTGAAATATTTCATCAAGTTCCTATAAAACTTTTCCAATTACAGTGAACAGTCCTAATCTGTGTCTGGTGTCTGTTCAACTCAGTGACAGAGTTAAGCAGCACATAGATCCAGTGAAGAAGAAACTTCAATAAAGGTTGTACTTCTGACTTACACCCAATGTGTTGCTTTGTTCTAGACACCATATTATTTATTTTCTAGGAATGTAATTCCTTTGTTACCAGAATGCAGCATTGTTATCAGGATAACAAATAATAATAAGTTCAAAAAGTTATGAATTTGTAACCATGTGGACAAAAAAATAAAAGAAAGAAAGAAAGAAAGAAAAAAAAAAAACATTACAGTATATATAATGAATCCCAGAGTGAATTCTCAAAGATATCTATCTGTGTCCCTGGAAGAAATTTTGAATATCAGAACCTCATTAAATTTAACCCTCCCCACCACAACATGAGCAGAAATAAACCGAGACATGTTTTGTTACTTTGATTCAGAAGACTTCATTATACACTCATGTAAGTCCAAAACCGCTGTGTCTGTGAGCCGAAGTTGAAGAACACTGAAGTTAAATCTCAGCATCCATCTGTGCAGATGGGATTTTTTGTGGTTGTGGCTGCTGGCTGTGCAGCCCACCGTGGAAGCAATTCCAAAACTGAATCAGCAACAACCTTAGCTCAGCTTGATGTGCAGCACCCCGTCCTTTCCGCAACCCTCCTGTTTATAAGCTTTATCGGCCAGCTGAGCCAGTAAAACCATAAAGCGTGGACA
This sequence comes from Poeciliopsis prolifica, assembly GCF_027474105.1. Taxonomy (NCBI): domain Eukaryota; kingdom Metazoa; phylum Chordata; class Actinopteri; order Cyprinodontiformes; family Poeciliidae; genus Poeciliopsis; species Poeciliopsis prolifica. Next base: position 16,895,676 of record NW_026562383.1, on the reverse strand, counting down.
AAACCAGCTGTCCAGCCAAAAAAGGCTTTACTTTGTGGGAAAAGACGTTTAGCACAGGAAAGATGGTATCTAAATTCCTGTTTTACTGTGGTCCATATCACAACCAGAGAAGAAATTATGCAATGCACTAGTAAAATAAGTTTTTAGAAATTGATAACACATGCAAACTCTCTAAGGTACAAAACACTAAAGCAACAAGTCACTAGGTCATTACCCTGCCTTAAGACATCTGATTGTTTGTCATTCATATGTCTTTAATATTTTGCTGACATATGGTGCTGACATCCAAATAGGAAGGCAGCAAAACACACTTGATCTCAGTTCTACCACTTCTGATGGAGGCGCAGTAACAGGCACAAACCAGTGAATTAAGATTAACACCAAATCAGAAGAATTTTTATGCAAACTTCAGAGTTCTGATAAGATCTTGGTGGTTCCAAGCATTGAAGCTGGATAGTACTTAGCAAATTGTGTCCGCATATATGCAATGTAGTAAACAAATGTGTGTTCAACAAATACACATTGTATGGTAGAAGTCTTGCTTGCAAGATTATTTGTTTAATTTGTTTAAAGGACACATGCATCGTTCATTATCAGCTTGAACTGGATCATCCAGCCTTAAATTTTCCTTTGATGTTTCTTTAATTTTTCTTTCAGACTCTTTGGTTAGAGATATATTTACTCCAACCCTTGTTCAGCCTCCAAGGCACTGGCCACTTTTACAGCAGTATTCCCATTACTTCCATGATTTCATAAAGATTTCACTTAGCTACAGAACATGCTATCAGGATTTTCACTCACCAGCAAATTTTTTAAATAGACTCCCTGCTCCTTCAGAGCTGCCCCAAATGTTTAAAATATAGATTTATCAAGGTGTAGGAAACATTTTAGTTCATATTGTCATGACAGCTTCATGCAGTTACATTACATCCAAAAGATATCATATTAGATTCAATTCTGATGACGTTTTATTGCAGTGAACCAATGGTCAGAAACTAGCTTGAGATGATGGAGCTGAATTGTAACTTGGTTACTACCAGTCAGCTAAAAAAAGAAACTCATTTTTATTGGCAGCAGCTTCTAGAAGTGCCTTTAAAACAGGAGAAACCCTGTTTAAATGAATAGAAGGCATCATTATGGGACATTTTTATGTTTCAGAAACTGAATTTATCTCCTGAGCGTAAGCTTGACCTGGATCTTCAAATCTGATTGCATCAGATAGAGGTGAAGTAGGACTGAACGCTGCATAGTCAACCCCATAAAAATTGCTTTTTCCATCACTGTTCTTGAGTAAAAATGTGTGTACATTATCAGAAAGAACATGCCTTCATTTATCTTTGTAAACATTTGAGAATCTTGCAAATGGAAAAACTCCTCACTATTAAACACGACCAAGCCGATTCGGTATGTTGGTAGGGGGCCAACGTAAGCACAACCACAGGAACAAAAGCGCTACAGTCAACTCTGGGAGCTGGACAGTGAGCAGCATTATAACTCATGCCAAAACAAAACAAACCAAAAAGAATTCTTTTGAACTTTCTTTGTATTATAAATAGAAGATGCAGTGAGTTTTGAGCTGGCCTCTCTGGGACCAGCAGGCCTTCATTGGGTTACACAGTATAGCTGAGATAGACGTACAATTTCTTCACTGAAAATTAACTGAGACACTTCTAATATTGAGCCTGTTATTTCTGTGACGGAGCCAGACCCAGCTTTGAACAGAAATCTTGACAAACATCTATTCTGTGAGAGAAAACACCTATCAGATGACAGCGGGTTAAAGGTATTCTGTTGAAATCGGCCCAGATCTCCCATGGGGGCCGACAGGGGAGTGGTGAAATAGAAAATTTGATGAGGTCGGTTAAGCTGGTATCGGTCAAAACTACAGCAGCAACATATAAAAACCACTCACACACAGAAGCTCCTCTGCAAATGCATTTTTTAAATCATTTAATAGTTCGAGAAAAACTAATGAGGATCCAAAAGAGAATTAAAAATTCAACCATTTGATCAAATTTTTGTTTCACTTTTAATGAAAGTAAATCATACATCAGTGCCTCCTGTGGCTTTAGCAAATCCTGTCTAGTACAATGTGCCAAAGAAGAGTTTGTCAGGTTATTATTAATGACTGCATGTCAGACGCACACAATAAATAATAGAATCAGGACTTATTCTGGACATAATTACACTAAGGGTTCTGGATAGTTGACCTGAGCCCCATCTAAGTCTTTCCTCAATTTGAGCAGAAATGCTTGTTGCATACTTTGGATTTTCTCACAGCAGGATGCAGATATTCTGCCCCTGTCTGGCATACATTATGCCTCTCATCTATTGGTCGATTAAGCACTAACCAAAGATTTTGTGACCAATAACAGCCTGAAACAATTTGAACAAATCATCCAAGCAAATATTATACCTGTGCTGTTTTATCTGTGTACATCAGATAAAACAGCACAAATACACACATGAAAAGAAAGCATTGTTTCTGCTTTCTTCTTGTGCAGTTAACCTATTTCACGATCTCTACAATGCTCTAATGCTTGTGCTTTCTTCCTCCTTCGACTCCCCCCTCTCTGACTGCTTTTTATTAAAAACACAAGAGTAATCTTTCATTAGGATACCAGCACACACACTGCAGGCATGCATGCCCTGGAGTGGGATCGTAAGTAGAAGGCAGGCATTTTGAAGACATTCTTTTCTCATAATAAAGTCCCCGTAAATTAAAGCCATTCGCTGTTTTGCTCCCAAAAATAAGTCAGGCAAGGAATGTGACTCCTCTGCTCAAAATAAGTGCTGACAAATGTTTCCCCACTGAAAAAAAAAAAAAAAAAAAAAAAAAAATCTAAATTCAAAAACAACCTTGACAATATAAAAAAATAAGTTGAAAAACCTTTTGAAGAAAAAAAGTTTCCATTCCTCTTCTCTTGCTCACAAACCTGGATCCTGACTCCTGTACACTCCACCTCTCCTGCTTTCGGCATTTACAAGTTTGCATTGAATAAACTTCCAGTACAGACACAGGAAGCAAATCAGCAGCGTCTCAGGTTTGGATTCACAGTGGAAAAATAAACCCTCTGTGGAAAGCAGATGCCAAAATGAGTTATGTACTTCATCCCTCTCCTTGCTAAAAACATGTGAATGGCAGAGCAGCCAGAGATTTCTGTCAGCGCACAAGTATGTGCGGCAGACGAGGAGTTTACATGTTTGGAAAAGGCATTTGCTTTTTTTCTCCGATAGATGAAAAGATTTAGTTTAGAGCAATAAACTGCAAGCAGGAGCCATGAGGTTTTTTAATCAAAGGGCAACACAAAAGCTTAGTTGCTGAACTTTTTTTTATATATTTTGTCACATTTATGTTACCACAACAAACATCTGTGCATCATATAATTAACCAACATTAAGTAGTGCATAAGTGGAAAAGGATGGTGTGCATTTGTACTCAAGCTTTTCTACACTTTTTACTCTCCTCTGCATTGTAGGTTTTAGACCAAGATCTCAAGATTAGAAAATTTCATGGAGCACTGTTTATAATTTGTAAAAGGAAAGGGACCACAAACCTAACAAGACATAGATGTCCACCTAAACTGACAAGCTGGGCAAGGAGGACATAAATCAGAGAAGCAGCTAAAAGCACAACCGTAAAAATAAGGGAAACGCAAGAATCTGCAGTTCAGGGAAAGAAATCCGTTGACAGTATAATTATTTGTCACACACCAAACAAATCTGGCCTCCAGCTAATAACGGCATGAGGAAAGCCAATGATCAAAGAAATGTACATTTAAGGTCTATACAAGTCATGTAGAAGACAGCAACTATGTGAAAGAAAGGCTCTGAAATGCAAGAGTTTTCGCCTACACACAAAGTAGTATGAGTGAAAAACTATTATGATCACACTATTCCCAGGGTGAAACATAGTGATGGCAGCATCATTATGTAGGGATGCTTTTCTTCAGCCTTGTCAGAATCGATGGGAGAATAGATTAATATAAAAATGCACAATGAAACATAACCTATTACTTTTGGCTGGAAATGAGATCCACCTTCAAGCAGAACAGCAACTGCTACAACAGAATGGTTTAGCTTGATGGGTAATCATGTGTTAGAACAACTCAGTCAAAGTTCAGACCTAAATCTTATCGAGAATCTGTGGCAAGACTCGAAAACCCACGTTCACTGAAACTCTCCAGTAAGTCTCACTGAGCTTGAGGTATTTTCCATAGAACTGTCAAAAAAAAATGTAGTCACTAGATGTGGAAAGTTGATAGAGAGATATCCCAAAAGATTTGCAGCTGTAATTACAGGGAAAGGTGGTTCTACAAAGTATTTCAAATGTCAATGCAATACTTTGAAGTTTGAGGCTGAAAAGAGTTAAACGGGTGTAAATACTTTAGCAGAGTGATGTATTTATCCATAGTATTTATGCTCAGTCAAAGTAATTACACCATGATGAAGGCTCTGTGAATGTTTTGTGGGAGTTTATTTATTATCAGATACTTAGAAGATGGATTTTATGTGGAGTGATCTTTTAACCTGGGAGCTGATTGTGTGCAGCTGTTTGGTAACCAAACGTCAAGCTTATACATGAAACATGCACATGCTCAAAATAAATAACAAATGCATTACTCTCATTTTGGTGACGTAAAGTTGTCCATAGCAAGACAAATGTTTAGTTTGGAACCAGGAAAATTCCAACTGTCCACTTATTAAAAGCATCAATACATGCAGATGTCAAGCAGGCAAGAAGACTGTGTAAACTAAATGTGGTGACATACAGTCTGTGGATTCCTGCCGCATTTGCACCTCTTGACATATGGGTGCCTAATGCTTGAGCAACACATAAATGAGCACTAAAACACCTCTTAAACCAAATAACCTCAAGTGCAGTAACTTGAGCTTTGCAAAAGGCCCCAGGGTCAACCAATACATCATCCAAAAGTTGCAGTAGCACAAGCCAAAGGAGGTAATAACACAAAAGAAGATGTGCAGGAATTTTGGATCAACTTTGCCGTCGAGTCAAATTGCATTGGCTCATTGGAAAAAAGACATTGCCTTGCTTGAAAGATCAAAAGTCCCACTCCATGGAGTCCTCAACAATGTACAGCACACTTGGTAAGGATGAGAAAAAATAAATTAATTAATCGTTTATTAATATGGTTTAATTTTACACTTAATAATTAAAAGAAGACAAACAACAACTGAGAAATATTTTTCAGCCTAATCAGTGGTGCACACACCTTGCACTCCCAGTATAACATATGAAAATGGAACATGTGATTCATTTCAGAGCAATCACTGCTGTGAAAGAACAAAAACACACAAGCGGAGAAAAAGTGAGTAGAAAAGTTAATTCACAAAAGAATAGTTTTATGCTGGGTGAAATGAAAGCACTCTGAAATTGTGAAAACAGTGCAAAGTCAGCAGCTGGTCAGGAACACCCAGAAGTCTGTGGTTTCCATTTTTACTGTACACAGTAGTTGTATGAAAAGGAAAAGAAACAATGAAGGCAAAAGCCAAAAGTGAGCTTGTTTCTGGGAAATTCTGGTTTCTGTTTGACCTTAGAGATTAGTGTAGTTGGGATTTACTCCAAACAAAATACAACAGCCCTTAAAATGCAATAACTTGTATTAACATGAACATTGTGTCATTGGGAGCGAAACTAATAGGAAGAGCGCTCAAAGCTGGAAACAAAGGAGGAAGCCAATGCTTACCAAACCGTTTATAGCCAAAGGACTGCACCTCCTCTTCATCAGTAAATTCGTCTGCAGAGAAAAAAGGAAATTAAGGAAATAAAAATGAATTTAATTTAAAAACATGAAACAAAACAATAAATGTTTTAGCCTTCAGAGGTGCAGGTCGTTTAAGTATTTTATTCACATTTCTGTAAACAAGTTACATTAAACAAACTAAATGAATAGCCTACTATGTGTTGACAAAGATTATTTTATGCAACTTTGTTCAAAATGACCTAGAACGATCAAAGAAAGATAAAAAAAAGAACATATTCCAGTTCATAGGGTAACAAGCCTTCATTGAGAAAATGTGGTTTTGTTTGTTTCTGGGAAATGAGCTTCTAATCACAGTTACCACATAGCAGACCCCACAATAAGCTAAAGAGTGATATGAATAATCCAAGCTGTTGTAAAAGAGTCAAAGGAAGAATTTTGGCTTTCCCAACATCTCCACTAAACATTTTCCGGTTTATGTTTATGAGCGACATGATTGTGTTTGTATCACACTTGGACAACATGAGCGTCCCTGGCTGCTCAAGCGTCATTCAGGGGAAATCACGCTTCGCTTTTTATTTCCAAATGGCTGATTTAAAAAAATGTGAATCAGAGTGAAGGTTGTTTGGATTTAATTTGTAAAGGCTACAGCTGTGCTACTTAGGAAGAGGTTGCTCAATATTAGCATTTCATCAGATGGAAATTTCTTTTGTTTTACAGATGAAACTGATGAACCTTTCCATGTAATCTGAACACAGAGCACTGCAGAAGTATTTCATCATTACACAACTATGGATAGAACAGCTCAGTAAATTTGTCACAATGCCACCTAAAAAGTTCAGCAATGACATTTATTTTCTGCTAATCCTTCTGGACTCAGCTGTTTGTGGTATAACAACAAAGGGGATACAAATTCACATTGACAGGTTACTCCAGGTGAAATCACTAAATGATCACTGTGCATGTTGACATTGACAGCTGGCACTCCAAATAGTTTGGGTTTTGTGGTTGCAAGGAATTGCCATTACTTGAGTGTGGTGTGCCAGGTGTGGAGGTTGTCTTGTGATGTGGGATTGTTTTTTAGAGGTTGGCCTTTGACCTTCAGTCATGGTGAAAATATGTCTTAATGCTACTGCTTACAAAGACGTTCCAGGCAAGTTTATGCATCCAAATTTTCATAATGAGTTTTGGAAATTCACCAAGCAAGGTCAAGAGGAGACTAAAGTTGGCATAGAGGAACTTCAACTGCCTGGCAAAAAGTCTTGATTTCAGTATTAAACTAGAGTTTAAACTACGAACCAGGTTTCATCTTATCTAACCTCATACATGCACTTCTGGAAGAAAATTCCAATAAACACACTCATAAACCTTGGTAAGAGCCTTCCCAGAAAAGTAGAAGTTGTTATAGCAGCTAAGGGTAAGCCAAGTCTATATCGAGATTAAGGTATCATTACAGTTTGTGTGTGAATGTCTGAATGGCTGTATGTGTATGTTTGTGGCAAGCAACTTGATATTTTTGGCAATATATTGTAGTATGGTGTATAAAGTCTGCAATCAATTTTAACCCACTGTAAGACCAACAAAAACTGTTAATCTAAAGTAGGAATGTATCCAAAACATGTCTCTTAAATGTCTATACAGAAAATCTCCAGTACTATTCAAATGGATTTCGATTGGCTTTCGGTGCAATAATTGAAGTTGGATTTTAACTACTCCCCTTTAACACATTAATTGGGTTTGAAGTTAAGCTGTTACATTGTTCCTGTGCAAGCAATCTCTAACTGGTTTTCTTCCATTTTTTCCAAATGTTGGAATTTTACACGTTGACAAACTAAATTCCGCTTGTTAAGTAAAATCATCCTCCACAGCATGACAAGCATGGTTTGAAATGGGGTGGTGTTTTCAGTGTTGCAGTGCTAGTTTTCCAACAAATTTTGTCTCGTCTGAATTTGCTGTCTCCTAAATGTCTCCTGGCAAACTGCGAATTCGACCCCTAAAGGCTTTGCACAACAAACTGTGTCTCAGGCTTATAAGCAATGTGCCATGAGTGACTATAAGTGTGCTGTTCTGTTTTAGAATCTAACCCTGATTGAAAATTTTCCACATTTTTATGCCAGCTGTGCTGCTCTGTCTTCATCATGTTTGTTTGTTCTATAATATTCTCTAACTTTTCTCTGAGACCTTCATACCAGCTTCATTTATGCAGAAATTATGTCATTTGCAGGGGATGGAATCTGCTCTCCACATTTTTTTAAAGATGTGGAGAGCAGAAAATAACAACAACTGTATATCATTAAATCCGCTCTTGTTTGTGGTTGTAGCGCGACACCGTGTGAAAAACATCCAATGCGGTGCGAACACTTTTGCAAAGGCCCTGTTGCTATTCTCAGAATCTACGGTTTTTCCGAGAACGACCACAAGGTGGCAGAGTTGTCGGGATGTTAATTATTTCCCACAAGTTCATAGCTTACTGACTTACCCCGAGAGGCTGGGAACGGCATGCCTCAGTCTTTATTTAGCAAAGTCCAACACATCAGGGAACCACATGAGCCTCGCATCCAGGCGAGTTTATTATAAGCCTTTGTTTACATCAGCGTCAGCGTGATTCAAACTGCGTGTTTTAGTATTTAAAAGCAGCAGGAGCACAAGTGAGGCCACAACGAAGCTTTTAATATGCTTCAACTAAAACTGACTCATTAGTTCCTGCAGCAGCAGCACTTGATTTATCTGAGCCAGGGTCAGTTTTTAAAATAAGTGCATGAATGAGAGCTGCACATTCAAGCGCCATTTGTCTAAAGTCATGTGCATAACTTCTGTTTGGGGCAGCTGTTTATATATATATATATATATATATATATATATATATATATATATATATATATATATATATATATATATATATATATATATATATGCTTTTTCTGTGTGATGTTCATCGGTGGACAGATGCAAAACAATTTCAGGCAAACGCTTGGTAATTGAAACCAGATGTTAGAGTAGTAACCCACGCATTCCTCTCCTCTTGTCCCAGAGCAGGGGAAAAGAATGAGCGCAGGAAAAAGTGACAAGAAAAGAGCGATGAACAATTGATCAGTCATCGCTGACACGTGGCGTTTATAAGCCTGCGGTCGATTTGAAACTGTTTTAATAGTGATCATTAAAGTGAAACCTACCTTTCATTGTGGCTCACTGGAGTCTGTGTATCTATTGGTTGAAGTCACTCCAGCATCGCATTGGATTTTGCCATAAGGCACCTTGAATCTGCAGGTATCACGCTGTCCTCGTTTTATTAGCAGGAAAAACAAGTTAAGAAAATGGGAAAAAAGGAAGAAAAAATAGGAGGCAAATCCAAGTTTGTTTGTTTTCTATCCCTATGTCTAGTACTATCTTTCTTCTCTTTCAGTGCAGGTATTACTTATGCTTCTGCTGCTGCTGCTGCAAAAAAAAAAAAAAAAAAAAAAAAAAAAAAAAAAGAAATCAAATGAATAAATAAAATAAAAAAGAACTTTGTTGAAATGATGCTCGCTTCATATGATTTCCCCTGGCTTCTGTCAGTTCAGAGAGATGCTGAGATGAGCTTGTCTGCCTGTCCTACTCGGATCTGAGGTGGTACTCCCTTCTCTCGGCTGCAGCAACAAGAGGAGCTTAAAAACTTAAGGAGTCCTAACGTGAGAGGAAGTGCTGCACGCATTGCTTGGAGAACCCACCAGCTCCTCACATCTGTGCGCACCGTCTGCACACAGCTGCTTTTTTTTTTTTTTTTTTTTTTTTTTTGCGTGCGCTGCTTTGTAATTTTACCATCGAGAGTGATTATGTTTAATAATGACAAACAAATTCTGATTGCACAGTTTGAACTTGCATGACATGGAGGTTTGGATAAGGGAGAAAATAAAAAGGTGTGAAATGGATCTAACAATTTTCTTGAAAATGAAGCACTTATAAAATAGTTATAAAAGGACAGCCTTGCTTTGAGATTTGAATTAAAAATCTGTAATCTCCAATTCTTATTTTGACTTTACTTTGATTTTTTTCTAAGCTGGATAGAGTCCACCTGCACAATGCAAGCTTAGTGTTCTGTTTTGGCCACTTGGGGGCAGTAAAGGGGATGATGTAACGGTGATGTTTGCCAACTATCTTCACACGCAGCACTTATTTTGGCTTGTTTCAAGTTTGGTCATGAACTCAGCGGGAAATTAAATACGGGATCAAACATGTGAAGGGTTCCAGTCGTAGAACTTAAATATCCTTTCTTGTGGCTCAGTGGTGAAATTCAGGACATAAATGATAGGGCCCACGTTTGAAAAGGTTCTAGAAAATCTTTATTGTTCTGTTCAAAATGAAATATAAATATTAAAATAAATCTATGGCTATATGAACGTTTGATTAAAGTGAATGCTTGGAATTACGACATTAATAACACTACATTAGCCATTCATATGATTTAGAGATTGTTTCACATTGACATTTCTTAACATTTGTTAGAAAATGTTTTGTAGTTTGAGTAACTGCATTGATTCTGTGGATTGTTTAAATCTTATTGATTGATTTCTTTTTAGGTAGTTCACTGGAATAGACAAATAAGTTCTGAATAAATTAGAATAACTTTAAAATGAAAAGCAAAAGCTAGAAAGCATGACAGATTCATTTTCATATGAAGTCAAAAAAGTTGTAATATGACCTCATGAGGGGCCCTGCTTTAAGCAAAAACACATTTCTCATCTCAGTACTTTTAATGTGATCACATGAAGCTCCAAGGGATGCTGTATCCTGTCGTACTGAGGTTGACTGAGCGACACTTAACGTTTCTCTGTTCAGTTTACATCCATTCATCAGCCCTTTGTTCATTGTGAAACTGTTTATGTCCTTCATCTGTCTTCCATAAACTAAATCATACCGATGTGATCATGTTCAACAATTGAGTGCCTAAAACTCTTGTTTTACGTTGATCTCTCTGTGATTAATTGCTTGCCTGCTGTCTTTTACCACTTGGAACTTGCTTTGCTATAAAGTCTTTTCTGTGGTTTAGGTGGACCAGAGAATAATATCTGGTAAAATATTCTTCCTATGGTGTTATATGAACCAGGTGTTGGAAATGCCAGAAAGGGCAAAAGTTCTGTCTGCTTCTGATTATGATCCTTTAAGGACTCGATTTTCTGGGTCACAGACTCTGCAGAGAGCACAAGTTTTTTTGGGAGGAGGAGGAATGGTTGCGGAGAAAAACCTAAAAACAATTTTCTGTGTCACACATTGGATTCAAATCTGGTGAGGAGATACGTTGAAATAATTTACAACTAAACAGATCCTTGGTATTTTTGGTCAGTGTCAATGCAAATAGATATACAGGCTTCAGAAATTAGTCACACCTATTAACTTTTTATGCTATTGTCATATGACAACCACAACTTTCACTGTGTGTTACTGGGATTCCATGTGATATCTTAACACATATTAGACTCTGCATTTGAACTGGCAGGAAAATGACAAGTTGCTTTTGTTTTTGTTGTCACAAAATCAGCTTCAAACATTTTTTTAAAATTATTTTTTGGTAAATTGTGCGATGGAGATTTCTCTCCTCGCCTTGCCTGTCGCTTTAAGTTGACATATAGTTGTAGATAGTTGGAAATTGTACCTTTTACATCTTTCTCATATTATAACATAAGGATATTAAAAAATGCGGGGGCTGATGACTGCAAATGCCTCACACACTTTTCAGATACTTGTTTGTAAAACAATTGAAAAACAATGTATCATATTTCTTCCACTTCAGAATGATTTGCTATTCTCCATTGATCTATCAAACATTGAATCTTGTGTCTCTAATCTAAGAAAATGGGTAAAAGTTTGGGAAAAGGAAAAGCCTTTTCAAAGACATCCTCTTGCGGTATCAAACAATGGTAGTTTCTTGGTTTCCAGAACTCTGTGCAGTGAAAATTAGTTGGGATCTTAAATGAAAATCATCTCGTTGATCTAATTTCTTCCTCATTTAGAAATGTTTCCATTACCCAAACAAATTAGTCCTTAAACGCCACAATAACAAAAACAATAAAGATGAGCTCACTGTGATGAAACAGCTTCTGAATGCGTTTGTATTGTTAGGACCAAGACCTAGACGATTCCCACTGACAGATGATTTAAGAGCTGATGCCAGAGAAGCGCTGCACATGTTTAGCAATCAACCATCATTTATTTTTTTTTTGGTAACTAAAACTATTTCCAGCCACCAGATGCTCATTGCAAATGACCAAAAATCTAATTAGTTTTGTGAGCAACAAGCAGCTGCTTTGATATGACCACTTATGCAAATCCTTCCTCTGAGCATGCCCAGTGGTGGATTAATGGGCATCAACCTCATGCAAAGACAGTAAGAGGATAAAGTTTACGTAGGACGAGCACAAATAGACCTGAGCAGGTCAAGATAACATAAACACTTCTGTTCACACAAAACACTTTGCATCAGAAGGAGGAAGAGCTTTGGTCTTCTACCGGTGAGTTGTTTTGGTTCTGATAGAACAAACTCTATAGTCAAAATTTACAATCTCATGTAAACTTTACTTGTGCTTCTTATTCCGTTGACGAGATTTCAGTACATCCGACTCATTTTTATGATTTGAAAGAATTAGCTCTTTACCTCCACCTTCACAGTGATATATCTTACTTATAAGACTTTTAGGCATCTATTTTCATCATTTGAAAATGTTGCAAATATTTGGTTCCATCTTTAAATGTGTAATCTTTTAGCCATATTTTCACAATACTTGATGAAGTTTAGAAATAAAGGTTACATTTGATGGCAGCAGGATTTAAACAAGCAGGTTTTATAACCAGTTTAAACCCTGGCCACAAATAGGCACATCTCCATTTGTAGTAAATCCTCATTGGTTGCCATATTGTTTAACTCCGAATTATAGCCGGGAATAAAGCGAAGCAGACAGGAGAGTTCAGCTGCTGAATCAAAATGAGCAAAAAAAAAAAGACTAAAATAAAAAACTTAAAAATTTGCTTTGATATTTGTACTTTTTTTTGTGCTTGTTTTCTGTATATTTTCATGACTGGCTGGAGCTCGGTCTCCTGGAACAGCAGACGCTCACTGACGTAAACACTGTTTTCCTGCTAAGATGAACCCAACAATGTAATTTATTCAGGGCTCACACATTTCTGTTGGCCTCTCTGCGTTGTGGCTTAGACTAAAAACTACAGTCAGATGTGAAAGGCAAAAGAGGAAATATTGTTATAGAACAAATGAAATGCAGTGAAAAACATACTCTGTTTGTTTGAAGTGCTACAAATAGCAAAACTATGTAACCTTTTAAATCTCCCTAGACATCTCCACTTTTTACTGGAACTTTTATATACACATGTAAGAAAGTCTGGGTACTTTTTCTTCTTGCCACCAGAAGAATTTCCTTATTACCAATGAGTTCTTTAATATTTTTGGTCTTGAAAACTATTAACAGAAATGTTCATGCGTGATCAAACCAAGAGAAAAGAATTTCCAAGTGACCATACTTTGTGAGCAAATGTGTAGCACCACCTAGTGGAAGATTTGATAAGTGCCTCTGGCTTTAAATCACAGTCAAGCTAAAACTTTATTACTTTGATCAGATTTCAAACAAGTGACAAAAGCATTAACATGTCTAGATTTTTTTTTCTCCATATTTTGTAATGTCAAAACTGCAAAGACCAGTCCAGATTGTCCCCCACCTCTAACCGATTGACTGCTGAAGACAAAGCATAGATAACCGGACTGCTCATTGTTCTTAATAATGCTTCATGTAATGTGTTCTAACAAAACCTTGAGGCCTTTGCAAAACAGCCAGATTCATACCGAGATTAAATTCCACATAAGTGGATTCCATTCACTCATTGAGGTGGCATCAAACATCAGTTAGTTGTAGTGTATTTTATTAATGGGTGTCATAGTACAGGGGTATTTTCTGATTTGTATTTGTATTTTTTTTTTTAAAACACTCTGACATGCATAAAGTTGACTTTTACTGCCAGTCATCAAAAAACTCCTGCAAAGAAAAATGAATGAATAAAAGAATTTCTCTTTTCTTTGTTTCAGACTCATCTGAATCACATCACAAATAATAGAATGAAGTTCCTTCTCAGTTTGATGACTCTCGTTGCTGCATCATGTGGCCTTAGTTTTGCTGATGCTGACCAAATTAATGTTTTTTCAGAGGACATCTTAAAACGTAAGTTGGCAAGTCAGAATCTTTTCCCAGTTCTGTTTCCATCCAGACAAAGAAAGACTTAATATATTCCAAATATTTCTTTAAAATTGGTTGTAAGTGTGAGAAAAGAAAATATTGCGACGTGTTAATTTTTTTTTTTTTTTGTCTCAGAGCTGTCAGAGGATGGTGAAAAGCTTGTGAATGAGGAGATGAAGAGAGCGCTGTATGGCGTGAAGCAGATGAGGGAGGTGATGTGGAGGAATGAGCAGAAGCATGAGCACCTCATGAACTCTCTGAAGCACAGTGGCGACAAGAAAAAGGCGAGAGAACTTGTCTGACATAAATGAGAAAAAAAAAAAAGATCCAAAGACGATGAAAACATGTTACGAGCTTTCATTTCTCCCACCAGGGGGCAGCCCAGCTAGCACAGGATGTGAGTGAGAAGCTGGAGGAGGCAGAGGAGCAGTGCAAAGACTCCCTGCAGTCAGAGTGGGAGGAATGCAGACCCTGTCTGGAGGATGCATGTAAAACCTTCTACACCTCCACATGCCGCAGGGGCTTTGCTTCTTTTCGCAGTAAGGTATGACAACCTTCTTTTTACAATGTCAAAAAAGAATCCAAAAGAAGTTGGGAGGAGACCTTCTATTTTGCTTTGGAACATAACTGAACAGCTAGTAATCGCTTACTTAAAAACCTTGCAGCACTACATTACATCTCTTTTAAAATCACAAGTGTCCATTAATGACTAGAGCAAAATTGGAGTACTTAGTTTACCTCACAAGTTGTTTTCTTTGGTCTTTAGACGCCTGAAAGGTGTAAATACAGTTTCCGTCAGTGAAGAAATAATATAAAATACAAGCTAATCTTCCTCATGTTGAATCCAGTTCATAAACGGATCATAAAATGTGACAGTGGAGACAGACAACCAATAATTTCCTCATTTATCCCACAAAGACGAGACATTAAACAACCAGATAGGGGCCCAACACAAAGTTTCAATAAATTCAGATTTTAACTCTGAATTTATTGTCTCTGCAATTGTCTAAAGCCTAAAGCTACAAGGCAGGATAGCAGTCAAATACGCCAACTGCCATAACGCTCATGTGTTGCAGGTGGAATCCTTTTTCCAAAGAGTCTCCAGACGCTTTGGTCCAAGAGAGCGCCCTCTGGAGGCAGGAGATATCTTGGTGAACCAAAGTCCTGACGAATCAGAAGCAGATGTAGTTCAGATTGAGAATTCTTTCAAGCGCGTTCTGAACAAGGTGGGGACCCTGGTGAACTGCAGCATCGCCTTGGTTTCCAGGATGAGCAGCAGGCTTGACGGAGTCCTTCAGAAGGCTTTCCTGAACAACACCAATGAACTGTCCGAGGAAAGCGCTTCCGATCCATACTACCCTGGGCGCGACTCCGGCTTCCTGCAGGGCGTTGGGCTGGAGGAGGTGCTGGAATCATTCTTTGACTTTGGAAAGAGCGTGGTGGAGGAGTTTGGAGCTGTGGTTACCCAGGTGTTTGATGATATCCATCAGACTGTGGAGGAGGAGACTAAGAAAGGTAACTCAGGTCTTTTCACGTTGACGATGCCATACACGTGCCATTGGACCAGAGTTGTGTGGATGTAATTATATACAATTTTTTTCTGTTTTGTCCAGAGATAAAAAGCTTCCCTCGCTTCCTGCAGAACAGGAAGCTGTGCAAAGACCTCCGCAGGCAGACATCAGAGTGCTGGCAGCTTCAGAACAAGTGTCAGGCCTGCCAGGGAGCTCTGCTCACCGGTGAATCGCCTCTTCACTCAAAATGTATTACTTGTGTCCAGCTGACACCTTTACACACCACAGCTCATGCTTTCATTTCACCACAGAGTGCCCCAGTGTTCGTGAACTGCATGTGGAGCTGGATGAAATATCCCAGCTGCTGGATGTCTCCAAACAGCAATATGATGAGATCTTGTCCATTGTCCAGCATCACACCGATGAGACGGTCATGTGGCTGACCAACATGGCAACCGAGTTCAGCTGGGTGGCTCAGGCTGTGAGCAACAACAGCACTCTTCAAAATGTTTTCCGCATCACAATGGTGAGTCGGCAGGGTTGACAAAAACACGCAACAGAACAATTGAAAGGAGGCAAAAGAATAATTGAAAAAGCTGTGAATATGCATTGAATCAAGTTTTCTCCATGTTTCATAAGTGAATTTATTTCAGCAATTCAATTTAACAGGTAAAAATCTGAAAACCGTAGGGAAGACAAAACAATCACAGACATCATCTGGAAGATGTTTGGTAAAGAAGTTAGCTGCTCCCGGAGTGCTGCATTCAAACATGACAAAAAGTTTAGTGGAAGGAGAACCTGTGGTGGACAAAGGTGCATGAATATCAAGACGAACAGAGATGCTTACTCTTTTACAACTCCTACAAATTTATACCCTGCATTCTTCGCAGCTTTGATTGTACCCCTTAAAGCAATTTCAATTTGTGCTGCTGAATTTATTAATGTTTTCTACAGAGCTCTAAGAGTCACTGTATCTAAAATATTTGTTATATCTGCTGCATTTCCAATGCCATTCATCCCTTAGAAGCAGAAGCAACATGAGAAGCATCTCTTCTTGAATTAAGAAAAAAGGAGTGGACTGCTCCTCAGTTGTTCAAAGTCCTTGTGTTATATGAAAGTAAATTTACCATCTTATCTAGACAACATCCCAGCGTCTGGAGGAAGAGTGCAGAAGTACAGAATTCAAGCTGCTCTATGCTCAGTGTGAAGTGTCCACACTTTAGGGCAACAAATCATCAGCTGGTGTTGGTTCACTATGTTGCAACATGTCCAAAGAAAGTGCAACCATCAGTCAGGGAATTTTACATTTTATGCCGTTTCCCCACAGAGATTCTGTGAAGTCTTGTCAAAAGGGAGATGAAACATCAGAGCCAACAATGCAGAGCAGCTGAAAACCACATTTAAAGCAGCAGAAGTTTTCTCAACATCTCAGCAGACCCACAATCCAGCCGTCTCCCTGCTGGAGTAATACGTGCAAACGTTCAAATCTAAATCAACATTTCCTTTCAAATCTTCTGTTCTTATTATTCTTATGTAGTATTTAAATTCTCTAAGATGAATTTCATTAGCTATTCATCAGCATTAACAGAAACAAATACCTGAAATGTCACAATATGTGATGATTCGGCTTCATAGACAAGAAATCACAGGCTGAAGATTACCAGCTTCATCAAAATGTGTTTCTGTTCCGAATTTATTACAGAAACATTTTTATTGACATCCTGAATTAAAAAAAGGCGATGCATCGGTCTGCAAGAGAAAATGCAATTACCTTTTCCTTTCTATAGGTGGCACCAGAGAGCCATGAGAAGCAAAACATGTCTGCCTCTGAGACTAAGGTGGAAGTAAACGTCCTGAACTCTCCCCCACTCACACTCAACATCCCAGGGGAGCTGGAGCTGCACGATCCAGCTTTCATCCAGTACGTGGCCCAGGAGGCTCTGGACAAGTACAAGGAGATGGTCAGGTGAGTCTCGCTCAACAGCTCAGCTTTAGCAATGTGGTCCACTTCTTTGATACAAACCATAAACTCTTGACCTCTATTGCTTACAGTGCGTTTTGTTTCCCCAACAGGATTGAAGATGCGTAACACTGCTGCGTCTTCTTTATTTTCCGCACTTTATAGTAGTAAACATCTTTGTGTTGATATCCGAAGACACTACAGCTGTAGCCAATATTTATCGGAGTTTTCTTTTTGTTATATAGTGTAACTTCACAAAATATGTCCTACTCACAGACCAAGTGAAATGATTTTTCTGATTTTTTTTAGTGGATGTTAAACACATGAAAGCTACATGTAACCTTTAGTTTATCATTTTATTTTATTCTGTACAAAATCATATTAGTGAACATTCGCAACTTTCGTCATGTGTACCCACACTAGATCAGGTCTCATTCTTAAGGGACAATTTCTTACATGAATGATGCACAGAAAGAAAAAAAAAAAAAATCACATCTTCAATATTGTCTAATTTCCCATACTTTCAAGGATTCTGTACCTGTGAGAATTTAAACATACTTTGAGATTTTTATTAAAGAACTAAGCCATGACTCAGCCAGAGTTTCTGTTATGTGCTTCTGTTATCTGAGTTTTATTAGATTAGGTTATGAGTGAAAGTGGAGGTAAATGTCATACTCAAGTACAGAACCTCTTCACATGTGTAAAAAAGCTCAAAATAAGTTCATCTTTTATTTGCAGTACCATATTTTCATACTAGCTGTTAACAGTAGAATTTTGAAGATTTCTATTTTTTAACCTCTGTTCCCATCATCCTCGCTGTGTGAGAGTGGAATGATAAACCTGCAACAGTTTCTGTCATTTTAAACTTTGCTTTGACTGGAGACGTTCCTAAGAATATACATGTGACTTATTGTAACCAAGTTGTACCTTGGTTACAATAACTAACCAACTAACCATGTTCACGCACCTTTCCCATTTTGAAGAGAGTTTATTAAAAATGTAAAGTCATGTGCTCCAAAAAAAAAAAACAGGAACTTATGAGCTAAAGTTAAACGTTCCTCAATGTTTTGATCAATTTAAAAAGTATATCATTTATCTAAAACAAATAAATAAATAAATGTGACTTTTAAAATTAAATAAATTTGTTAGGTATCTTTAGGGAAGCCACAAAATGTAAATTCCTGAATCCACCCTACATTGGGTGTCATAAATTGCCAATTAGAAATTCAACACCAACTAGAAATATATATTTATTTAAAAAAAACAAATAAAAGAGCTAAACTTATTTGAAAGGTCTTTTTTTTTACACATTTACCAAAAGTCTTCCCTGTATGTTGCTAATAAATTAGCTTCCTGAAACTGATATTTAATTGTGAGCAACTCAAAGCAAAAAAAGAAAAAAAAAGTTTATTAGTGAAGTTGAAAATTTGAGAAATTAAATCAGATTTTTTTTCCCCTAATTGCACAGTTCAAAGTTCATTCATAGAAATTGTTCCTTTTAAAAAAAGATTAGAAAAAAAAAAGATCTATGCAAATTATCAAAATGTTGTTTTAGGATTACCAAATTAAAATGACAAAAAACGAAAGGCAAAAAAGGAAAAACTGAGTTTTCAGTTCAAGTTAAAATCATATAAAACCAAGCTCTTATCCTGAATTGTCCATCTGGTCACACCTGCTAAAAATATGGTTTTAATATAAACTGTATGTACATCAGCTTTGATCTCTCAGTACATTCTTACATCCATTCAGCAGACCTTTTTATTTAATTAGCCACATACTTTACACTCAAATCACATACTCAAGTTAACCAGTTATTGGTCGCTTAGAAAGACGTCCTTAATCCACTTACGGATTCAAACCAAACAATAGTTCATATAAAAGATCTGGATTCAGATTAAAAAATCTGACTTAACAATAAAAAGGGAATTTGTAAGAAGGTGGGAGAAAACCATCATTTAAAAAAGTTTAGAGAGGAAAAAAAAAAACACACGTCCATCTGTCTGTTTGTATCACAGTGTTATGGCCAGCTCACATGAATTTATTTTGATAGTTTCCCAGAGCTTAATATAACCATTTGCACACTTGGTCCCATTGTACATCAGGGACAATCATTTTCAGATGCCAGTGTTGTCATGGCCTACTTTTTAAATTGCTTTTTTGTGTAAAAATAATTTTTTGATTTCCACCAATGTACCTTAGAGTTTAACCTAAATCCCAGGACTAGAGGTTGTCTCCAGGCTGGTATTGTGGCTCCGTAGCTGTAAAGTAGTCTTCCAGGAAGGACTGGATGTATTCGAACGTTGGCCTTTCATCTGGCTCCTTCTTCCAGCACTGCCTCATCATCTCATGCAGCGACTCTGGGCAGCCCTGGGGGCAGGGCATGCGGTAACCGCGTTCCACCTGCTCCAGTACCTCTCTGTTCACCATGCCTTGAGTAACACAGAATCAAAATGAGTATATTGAAGAAATACATTCTGGTAAGTAAGGCTTGCACTTCTAGGGTTGTTTAGGGAATTTCTGATTTGGGAAATTTGGGTTTGATTAATGGAATCAAAGTTGGTTAGTCCAATCACTACTGTACCTCCCAAAGTCACATTAAACACGTAGAACACAATCCTGCCATATAGGCTCATATATTTAGTAACAAAGCAGATTTTCTGAGTTCCAAAAGGAAAAAAGAAAAGACCTTTTCCCTGTCGATCTTCATAATAAAAATGCCATGTCCTTCCACGACACATTACAGGGAAAATGAACATTTAATTATGCATGCTAATTATATATACACTTAGTCATTTTGATTTGTCTTCATTAATTTTTTGCAGCTCCAGACAGATTTGTTTTTTGGTCCTACATGGCTCTATGGACTACTTTGTGTTGGTCTGTCAAATAAAATCTCAATAAGATACTTATAAGTTTTGTTTGTATGAAAAAACATGTTTGGTTTGCTTTTATAAAACAGCATACATACAAGAAGACTGACTGACCACCGGTAAAGATGGTAAAGATCTCAGACGGAGAAAAAAAAACAAACAAAAAAAAAACAAATGTGGAGCAGAAGCAGGAAAAAAGATCAGTTGTGGGGATGGAAAAATTTGGTTAACACATGTTTTTCAAATCTGCATCAACACTATCCTCAAATAGTCAACGCAAACATGGAAAATGTTATAATGTCAAGAAGATTTATTTGATTAGATGATCAACACAATTTGTTGTATTTCTGTCAACTGGCTAGAAAAATTACCACAGAAACCACTGTCTTAAAAAGAACAGTTTCAGAAAACCTGAGTGGCCTGACAGGAAGCTGGGTTGTTATTTCCTGAGAGACCTGCAGCTCTGACAGACCAAAGACATTGTTAGGAGTGTTAGCATAGATGCCCCAGAATGGTTAACATGCTGCTGTTTGTCACCAACAGCATTGGTGTCAAGCAGAATGCCAATCAGCGCTGCTTTATCCTTGAGCCGTGGATTCCGCTCTGAGACAGGAAGACAGCAATGCTGCACCCTGTGACACGGCACAGAGACCGCTCCGTTGGGAGCTCAACTGCAGCTAAAAGAGGTTATGACGGAATCAGTGGCACGGCCGTGGCCTCATCCCCCTCCCCTCCACTCCACTGTGGGAGAGTGGGGATCAGATTATCTCACACTGGGAGAGAGAGCGGCAGGGCTCAGAGCAGCTGCTGATTCTGGGATACGATAGCCCGGTGGTATGCCGGATGCTACGGTGTTAGCATGATTTATGGCTTTCATCTTAAAACCTGAACTCCGAACTAAATGTTTGGTCATCCATGTTCAGATATATTTATTACAACAAAGGTAATGTAAAGAGAAAACAATGTCATGCTCTGATTCAACATATGCATCAGAACATTGGATTAGAGAATTAACCCCTTCCCCAGACACACAAAAGAAAAGAAGAAAAAATAAAATAAGTGTACATCACGGCTTAAAAAGGAAACAAGGGCAGAATTAATTAAACTGAATGATCTGAAGTGAAAGCAAAGCCACCGTAGCCAGATGGTCTGGCAGGCTGACCTGGTGGTTAGGATGGGCTGAATTCAGAACGCTGATAAAAGCGCATACAGACAACCAGGCTCAGCGTGCTCTGACTGGGAGAAAGCGATCATATTGGTAGAGGGGTTTTCCCCTGAGTCACAGGATACCAGCTCTGACTCACACCTGTTAAACTCATTTCTATTCTGATCCACACAGGAGAGATAATAAAAGATTTAATTGACAGAATTAAAATATCAAGGCGTGGGGGGGAGGCAATTCTGAGGCAGCATATCCTTATTAGTCATCTTTCTTTCATGTGTATGTGCATCCATGTTCTGCTTACCTGGATATGGAACTCTGCCCTTTGTTACCAACTCTGTCAGTAGTATTCCAAACGACCACACGTCTGATTTGATTGTGAAGCGACCGTACAAAGCGGCTTCTGGGGCCGTCCACTTGATGGGGAATTTAGCACCTGAGGGAAAAAAAGAAAACAGAAAAAAATATTAAGTTAAAATTCTAAGCATGAGGCCAGAAAAGAGCTAAATGTACAAGAATAATAATAATAAAATAGGAGAAACATTAAGACGGGTATCATTTCACGCCTACCAATTTTTATGGCGAGATGTTTATATACAACATGCAGCTTTGATTTTACTGCACATTTTTATCTATTCCAGACTGATTACACATTTCAAATACAATAATATATACCACACCCTTAATAATTGGATAAAGGTTCTTAAGCAACTTAAAGAGAAACAACATTCTTTTAGTAACCATGAGAAACTTTCTGGATGCGTTTGGTTTGATTGTTTAGATGTTGCTGGTACCAGAACCAAATCAGACAGAAGCAGGAAGAAATCTACCCCAAAGACAGCTCTACAGGATTGGGTCTGATCTCACTTTTATGACAACAGACCCAATCCTGTTGAGAAGGGAGGCATCCAGAAGGTGCAGCTTAATCTAAAGCAGTCTTTCAAAGGTATTAAATGATAGTCTTGAAAGTACATCAGCGGTCATGTTGAGTGCTCCAGTGGCATGAAGGTCCAAACACCCACCTTGACGAGCCGTGTACTCGTTGTCCTCTATGAGTCGAGCCAAGCCAAAGTCTGCGATCTTACAGACCAGGTTGTCCGCAACTAAAATGTTGGCAGCTCTGAGGTCCCTGTGAATGTAGTTCATTCTCTCAATGAAGGCCATGCCGTCTGCGATCTGCAGCACAAAATAATGGGAGGACGTATCAATATGTGGAGTTCTCCATAATACTGCCACCACCATATTTCACTGGTTTTATACAGTTTATTTATTTCTATAGCATAAAAATTCTCTCCTTCATGATGGTTATAGTACAGCACAGGAAATAATTTCATATGATTAAATGCTTTATTCACAGTACCTGGGAAGCCATGTCCACCAGCTGCGGAAGCTTCAGATGTTTTCCATCTCCTTCTTTCAGAAAGTCCAGCAAACTACCTGTAAGAAGTACAAAAAAAAAAAAAAAACAAAACACACTACACTTAAGCAAAATCAACACACCTATGTGTACAAAGGTAATGCAGCACCAACCACAAAAGATAGAGCAAACAGGAGGAGGACACATGAAAGTTTTGGCACGGATAATGTGGGACTTGTTTTCCACCAATCTCAATCCTCATATAAATCTTTGCAACTAAAAATAAATATACTTTTCTTTTACTTTGTAACCAAACTCAAAACATTAAATCCAACTTAATGATCATAAGTTACACTGATGGAAGGTTAAACAGCACAAAACAATCATTATACGTGGGAGAATGTTTAAAATAATTTTCTACTTGTTATTTTAGCAAAGAAAACCACACCTTTTATAAATAAATTTTGCTTGATCTTCAAGTCTCAAAGGTGTGAGAATGTTCTGCGGCAGTCATTTAGAAAAGCAAAACATATTTAAAGAAGCAGTTAATCACCAACTTTAAATTGGCTTCTGTTAACACAGAGGCAGAGAAATCACAATACAGTACAGGTTCTTCAACTTCCAAAAATGGTGGTATACGACTTTCATTATTGGTAATGCAGTTGTGGTCATGAATATAGGATATATTTTTTATTTTATGTGTGTAGATACTGATGAAAACAATTTATGCAGCAAATCTTTACACCTTACATATATTTTACTTTTGAAACTAACAATAAATTTTGCACATTATTTGCACATTATGCAAGTGTTCTTGCTTAATCAGAGCAAAAACCGTCTGCTGGAGGGAGGAGGTGTCACCTTTAAGCAAGGACAAGCTGTCAGGACTGATTGAGATTTATTATGGAATGAATGGTTGGCAAGATAAATGTGCAAGACGGAGGAGAAAAAAAAACAAAACATGTAGAAGTAATCACCAGCTGGTCAATCCGCAGTCTGGAATACATCATATTCAGCCTATTTGCAGAATAAAATGATGCTGTTAAGAATAAACTGTCGCTTTGCATTAAAACAACCCCTGTTATATCTCAGTTAGCCATATGGTCAATGAGGGGCGCATGCCGTTAGCAGTGCTCCAGCTGATGACAGCATTTAGAAATGCTGTGCTGACAAAATCCCGGCGGATATTAAGTTAAAGCGGCAAGGGCAAAAAAAAACAAATGTCATTTATCCTAATGTCCAGATGTTTGTTTGAAAGGAGGGAAGTCTTGCTCTTTTTCACAATACAGCAACAACCTTCCAGGTTGCAATGTATAAACTAGCATATTGTTTCCCACTACGACAAAGTCTAAGTTCTACGTAAGATTTCTAACTTTTGTTTAGTCTTTTTAGTGCATATAAACTTCTGAATATGGACAAAGCTACAAGATGTTTTGAACAATATCTCATTCAGGTATTAAGCAAACCTAATTAATATTGCTAATGTCAACTGACCTAAAAGGCTATTTGGAATTGTCAGAGACAAAAAAAAGCAGTTAGACACCTTTTTATGCGGCAAGTGTCTGCCTTGCACAAACTGTTTTATGAAATATATTTTTAAAGGAGGCAAGTATGTCACTTTATGAAAAATTATGGTTCGGTACAAAAATCTGTAAGGTGCATCAAAATCAGGTATAACATTTTCCAACTTATGCCTTTGAATTCTGCTTACCTTTACCCATGAACTCAGTGACGATGTAAATAGGCTCCTCAGACACCACGGCGTAAAGCGGCACCAACTTATCGTGTCTGAGTTTCTTCATGATCTGAGCTTCCTCCAGGAACGCCTCTGGGGACATGGTCCCTGGTTTCAGCGTCTTAATTGCCACTTTAGTGGTTCCATTCCATGTGCCTGGGTAAAAAACAACAACAAAAAAGATAAGGCATAATCAATAACATTTTCCTCTGAGGCACATAAAATGACTAACGGTAATATGATCCTTTGATATTGCTCATTTCTTGGAGTTGTCCCATGTGTATAAAAAAAACATCAGCCACTTCCTGGTTGGGACCGGCTTACTCATGTCCTGCTTACGTACAATGAGCCGAGGCTGGCCTTTATAGATGACTCATACTGACCAAACTCTACCAAGCTGAAGGACAAAGTAGGGCAAAATACATTCCGCATGCAATCAGAGTGACAGTACAAATGCTCCAGAAGCATAGAGTAAGGAAGATTGACAGCAAAAAGTTGCAGCAGAGCGGGAGAAATCCTGAACAAACAGAGCAGGGAGAGGCAGAATGAAATTCCTGGGATTACCCAGCTGAGGCTTGCATGTCGAGACTTGCTGCAAGCCAGCCTCGGTTAAAGACAAGAGTCGTGTTCGCTCAGAGGGGCCTGTCTGAAATGTAGGCTGGAGAAATGAAGCGTATGACATGACCTGTGGTTACAGAACTCTGCGTGTCACAAAAAGAGCCAACAGCTATCAAACAGCAGCCTTCACTATGCGGGTTGGTGAAGCAGCATGATGATCAGCTTCATTACTGACACACACCAATTAAACAGAGTTTACACACATCATCCATGTTTCACATTAAAACTGCATCAGCTATGAATAATGTAAAGAGGATGCTTTATCTCTGTGTGTAAGCCCTAATGGCTGCGTTACTGTATGCCAACAAAGCTATTTGCCTTCTTTACTTATTCATAAGCCAAGTGTGGAGTATCAATACCACTAAGTAGATTTGTCCTCAAGTGTTGCTGACATGGGAAGTACAACTTGAATAGTTAAGTGTTGCGGAAACAAATTAATCCCTTTGTGTCCTACAGAACAAAATGGAAATAAACTTAGATTTTAATGACTGAAACGTGGTTTTAGCAGATAAATATGTGAACCATCACTCTGAACACCCCACTGTCAGCATCATGCTGTAGCAATGGGAGCATCAGGTGCTGCTTTGCAAATGCCAGCCACTGGCATGGAAGGTCGCACTGTGCCTATGTCAAGCTACATTTCATTATCAAAATTGTAGATATGCTCCAAAAAAAAAAATACACAAATATTCTGCGAATAATTTGGAGTTATGTTACACAGAAACATCCATTAGTAGAGTCAATCTGCAAATGGACAAGAGTCCACTTGAACAGCAAAGCTGCTGTGTTTTAATCGTCATGTGCAACTCTGACAAAAGCAATGATATTTATGGAACTGTACACCGAAATGAATAAAACAGAGATTGAAAAAGCTTGGAAGAAAATGCACTCTATAAAAGTTAGCTGAGAATATTTACAAAAGTTGCTTTTTTTCCACTTTCAGATGACTTTTTACAGTAAAAATACTCCACTGAACTAAGAAAAACAGCTACTGACATATTCCTTTCAAACCCGCCTCCAGAAGCCAGAAGAAAGTCTCTAGCTGAGTCACTTGCTCTACGGTAAGTACCAAGTGTATTTACAGTAAGCTCAGGCGCATCACAGTTTACCCAATTAATCTCTGACATTCAGTCTTATGCTTGAGTGCACAGAAAAAAATACCCATCCAGACTTCCCCGAAGCAGCCCTGTCCCAGTTTGACGTCCAATCGGAGAGACTCTCGGGGGATTTCCCAGGCATCTTTAGCAAGTCCCTGAGTTTGCGGCTTCACCGTCGGGCACACAGTGGTCAGCTTGTAGCACAGACCGTCCACATGTTCTGAGAAAAAAATAAAATAAGATAAACAGCTGGAGTTACAAAACAGTCATGATGGACCAAGGGAACAATAGTCAAATAGGATGAAACAGAACCTAAACACGTGTTTTTTTTTTTTTTTGTATTCAATTGAGAAAAAGGTGGAAAACCAACAAGTTGTATTCATTATCTGACAGATGAATTAAATCCTGAATATAACCACTCTTTTAAAATTGGCTTCTGCCAGGAGATCAAAAATGATTTTGAGCGCCATCGAGTACAGAATTTTTGAACACACAGTTAGTGTTTATTACTTGAAACATTGGGGTTTTTATCCTCTGAGCTCGGGTCCTCTACCAGAGGCCTGGGAGCTTGAGGGTCCTGCGTAGTATCTTAGCTGTGCCAAGGACTGCACATTTCTGTACTGAGATGTCTGATGATGTTCCTGGGATCTGTTGTAGCAACTGCTCCAGTTTCGGGGTTACTGCCCCGAGGGCCCCGATGACCACAGGCACCACTGTGGTCTTCACCTTCCAGGCCCTCTCCAGTTCCTCCCTGAGGCCCTGGTATTTCTCCAGTTTTCTCGTGCTCCTTTTTCCTGATGTTGCAATCACTTGGTATTGCTACATCTACCACAACAGCTTTCCTCTGTTGTTTATCCACTACGACAATGTCTGGTTGGTTCGCCATTACCATTCTGTCTGTCTGGATCTGGAAGTCCCACAGGATCTTAGCTCTGGCGTTCTCCACCACCTTTGGGGGTGTTTCCCACTTTGATCTCGGGGTTTCCAGTCCATATTCTGCACAGATGTTTCTGTACACTAAGCCTGCCACTTGGTTATGTCGTTCCATGTACGCTTTCCCTGCCAGTATCTTGCACCCTGCTGTTATGTGCTGGACTGTCTCAGGGGCCTCCTTGCACAACCTACACCTTGGGTCTTGTCTGGTGTGGTAGATCTGGGCCTCTATGGTATTTGCTTATGGTATACCTAGGTACTTGTAACTGTCCTCTATGTCTGCTATTGTTCCTTCTGGGAGTGAGACCCCTCCTGTGCAGATGACCTTCCCCCTCTTTGTGACCAGCCGACCACATTTCTCGAGTCCGAATGACATCCCAATGTCCGTGCTGTAGATCCTGGTGGTGTGGATCAGTGAGTCGATGTCTCAATTATGTTAACGAGGTCTTCTGCTCATTAAAAATTCATAACATTTAAGATTTTAATGTTTTCAACCACAAAGTTTTGGGTCTTGTAGAAAATGAGACTGACATATCTCAAAGGCCAATAAAACAGTGGTGAAGGACTTTTGGGGGGGAAAAAAAAAAAGGAAAATGAAAAAAAATCTTCAGTCACAAAAAACAACCAAACTCCTTTTATAACTTCTGACCAATAAATATTTACTGCTTATCCTTGGTGAGTTCTCTTTAGTTCCTGCCACAGATTCTTCATCAGTTTAAAGTTAGGACTCTGTCAGGCATATGGATACTATTGGGCTTTGCTGTGTGACACAGCACCAAAAGTGTATTTCTAGCCAATCTTTGTGACGTGAAATACACCTCTACAATAAAATAACTTAAAAGAAGAGTGTTTTTTATGAAATTCAATCTCTAGTTTTAGAATAATGTTTACTTTGTCTTCTTTTCAAATTTGCTTCAGTTCATAGATTATGATCAACATGACTAGTCATGACTTTCTTAACTTTATGAAGTACCACTAAAATGTCTCATTTTAAAAAAGTACTTTTCTGTTTGTCTAATTCTGTTTTATTAAATCCAACAAAGACTTTTGTAGAATGCAACTTTACCAATACGAATCATTTTGCCATTACATTTTTAAGATGCATTCCAGTGGTAGCTCTTTTTATCCCATTTTGCTTTGCTCATTTATAACCCCTCAACACTTTTTACATACTAACAAAATTCTGTCAAGCTTCACCAGCTCTTGACTCGTCTTTGAGCATGGTTTATTTTCTATTCTTTCCCGATAAAATGTTCAAGTTTTCATACGATTTCCATGTGTGAATAATATTTTCCTCTGCAGATGGAGGTAGTCTGAACGATTTAAATATGACCTCAATCTATGGCAGGTCAATTCCAAAATAACACTCCTTCTCCATGACCATTTCTCATGTCTTTCCTTCTTTGCCAGCACTTAAAACGTGGTCCATAAATGCTCAATACTTCAGCTTCAAAAACACCACCCCGTTTCACTAATTACATTCATATCCCACTTACATAACCAACAAACACAAGACATGACAGGCTGCAAGAAAAAGCAATTTAACCCAAGGTATTTTGTTCACAACATGAACAAATATTTGTGTAATGGCTACCTGAGAAAAAGGCTTTACAAGGCAGCATACCTGTGTAGTGTTTCACCAGCATCTGTAGTGACACAAACTGCGCTCGTGTAGTGATGTAATAACCCCCATTATCCAGCTTGCGGATCTTGTAGTGTTTGACGTTGTCTCCCTTTGTTTCATCCCAGTCACGTAAAGAGAGAGAGTAGGCCCCTTTAAAATCCAAAGACATGAAGTTAAGTGCAGATCTCAGCAAAGACAGATAAATACTGGAACAATGCAGGTCACCAGATGTAAATTGAGGAGCAAGTTTGCATTTCTAAATTTAATCTAAACAGAAGAGTCAAAAAATTCATTGCATTTCAGCCAACTAGCGATATAAAGGTTTTTCTTTACCTAGTTTCTTTTTTAACGTATTTTCCTACCTTTTGTTGTTTCGCTCTCTCTTATTAAGAAAGTACCCCTTTCATTTCCTGGTAGCAATAAGAGACGCTCAGTGTCTTTTCGGCTCAGTTTCCCAAAGTACCACCTGCGGAAGAGGAGGGAGTCAAAAACTTTAACAAACTGTAGACCAGTGCAAGATGTTCTTATCAACAGAAGAAGTACACATTTGTGATGCAATGTCTGAAAGCTGGATACCTGTCTAGTTCATGCAGTATTAAAAATGGATGTTTTTTTTTTTTGAGGGGGGGCCTTCTAATATGCGGGTAGCAAGTAAATATTGCGCACGCTACAGGCACTACTGGTTATAACCCGATCTAATAAATATTTAGAGATTTCAAAAATTGTTTATTTCTATAAATAAGAAATAAGCTTGCAGCTCTATACAATCTTACTTCTTTGAAAAACAGAGCACAGTCTATTTCCAGACACATCAATGAGTTCAGTCAGTTGTTTCATTAGGCGGTATCGCATCCCGTTGATAACAGGTGCTCACTTGAGTTTTTTTAGACGTCTGGTAAAAGTAAATTGGCTGCTTTCCCCCCCAGTGTTTAAAGCATCTGGTATTAATAAAACTGTCAGAGCTAAAGAGGGAAAAAAAATTGTTGTCACACCAGAGGAACTAAACAATAGGAAAACAAAAGTAATATGTTGTTTTTCCTCATTCCAAACCAGGCATTTTTTAATATTAAACAGAGGGAAATCAGTAGAGAAGTTGGTAAACATGAGACTAACAAGTCAAATCTAAAGTTTTATGAAAATGCTTGAAAAAGTAGTAATTTGGCTTCTCACTCTTCAGACTGTATGGAGTCGGCTGGGGCCACATAATTGCTGGGGATGTAACCATTCTCTCCAGTGTTGATGGAGCGGGCCTCCCACCAGTCACCTTCCCTGAGGAGGCAAGTAAATCACCAATAAGAAGAATATTAAACAAACAAAAGCATTGGAGAAAAATCCACCCACTCTCGTGTTAAGACTGCACAGCATGCATGAAGATAAAAAGAAGCAAGGCCATTTCATGCGTCACTCATATTCTTTTGGGGCGGAGTTTGGCCTTGAGGTAGAGCCTTGCTTTTCTCATCTAAACCTGATGACAGCTCTGCAGATAGAAGCATCCAAACAAGACTTAAAATGGAAATAAAGCAACCGTCAAGCAATAATCTTTGTATTTATGGTTATGGGTTAACTGTTTTGTTCCTGCTGGTCTTATTAATGTTAAAATTATGTTTTGTACCGTTTTGAAAAGTGTCATGTGGTGAAAATGTTGATATTAAATTCTTAAAGACAACTTTACAACAAGGCATCAAAAGCATCCTGGGGCTGTTTAGGGACCCAGCCTATTTTTGATAAATAAAGATTTTATAAAGTAATTTAGAAAAAAAATAAAAGTAACAGCCATTCTGCTAAATCACTTCTATTTTTTAGGGGGCCGGGGGTTATTATCCCTCTAATGCAGGGGTGTCAAATTCCAGTCTTCAAGGGCCACTGTCCTGCAGTTTTTAGATGTGCCACAGGTTCAAAACACTGGAATGAAATGGCTTAATCGCCTCCTTCTTGTGTAGATACGTTCTCCAGAGCGTAGATACGTTCTAATGACCTAATTATTCTATTCCAGTGTGGTGCAGCAGAGGCACATCTAAAAGTTGCAGAGCAGTGGCCCTCCACCAACACTCGACTGGTTCCTCTCTCGCACTCGTTGCTACACACTGCAGGTCTGCTGGCTGAAAGGAGGGCTGCAAAGTTTTTACTTACTTAGAAAGAACTCTAGAAAAACTAGGATGGACAAATATGGGAGTTGCAGATATATCTTGTTAAGCAAGAACCTCGAACAACATAGCTATATAAATTTTCTGTTTTAAATTCATCAGCTGTTTTTTTTTAATGCTCTTAAATATCTGTTGTACATAATTAAATTATCTTAATACTCAAATTTTAAATTAAGATGGGAGGAGCAGGGACGTAGAGACTGTGCGTCTAGTGGCATTTTGACAGAACTTGGCTTAATCTGTACTCTCCCCACCTCTGCTCTGAAAGCAGATGGCATTTTCATCGCTATAAAAGCCATGTGAGGCAGACAGCGGTGGGAAGGGAAGAGCCATGTGATGAACTGAGGAGAGTCTTCTTGGAGCACTGCCCATTTTCTCAGCTGTGCACACGTGGGAAAAGATTATGGAGCAGCAGCTGATGGGGACATGGCAAAAATTAGTTTTCTCTGAGTAATTTATCATCTCTTTTGCACGCATAATCCACATTGTTCAGGTATTTTGTAATGTTGATTACATTGATGAGCTTTATATTTGACTATATTCCAATACTCCAGAGTATCTGAAATGCATGTTATTTTTTTTTTTTACAAAAAATATGTCAGGTTAATGTTATTGAGTTAAACAGCATAACCCTAATTTTATCCACTCAGAAAAAATGTCTGTGCCAGTGCAGATGAAAAGCAATGGGAACTTAACAGATGCTCCATTAACGAAAGCCATTAACCCAGACAGTTCTCAGCCCTGATATCAGACCTCAATTCAATAAGGGATTAAAGAAAAAGCTGAAAAGAGCACATAGGAAACCACGAACAGACACAACCACGCAGCAGCTTTAGTCATCCCCTGTAAAAATACAAGTACTCACGTGTTGTTGATAATCTGAAAGCGATCCCCTTTTCTGAATGACAGATCATCTGAAGTTCTTGCTTCATAATCATAGAGGGCGACAAAAAAGGTCACTCCACCTAAAAAACAAAAACTGAGGCTTAAGTATCTAAAAATAATATACGGTAAATACAATAAATTTTCCACCTTTACCCTCCACTTTATATTAATTTTTTTTTAATTAGTCGGTCAAATATCAATTTCAACTGATCAAATAATAAATCCTATATTTTAGATAAAATATTTCTGTTTTGAAGTATTCCACTTCCTGTGGGCCAGAGTGTGCTCTAAAAATACAGCTGTGATTTATCTTGTTTATTGTTTTAGGAACTCTTTGGGGACGCAGATTATTCCCACAGCATATCTCAAACTTGTCTTATGAATGAATCCTGCAATCTTATTCTTTTATGATAAAATATTTTAAGATATGTTGTGGGGAACAAAAATACAACTTACAGCAACAAATGAGGACCAAAATACCCTCTAGAATAGCACATTTGACAGCTGGAAGTTTCTCACTAACCCAATGTCTGAAAGTGACCTGACTGCCAAGACTAGAAAACTACAGAAAGGCCTCAAAAGCGACTGGCAGTTAGAAAATGTAATACACTATAACTCAATTAACAGGTCAAGCTACCAATACTCCTATGTGTCAAAGCTTGCTTTCAAGGAAGAAGGCTCAAAATTAGCCATTTTCAGTAAAAGCAATTTTTGGAATAAAGCACGCTAGCCGTGACAATGAGCAAAACTTCAGCTGATATGAGGAAGGCTGAACAAAGTACAGAAAAGTTACACAGCGTAACCCTTTTGAGCTTGCCTGGAGTTCTGCTCGTCAAGGAACGTCCACATTTTGGAAATGTTGGGAGACTTTGAGAAATTTCAAAGTAAAGGTACGGGTCAACATTCTCTATGACAGAAGAGGTCAACTCCAGTCCTCATGAGCCAGAATGCTCCATATTGTGGACGTGTCACTATACCAACATGCATGATTCAAACTACTAGCATGTAAAAGTTCTGCTGTAGCCTGCTTCAGAACCAGTCATCTGATTCAGGTGTTCTGAACCAGAGACACAGCTTAAACATGCAGAGCACTGGATCTTAAAGTCAAAGTCCTGTTTTAGAAAGAACAGATGGAGTCTACTGTTCAAAGTTGAAAAAGCTAATCACGCTAATTGCTCATATGACAAACACAAGATCTGAGTGTGACATCACTCCCTCATCAAACTTTTAACTTCCATAGATACAGAATCAACACGACATAACTTGCATGTTGGATAAATCAACATGCAAGAACATGTTCTTTGTTGTGACATTTCCCTCTAAGTACTGCTATAATGATAAAGCCACAAAAGCTCATCTCAATTTCCGACCCACTGCTAACTTTTAACATGCATGAAGGACGTCAATGAATTTTGTGCATTATATTTCTCCTGACTGGAGGAAAAAGGGAATGCGTGCATTGCCTCCCATATCACAGACCTATTTTTGTTTTCTCTTCAGCCTTTGTGTTTTGCCTCACTCATTTCAAATGTCTAATTTGCATAACATCTGCCTTGTCTAACACCCTGTGAATAACAAATGCTCAGCTGCAGTTGTTTCAGATGAATCGAGAACAGAAGGAAAAGTCAAAACAAGGCAGAGTAAAAATCTTCAATCCCTAAAGGATAGAAACCAGCAGGTGTTGGTGAAGAAATAGCAAATAAACTTAAGATAATTATGTTTCCCCTAAATGAAACATATTGTGAGGCAGCCTTTGAAAACGGACCTGTGATCACAGCAGGGAAGGGGTTGTTCACAGTCACGGAAGTGAACGATGTCGAGGCTCCACCAAAGGGGGTCATGGCCGAAGAAACTCCACCAAAAGGTGCGAGGGCAGCCGGGTGGCTGTTGTTCTGGGTCTTCATGGCTGGTGATTGACCCATGATTGTGGGCTCTGGACCATAGTGGCCCAGGTGAGCACTGACTGGCACCACATTGGAGTTATCAGGTTGGTACTTCAGCGCTGGGCCCTTGGCTTCTTTACTCCTGACGCAACCCATCGTCAAGCCTGCAGGGAAGAAATAGGGAAAATTAAAGCACAGAACTGTATTTATTTTGAACTAGTGTGCAATTTGGATGGTGATAAACTGACAAAATATATTCTTCCAAGAGGATGTGAGGAATAGATAGAATAGCAACTACAGTTGAATCTAAAGTTTTTCATCCTCTTGACAAATTTAGGTTTGAAGTAGTGTTTTTATTTTCTGACTGCAGTCGATATTAAGGATTTTGGGCAGACCAGAAACCCATACTGAATCTGAAGAGGGAGCTAAACATTAGGGTGATAGCACAGAGGCCTTCCATCTTCAATTCTTGGCACTCCTCAACAAAGAAAATCATAAAACTACCAGTGGAAACATGCAAAAAAAACCTTTTCTTGTGGTAATGGCAATACATTTCCATTCGTTATTAAACTGGGTGTGACTGGTTTTCCTGTGGTTTGTTTAATAAAATGTAAATTACCAAGTTCTTCTAAGGTTTACTAACTTTATTGTTCAAAGGGTTTATAGATTTGAAGATTAGATTCTGGCAAAAGTGCTGACATAACTTGACGTAACTCTCCCCTCCCTAGTACTGTGTGCTTGTATTGTATAAAAAAAGAAAAAACAAGAAAAAACTCCTGTTGTATAATCACTTTTTACTCTTAGAGTAGCATTTTCTGCAATTACATATAGTAATAGATTTACAACCAAAAAGATACAAATAATTTTGCTACTTTATTCCTCATTGTGATATTGATCAAATATTACAATGCAATTTTACGTTTATGTCGACCTCTAATTTAACCACACCATACCACTATTGGTATACGATTTAAAATAGGGGGAAAAAACCATTTTCTGACATAAATTCTCTACTGCATGTAAGCCTTACATCTTCAGCAACCGTTTCAGATTTCTATGATTTGATGGATGGAATAATGTTCAAAGCATACAACTTTTATATTCAAGTTCTGTTTATGTGGCCCTCGAGAGTCACATAAGTAGTTATAGAGGCCCAGATCTGGCCCGTGGACCTTGAGTTTAACGCAGCAAGTTCTAAAGGAAGTGTGCCGGACCTTAATCCACCAATGGCTCACTGTGTGAGTCGTGCCACACCCAGTAGGAGAGTAAGCGCCGTCCTTTATAAATCAATAAATTAAATACACAAAGATTATTGCTACATCAGTCCTGAAGAGTAAACTGAAATATGAGAGTGTGTAGTGTAGAAATTTGTGTATGTGTCATCAACTGCTGCTGATCTCAACACTAACGCATTTCTCTGTCACATTTGGCCTCTTCGTTAAAATTACTTCAGTACGGTTTACTTGTGTCAGAGCTACAGATCATATCAGAGTGCATACTGCTTTCAGTGACTCATATCCTGGTACCTGACAGACAGTTTCGAGTACCTATATGTGACACCTCCCACAGGTATGCAACAGTGAGGACTGCATGTCAGAACACAGGACAAATATCGCATATGCTGCAGCCGGCTACATCATAAAGCAAGTAAATAAAAAAATAATAATAATTTCAGGAAAAAAAATATGCATATTGTGCCCTAGGAAGGGTGCTCTTATCCTTGGTATGAAAAGAATGAGTTAATCATTGTGTACTCCTCTCTAAAATTGTAACAAAATTACCTCAAATACAAGAATTTGATGGATCCACCTAATAGAAGAAAAGAGTTGAATTTGGTGCGACATTAGCAAGGCCATTTCAGTAAACATGTTCTGTATGATGCAAACCATAGAATAATGAGCTGGTTTTTAACAGGTTAGTGCAGAGTAATAGTGTCAAATATTGCTGCTTGCGAATATTTTTACTATAAATGTATCGAGATATAAAAAGCGGTTTTATTGTGATCATAAAAGTGTTGAGCAGTTTTCTGTCATGCCTAAAAATGATAAATGTTCAAATAATATTTAATGCCAGCTTTCTGTTAAATGTATATCTTATGTTACAAAATACACATTTGTAGGGTCCAAAATGCATGCAGAGAAGATACGAGACATGTTAGAGTAAAATACGCAAAATATAACAAAAAAATATTTGATTGATTTGAAAATTCTTTGCGAAGTACCTTGACATGACATTTGTTATGAGATGACAATATAAACTAACTGAATTTAAAAAATTTTTTGTAAAAGTTAATGGCAAAAAGTTGGGGGAAAAAACAGCACAAAAATTTTAAAAACTATTTTTAAATGAATTTGAGTCAAGGTAAAAGTGAAATTTGATTTTTAAGTCTAATAGAGTCAGATATTAATTGCAACCATCTAACTTTTAGAATATGTAATGCGTTTTATCCGGTCATCGTCATTTTATCTGTTGGCCTGCAACAGAACACAAATGGTTACATTTACTGCATTTGGAGTAAAAAACAAAATTAATTCTTTGAGGCAATTCAACAAATGCTTTCCGTAAAACAGCATTGCATGCACAGCACAAATGGTGCAGTCCTCCTTCCCTGCTCAAACAATAAAAAGACACAAAGTACAAATTCTTCCAACAGAAACTATCCATTTGTAGATTACATTGTGGGCACAACTTTGAGCTGAAAAACAACAAGCTAACCAAACCTTTAGTAAATATCTGTCAAAAATAAGACGGTGTAATTACCAATGTGTCTCTCGTAATTAAAAAAACAACACTCTTTCTTTCCAAGTCTTGATTAATTAAAGGGCACTATTTGATCAAAGAAACCAAATTTGAGACTGCTCAGAGCAAGTTAAATTGTTGTACTGAGTTGTAAAGTTTTGATACAGTTGAAGTCCCACACACCACAGCATACTTTTGGTTTTCCTCGATCATTATGCTTTTATATCATTATAACAATATTATGTTGTGACAAATGGAGTAAAGGAGAACTCTATTCTTTGTAAACTTTGGAATAATTAGAAACATGCAGTAGAATGCATGTAAGAGGTTAGGAAAAAGCTCCACAATAGCATTTAGACTCCAAATCTGTTAATGTTTATATGGTAACAACAGAAAAGAGGGTTATGTGGACTTGTTGGGCAGCAGACCAACTAAATTTCAAATGCGACTAACATTAAGACTAATGCCCATAGCCTCTGAAAAGCTACTCCAAGAATCAATCCATGGATCCAGTTGTAGGATATAGAATATTGACTTTCTTCTAATGAATAAACAGTACTGACAACAAAGAAACACAAAAGGAACAGAAGCAAAATAGATGGGAGATCAAGATTAAATTCAACAAATGCCTTAAACTTTTTTTAAGTGCAGCAGTTCTCACGACTTCAATTATGTAATTCTCACAACAGATCTCTCTAATAATGGCCTTTATAGTTTTATTTGTGAAATAAAATCTTGTGATAGCTACAAGAACAAGTGTAATTGATAAGAGGGTTTGCAGTACAACTGCAATTTGCATTTTATAGCAAATATGAAGAGTAGCAGTTATTTATCTTTCCAAGAGGCAGTGATTTCTAAAATCACGGTGAAATGTATATTTCATGTTGGATTTTAAATTCTCAATTAGTTTTCTAATATTAGCACCAAAAAAGAAAATGAAAAAAAAATGCATGTGACCATCACCTCTGACCCCATTACTTCCTGCATGTCAGATTCAGCATTATCCCAAATGTCTGTCAGATTCTGAAGCTGATGCGACAACAAAGTGACAACTGAGCTTACAAAAAAAAAAAAATCAGCAATAAAGAAAAGAGTCCCAAATGAGAAGAAAAAAACCCAGCTCCGTATTC
The DNA here is from genome assembly GCF_027474105.1 of Poeciliopsis prolifica. Classification (NCBI taxonomy): domain Eukaryota; kingdom Metazoa; phylum Chordata; class Actinopteri; order Cyprinodontiformes; family Poeciliidae; genus Poeciliopsis; species Poeciliopsis prolifica. Next base: position 16,858,092 of record NW_026562383.1, on the reverse strand, counting down.
AAAATTTGAGGCAGGCTGTGGCTAATAAATGTAGAAACAAATATAGGTAAGCATTTTTCTGTTATTCTGAAGTTTTTTCTTGGCATTATTTACTCAATCAGCATTTTCTGTCTGTATCTTTTAACATGTTCAAATATTTTGATTCAAATAAACAAGGAGTCCTATCAAAACACAGAGCTAGCATTTGCATAGTAGCTTACCTATTGAAAACATTGTCAATAGGAACAAGATGTGAGCTAATTGGAAACTGTTGAATCAAATCCATCCTTAGAAACAAATAAAAAAAGCTGGATTCATAGTGCACAACTTGGGAACTGTCCAAAAAATAAAACCAGGGAACTACATTAGTATCCTTTAACTGCATTTTTAAGCCTAAACATGATTTTGTTATTGCAATATCAGATGATAGATTAGTCCTAATCAAATCCAAAGTATCTGAAAGGCTTTATAATCTTATAGTTTTTAAGGACTAATACAGGAGTTCCTGACAAAACTCAATGGCCAATTTGTGTTGTTAGAGTGCAGCCTGTGGTTTATGTTAGCTGCAACCATACTTATAGGCAGAAAGCTGCCAATTTTTGGTTACCTCAGAGCTTATTTCCATGCAATTACATTCAGAGTAAGAGACTGCATAGACAGCTGAATTTCCCTCTGTCTGTGTTAGTCTCAGTTTATACGGCCGGACAAAATGTTCTGCTGCCTTTGACAACACAAAATTAAATGAAGTCATTCTGAAATATGCCAAGAGTCCAATTTTCAATGGGTCAACATCCTAGCTCTACCCTAGTTCTTCAGTGAACTGCAGAGCATGAAAACAGTGTAAGCAGGAACAACCTAGGAGTTTGTTGAAAATTGTATTTGTATGTGTTAAGCTAGAAATAACCATAAAACTAATGATAAAGCTATGCTAATTTTAGGGGATGTGTTCTTAGAAGATTACTGTAATTTGGTAACACATAAGGGATCAGTGTAAGAAAGTTCCTAATCTTAATGACTTGGATTGAATTGGTAACAAAACCTAATCTTGGTCTGAAAATCCATAATATTTGCTCAAATTACCGGCCAGAATTACACTCATCTCTTCAAGTAGTTTGAGACACAATCAATTTTTCACCACTGCTTTCTGAAGGATGGGATACTGATTCTGTACATCTCAATTGAGCATAAATGAGATGTTTTATAACTTATGAATTTTTACTAAATTAAATATATTCCCTGAAAATATTAATTGAAAGACTAAACTAATTTTACATCCCCAATATTGGTCATTGGTGATTCTGGATCACAAATGTCTGAAGTCAATGTGATATCCACCCCTTGATAAACATGGGGAATTCAAACACGTTTGTAGAGCAGTGATTCATTCTGAGGCTGTTATAAACCAATCACAAGCCTGAACAAGCCCACATTAGGTGAGTATTTGTGGTTTGTCAAACTGGTTCAACAACCTACACTTTAATGAGGAAGTGAAACTTGGACAAAAACAAGTTACTGGTGAGAAAATATCATTCTCAGAATCTCAGGAGAATGTTTTGAAGATTTTTATATGTGATAAAACTCCATAGAGTTTTATCAGTTTGTCTATTTGAACTCTCTAAATTCTCTGGATTCCTGTTATGTCAATCTTGTGAAAAACATGTTTTGTCTGAGCTTCAAAAAGCAACAATACAAAAAGATAAAAGTGTGACATGATCATCTCTCATAATTTAGTCCTACAAGAAGACGGAAACAGGCTTCTACATTCTCAGTGATTTCTGCTTTTTCACGTACACAAAACGAAAGCACCTAGTGAAACTTTCTCAGAGCAACACGCAAACAAACCCAGACCTTAAATAACATAACAAAAACACTGAGCAGAACAGACGCTTGTAAAAAATCAATGTCCTTACACTGAAAGCCAAAGCTCAAAAATGAACCAAAAATACACCAATTAAGTATTTAATTGGTGCAACAGTTGTAAACACACAGCCACAGAAGCAAAGATCAGTCTTAAACATTTAACAAAGCAGGATGAAACCAGTTTTAAACAAGAAAATGTTTGTGACAATTAAAATAGAAAATGCATAAATAAATATCACAAAAATTCCCTGTGAGACAACTCAGCTTTGTGACAAATTGAATTCCTTGCACAACACTGTGTCCTCTCTGTAATGGTCTCTTAAATGGGGCTTTTATACACACAATGACATAAACAGAAAGAAATGTGTTACTCTTGTGCTTCAAACTCAAATGGTGATGCAGGTCACATATTAAAAGTCAGCCCCTTTAGCTGTGTGTTATTTTCCAGTGGTTGGCCCAACAACAATTTTAAGAATAATGAACTGTGAGTTTCTTAGTTTTTGAACTTCTCAACAACTCTTAAAAACTCTTCATAACACAACTAGAATTTTTAATAAACCTCAAATCATTTCAGTCTGTAATTTGTCATGACTTAAGTGTAGTACAATCGTTATGCCTAATTGCATAAGTGAGTTATGACAAAGGAGTTATGCAAGTAAGCATTACATGTTTATGGTTTTAAAGAGGCTAAAATTTCCTATCATACCATTTTACATTCACTCAGAGACCAGAGACTGCCAGAGTAGCTGAAGTTTGGATTCTAGATTCCTCTCCTGCGACATGTTGATCAACTTGGGAACATGACTGCATACTGAACTGTTTCAGTGTATGAATGTGTCTGGCTTTGGGGTAGTTGGTCTGACTGGAAGAGTATTTAGTTCAGATAATTTTCTTTCTAAAGCGTGCAACGTATCCTGTCTGGATCGCTTTTTGACATAATGAAGAAACTCTCCTTGATTGAAGGCCAGCAAACTGTTTCGTCTCTACTCGAGTTGGAATACCAGTAGATTGGCTCCATCACTCCCCAATGCCATCTCCATTCAGAGAAACCACAGATGTCTAGAAAGGTGTCTAAATCAAAGCCCAGTGAATTCACTTAACGACTAGAACATGTTTTAGACCAAAAAAAACAACAACTTACAATACTTCTAATTGTTTTTCATCTGCATTTTTGCTTAAATCTTTGTATAAAAATTCAAAGGTACATACATTGTATCACTATCATTTTGTTGCTTTTCTGTTTATAACATTAATCTAACAAATTGGCCTATATCTATAAACAAGTAAATAATATCAGAAAACTTTGCAAAATAGCCAATACATATTTTATGGGGAACTTCTCCCTCACAGTAACACAACAATCCACAAAAGACACCGTTATTTGGTCAACTGAATGCTGGGGCCAGACCCCATCCAAGGACATGTGGAGCTTCGTGCCAGACAGCCTGTGATGCCATGTCAGATTAGGGAGACACAGGCTGTTGCTTCCCACAGGGCCTAACAACAATACTGCAGCACTGCAGGCGGGACACTTTTCTTTAGCTGCCACACATCTAAACTGAGAAAGAGAAACAAAGATTTTCTGAATGCATCCTTTGAAACTGTCATCCTGAGACTATTTTATCATGAGAGATTTCTACAAGCAGCGTCACGTCTGTCAGTTTACTAGACCAACATGCAGATGCAACAGAAGATTGTTGCACACTTATACTTTTTGTGAGATGAAAAATTATTCAAACTATAGTGAATAATGAAATATTAAACTCTGCAGAGGCCGTTTGGCAATCGAGTTTCCACCTTATGCAACCTTTACTGTCACTGTGGATTAATCTGAGACAATCGGGACCTTTGAGGATACGGAACTCACCACACCACATAAACCGAGGCTTTTATTTCACAGAAATTAAGGATGACATAGTTTGCCTTCCTGGAAATGTCTTGCACAGAGAAATAAGACACCCCAACACTGTATGGTTGCTGTTTTTAACCATCCTATAAAGATAAGCTCTTTTTCCACACACACAGAAAGGTTCATTGAAATGAATCAGTTAATAGCTGCTCTGAACATGCATAATAAGCCCATACATGCACCACATCTGACATTTTGCAATTATTTCCCTGATGGCAGGTCACGAGAAGGCAAATATTCACATCAGATGAATCTGACCTTCAATTGCTTTGCTGTACATCTATGCACATGCTGCAGTATTGCAAAGCACAAATAGTAATGCTAATTCAAGCCAGTACATATTTTAATTTGTATAATGCATGTTCTGCTTGCCAAGTGATAGAATCTATTTCATAAGGAGGATCCAACCGCAAAGTGATTTTCTTCATTTATTTTAGAAAAACGGTGCATTTAGAAAAGTATTTATACACCATGAACTTCCCAAAACGACCTGAAAGGTTGGGATAATGGACCCCTGACTGTTATTCAGGAATGGTACAAATGTGGCCTCCTTACTTTTTATAATTTTTTAAAGTGATGTTTACAGTGAGAAAAGTAATCTTTAATTTGGGCCACTAGATTAATGGCACAGCAATTCATTAAACTTGGCTAAATATACCAAGTGCTTTTGAAGAAGACTCTCATCTTTGCTAATGGAAATAGACAAAAAATGTTTTCTGGAGCAATAAATTGTCAACATTTGGTGCAAAGCTGGGAAACTGTGCACTTGTCTTTTATTAAAGTAAACCTCTGAAATCCTTTCTCAAACATATAACAGTTTGTTCCACTTTCCTTAATTTATTACGGAGTAGGCATAAAAAAATTGCTTTCAAATTATTTTGCATTTTAAACATGGCACTATGAACTGTTAGCATACTGCATGAAGGTTAAGAAAATCCATATTGACCTTATGTGAGTAAGACATTTTAAACTTTGTTCCAATCATTGCTTTGAGTAACCCTTCACAACATAAAAACATAATAAGATATTTCAGAGCATGTAGCTGTAACAAAAATGGAAAAACTTTAAGGATGCAATTTTGCAAAGATGATGTTAACGTTTTATTTGAAAAAAAAAGCAAAAAGGAGAGATGTCTATTACTTTTTAATCAGAAATAAACCCATGCAATCACTTTCTTGAGAAAGATGCTACACTGTTTACATACAAAAAAAAAAAAACAGCTGCAAACGGATAAAGAAAAATGCAACAATAAAACCTGTGTTCATACCTGTCATTAACATGTGCCTGTGGAGAGATGATCACAAGTAAGTGGCTCTCAGTAGGTCACACACATTCACACTTGTTATTAGAATTCATCCTTTCTCTCAGGAGACAGATCAGTGCTCACGCCAGCATTTTGCATGCAATAAATATCACTTCCGCTTTCAATGACCAAATGGCGTTTAATTGGCATGTGGCAGCACGGACGGCATTAAAGTCAGATTGTGAGATTACAATCTGACTTTTGAATAAGTTGTGATAAGAAACTTCCTTTTCTTTCTAGTAAAGCACTTCAGGCATGCACCAGGCCATTTTGTCAAATGTCTTGAGAGATTTACTCAATCACTGTGACATTTCAAGAAAATCCTCGTGAGCTTCTGCAGTAAGCAGCAGAGTTATTTTTTTCCCCCTTTGAAATAGCTCAGGGGTAAATACCAGCTCATAAAATCTACAACCAAAACTATTTCAGCAGAAACCAGCTCCCACTAATCGAACAAGGGTTATTCTCCTTGCTGCGGCTTGTCTTTATCTTCAATCTGGGCTGCCAGCGATGCCAATCACAGTGATTGGAGGGAAGCGGCCAGCGGGAGGGGAAGCGGGGAGGGCGAGGAGGGATGAGGGGTTGAACTTCCTTCCGAATCCATTCATGCTTTTTGAGGCCACCTGCTGGGCCTGTCAAAGGCTGGAACGAGGCTGGGGAAAAAAAAAAAAAGCGAGCCATCTTTCAGCTATAAAAATGAAGGGCAGCTCCCACTAAATAGCTGGGAAATCTTGAGAACTTTCCTTTTGCAGGTGGAGACGTCCCGTGACAGCCTAGGTTCTCTATGTTCCTGGCACAAAATCGTGGAAGTCGCTAATCAGCAAATTGTAAATGACGATGCAGAGCCTTATTTGTGTCATGAGGACACCCAAGGAGTATGTGAGGATCCTCAGCAGCTCTAGTTAAATCCAAAGTCCCTGAACCCCGGCCAACGCCACCTGTTCCTGCTCCTCACTCCTCCGCCAACAGTCCTCTTGCTTCCAGCTGTGAGCGAGTGCCTCTGTGTGAATGTGTGTGGTTGTGTGTGGAAGTGGAGGAGACACAACTGTCCGGCCAACTGGGGCTGTACTGACAGAGAGGGATTACCGTGGAGGAGGATTACTGGGCCACTGGAGTATACCAAACAGAGATATTCAGTAAGGGAGACAGTTATAACAACCACCATTGCTGCAGGATATTAGGAGTACATGAGGTTGTGGTGTTCCTGCTCTATATTGCAATGATCAGTTAAAACTAACTCACATTTTCCTATGTGTTGCCTTGTTTTTCCCCAAACTTCAGAAACTCCATTTGTAAGTCTTGAGCATAAAGATGAACCAACTGGTTAAACATTAAAACTATGAGAAATGTTATATCTGACCTATTGGCCAGCTAATTAACCCTCAAAAAATGTCGCAAATATCTGTACAAAAATCTGCATATCTTAGGGGCACCTTCACAATAAAAGCATGTAAGAATTCAGACAAACTTTTGCAAAACGCTCAAATAAGTTTTGGAGACTCCCATGGGTATTGTTTTAAAGGCCTCCAACAGCTGAGGCCTGCAGCAGCTGATTGAGTATATTGAGAGAGTGTGTGTGGGGGAGAAAAAAATGGGTGAGGCAAACAGAAAAAAGGAGATGGTTAACTCTTAATTAGCAGGGCAAATAAATATTTCTTAAAAACCCAAAATGCATCTCTGAGTTGTCCTGTTTTCCCCTGTTTTAAACAGTTCATTTAGAAACTGCTAAATAAATACATTCCGACAGTAATTGTTGTAGACATTTTAACAAACTAGCTTGGAAAACTGGAATCCCGGAGCAGATCGGAGTAAACATTAAACCGACTGACATGTTACCACACCAGTTAACTCTCTTGCTCCTTTCACCAACTTTTACTGACTGTAGACCGCAAGGCCCTCCTCGCTCCACTTCCACGACAAAACGTGACTTTCTCCTTTCTCCCAGGCGGGCATTTCTTACCTTACAACCAACCTTAGCAGCGTCGTACGTCGGCTACATGCGTCCTGTGGTCGTTTTTCCCCCCCTTCTGTCCTCCAACACCAGGCGTTTTGTAGTTTCTCGTGGAAGAATCCAAATAGGAGGAAACGGGCGACACAAGCGCTCTGAACGAGGAATCTCAGTCTTCCGTCTGTCCCATGCCGATTAACTACTTCCCCAGCTCCCTATAAGTCCTTCACCAGGCTCCTCTTTGTATCCCTACACAAAGGACACTGAGCTCCGCTTAACGTTGCGGCAAACACGCGAGGTTAAGTGTGAGGAATCACCGGCGGTAGGTGAGGGTCGCCCAGAAAAGACACACAACAATAGCAGGACTAGTACAGAAGAGAGGCAATGAGGCCAAAGAAGGAATCATGCTGCGTTCACGGGTACAGATTAGACTCGGAATATACACATTTCGTTCAGAGGCTAACTTTTTGCAGCGCAAGATATGTTATCTCAGACCTAAAATACATTGAACTGACTGAAGCTCCTTATTTTTAATTCATTTTCACATACGGGGTTTTCTATTCTGTTCTAATTGTATCCATATTTCAAATGTAGACCAAAAACGAGCAACCGTTACATTTATTTCCATCAAGAACAAATAAAGTGTACTGAATAAGGATTAGTTCAGTAGATCATCTGTTGAGTGAGTGAGTGAGTGAGAAATATAGCTGTCAAAAGAATACTAAATTAAATTATTATGTTTTCTTCTCAATCTTAATTAAAAATAAGAAAATGTTTACCAGAAAATGTATCCTTTCTATTCTCTCCTAAAGCAAAGGAGAATATCCTAAAGGAGCTTTACATTTGCAGTGATTGTTTTACACAGGTGGCTAACAATAGATTGTAATATTTCTACCTGAAAAATGTTTTGAAGCAACTAATTTTTAACCTAAATATATTAAAAAAATTAACAACTGGTTCTTAAAAAGGTATAATGTTTCCAAAAGGTAGATTACCTAAGCAGAAATTCTCCTGCTCAAGTAATCTACTTTCCTGTTTCATTTTTATCAATTATTTCATTATGTTTTTATTGAACTTTTATGTGTAATCAAATGTTAATTACTGCTCAGTTTTTCGCAAATCAATACAGATGCTTCATAAGACATTAACTGATCTGTAACTGAATTTTTGACTTTAAAACATGCATGTTCTATTAAACTAGTTTTATGACACCAAATGTATTGTTTTTTTGTCAGTATTCCCCATAATAATTGAAAATATGTTACTGTTTTGTGCATTTATAAAACTGGTTGTCCTAAAGCTAAACTGGGTTGGAAAATCTATTTACAACTGTATCAAAACAAACTAATATGTCTGAACTTTATTTCATGAACTACATTTGGAGAATTGTGTCTCAATATTTTTTCCCCTTTCTTTTTCTTTTCTTTTATAGATATATATTTTTTTATTTATTTTATTTTATTTTTTTAATTGGAAGTAGTTTCCGGGTGTGTTATTTCCGACAGCACTTGAAGTTCACAGCGAATCCTGCTCAATGTGTATCCAATATGGCCGACGTCCCTGTCTATTACAATAGAGTAAAACAAAAATCCGGTCAGTCTCTGAGCTGCATTAATACTACACATGACATTCATAAACCCTCACAAAACATCTCTTCATTGCCAGAACTTTTAATAAAAATAAAATTGAACTGTTGTATTTATGTTTAACCTTTGAACTCAATTACAGTGCAAAGGTGTTTGGTGCCCCCTACAGTTGTCTTTTATGACTTTGTATGTACTGCATGAGGCACTAACGGTGGAGCATAATGTGCATTATGCTTCTAGAAAATCGCGTTCTCCTTTATTTTTCACACTGCTTTGAATCCATTTGATTCCTAATATCAGTGCACTGTTCATTCAAATGAATGAATGAAAAGTGTGGTGGAGGGAAAATATTTTAAGGAAAAATGTAATATTGACAATCCAACTTAAACATTTACTTAGAGGGTTACATGTTTGCAGATTAAAGACTTTCTGCTGAATTTTTAAAGGTTTTGAGAAAGGAAAATTGTGTCTTACTAGAGATGTTACAACATCTCACACACACAGGGGAAGGTTAATATTAAATTAATTTTAAGTGAAGGGAATCTTATTTTAAGCTAGTTTAACTAATACATTAATTAATTGATAATCTTCTCACTTTAATTTATTAATTTTAATAAAAATAAACTGCTAAAAATGTGCTTAAGGCACGCCCTCCATCCTGTTCCTCTGCAGAATGTTCTACATCAGTCTGTTCACAACAGCAAATTACAAAGTGATTTCAAAGGCAGTTTTTTTATTGTGCTAAAAGTCCACTCTGACTTTGTCAACAATGGATTTTACTCCTTCCATAAATGCCAGATTTTTTCGGAGTGCATGACTATTAATTTCCTTGTCATCAAATTGTGTGGATTTCTACAGTTCCTACCACAGGCTTTTTGGATGTTTTTTTTTAATAATCTTCTTACCTGGCCTGCCATTTTAGGTGGGTAGTTATGTCTTGTTAAGCCATGCAATCTTTTCATTTTCAGATGATGGACTGAGCAAGGTTGATGCTCAATGCTTTGGATATAAGTTTCATAACCTAACCCTAAGTAAACATATTACATTACTTGTTACTTAGGCAAAAGGAAAAAGGCCACTAAAGCCATGTTTCCTTTTTTAATAGTTATGCACTACTGTGTGATGATAAGTCACATAAAATCCACTCAAAATACTTTTAGATTTATATCTGTAACCCGAAAAATCTTAAAATTATATGATTTGAGCTACATTTGTTGTTGTACATCTCAAGGAACAGACATTCCTTGAGATGTACAATTAGCTCTCTTATTTATTTATTTATTTATTTATTTATTTATTTATTTATTTATTTATTTATTTATTCATTCATTCATTCATTCATTCTTCTAATCGTTTTGGTTTGATTTAAAGTTGGATTTGAATAAATCGCTCAGTTTCTTTCACACCTTCTTGCATCGTTCACATTCAAAGTCATGCACGCAAAACAAAACAAAAACAACAACAAAAAAGAATATCATCTTTTTTTATTTATTTTTTTTATAAAATCATATTTCACTTCTTTTCCTCATGATGGCGCCGTTTGCTCAGGGTACTGATCCGCATCTCCACCTGCTGCAACGAGCAGGCCTAACATTAGTAGTCAGCTCCAGTTCAGCGGTATGGGCTTTAAGTTGGGCGTTGCTCAGCATCACGTCCTAAGAAAAAAAAAAAGTTTTGGATCAGGCCCCTCCTGGCGATGACTGGGTCTCTTCGTCATAATGCGTCAGCCTAAACAAAACGCTGACGTGCGCCTCTCCGGCAAATTCTGCAGGTTATTGGTGAGCTGTAGGTGTGATTCAATCAAATCAAAAGATCAGCTAAAGCTCCCCATCGGTGACCAGGACGAGCCCCTCACAACTAAACGCGTCTATTTGATTAGTCACATTTTAATGGAGGAATTCATCCTTTAAACTCGGGATTCTAAAACTCTTTCCTTTACGTAAGCCAATAAACAGGAAGGGTTAACTCCCATAATGAAGTGGGCCATTTAACTGAAGGCATGGATGTTTCTCGAAAGACTTAGAAGATTGGGAGACATTTAAATATATTGGAGGAGGCACACCAAAACCAGAAAGCAGGGGAAATCAACAGCTTAAGCTGTTATCATATGAAAGCTATTCAAAAGAAGAATAAAAGATAGGGGGCCATTTTTAGACATAGAAATTGACTCCATAGAGATTTCTCCTCTATGCAGAAAAAATCTGCATACAACAGATTTTGCGCATGTTGTAATTGAATCAACATGCATTCAAATACATTTTTAAGGTTCAAGGTCTATTCAGATATTATCTTTCATTTATCCAGTATTGGGTCATAGAGCTAACTGGTCCTGTAGGAACAACCAGACAGCTCTTTTCCCAGTAACACTCCCCAGCTCATACTTGGTGATCCCAAGGTGTTGGCAAGCCAGAGGGAATGTGATGGGTTTGCTTCATTCCGGGTATGTGCCTGGAAAATCTTCAAAAACGGAGGTGAAAACAGGAGAGACGCTACTCTGGTTTAGGATATATCCAAAATCATATACCAGATACTCAGATTATGTGTAATAAAAGGAAAATACTTTTGTTATAATCAATGTGTCATTCTGTCACATTTTTTACATCTACCTTGAATTTTTTTTTTTTTTTTGCAGTATTAATAGCATGACTTACATATTACATTGTCTTATTTACTTTTAAGTAATTGAAAGCTGTTAAAAAGAAGCTAACAAAGGGTGCAAATCCGTGGGATAAGTGAACTAAGCAATTGCTTGGAACTCCAAAGCCAACAGGGGGCCCCAAACGCATGAGGACTGTAACACAAGTCATGTTTGAAAATGTGTCTTTTTTCCCCTCCTTACTTTAAAAAGAGTTACATCAGAAAAATTGTGCAAAGGAAAGATATGTTATCCTCAATGTTTTTTTAAAAAAACGTTCACTGTAAATCTTAGTAAGAATGCAAATGCTTTTTTGAGCAAAATAACCACCATATTATCATCAAAAAGGCAAAACTAGTGCAGTAAAGGTCATACATGATGAATAGAGCATCTATGATACAGAGAGATTTTAGGCTTGCAGTGAAGTTATATATTTATAGCCTGAAGTAGCCTTAGATAAGCTTTGCTTAGGATTCAGAAAACCTCCCCCCAATTTTCTGAATGGGAGGTAAACATGATGTAAGCATGTGGTAGTAAGCCGGTGTCGGATCCTTTAAACCTGACATAAACTGTTATGCAATTTTTATTTTAAAGGAGGTGATAAAGTGTTGTGCATTTATGATGCAGTGATTCATTGGAATCTTTTAGCAAAACCCTGCAAGACACTGTTTTGTATCATAAATGATACATTAGGCTAATCGTGCAGCAGAAGATATCTCTATTGATCACTTTTGCACTTTCATGGAATCTGTGCATATTTACTCCATAGAGGAGCTTTTTTGCGCAAATTCTACACAGTATTCATTTGCAACAACAGCTCCAGACCTTTCTCAGCGTTTTCGTTTTTTAATGTAAACAGTGCATTTTAATCCCACAGTGGCATGCTGTTTTAATAAAACGTGACATAGGCCTACAGAAATAGAATCATCACAAAACCCACATAAGGCTGTAGGTTTATATCGGAAAACGCTATCAGGTGCCTTATGCGTTTCAGAAATCCAAGAAACCCTGTACTTCGGCTGCGTGGCCATTAAAGCCACCACACTCGTTACCGAACGCGCAATTACTGGAAACGATTAGAAAATGCGACTCTGAAGTCTGGAAGCGTCGCAATCTGAGCCGATTCATTTCAGCACCGGACAGCTCCGGCGGTCCCCAGAGGCCACGTCTATCAAAGCCACATGGTTACATGAAACCACCAGCAAAAAAAAAAAAAAAAAAAAAAAAAAAAAAAAAAAAAATCCCCTTTCAGTAACTAAATATTAATTTGTGACGTGAATCAAGTAGACCTTGAAAAAGCGGCCATTACATCTGAAACTCGTTTTTCTTTTATTTTCTTTACGCATACGTTCCCCGACTTTAGCGAAAAAAACTGAAAGTTTGAAAGTAAACTTCAATCTGTGGATGGAGGGGGCCGGGGGTCTGATGGATGCATCGATGAGGAAGGAACTGTACCATTATATTCCGGGAGGAAGACTTGATGACGTCCATAGCATCCTTAATGTGACTTGGTGAAGGGAGGAGGAAGAGGGGGAGGAGGGAGGTGGGGGCCAATGCTTACGAGGCGCGGATAAAAATCCACGGCAATCAGCAGCGCAGGACAAAAGTTTGGAGCAGCGCTATGTAGAAGAACACCCAGCGCAGAGTCTTTTTTTGTTTGCGACCAGGCTGCGTCCCTTTCAATTTCACTGTGTCTGTTAAAGTGAGACGGGCTGCACTAAAGAGTGGGGGAGATCAACATAAGGAGACCCAACGGAGGCGCTTGAGCCAGGAAAGAAGTGCTGTGAGGAAGAAACACCGTGTCTCAAACTCTCACACACGCACAAACAACAAAGCCTCGCCCGGATCACAGCCTACACAACACAGCGCTACACCTGCTTTCCTGCTCTAGGTATGTGCGCCTTTTTTCCCACTGTCTAATTAAAATTTTTTTGTGAGGAAAATCTGAACCTCAAACTTTCACCACAAAGAAAAAAAACAAAGTAAACCTGAATGGTTTTATTAAGGCAGCGCGTATGGCTCGCTTTTTTCTTTAGTTAAAAAATAAATATAAAAAACCAATAGCAGCCAGCGTCTGTTATATGATTAAATAAAGAGCGTTCATTTTTCAGCATAGAAAGTAACCTGTTCCTCACTGTATTTCATCAACAGCATGGCCAGTTCGAGTAAAGCCACTTTAATCTTGCTCATCTACGGAATCTTAATGCACTACAGCGCCTTCTGTACACCTATAGGACTAAGTTACCCTAAGATCAGGTAGGTTTGTCCTAATCCTTCCTTACTAAAGATGTACTTCTTTAAATGATTCATTTCAATATTGTGTTTAATAGCATATGTTTCAATGTTACAATCGCACTGTTTTCCTATGTCTTTATTTCAGACAAGTGCGCAAATATAGGCGCAATTTTAGAGCGCTGGGCTGGAAAAAAAAAAACAAAAAAAACATGGGTGTGCAATAATTTTCCCAAAGCACTCAAACGCAGGTGTTGAGTGGAAAATGTCTATGGAAATTGCGTACATGTATCAGTCCGGTGGGACGGCCCACAGAACTCCCCCTTATTAAAAATGAGAGAGCAGTCGGTGCGCTGGATAGCCCTTGGGATGACGATGGACTGGCGTCACCAAGGAGAGGCGAGGCAAAACGAATCGGAGAGCTCTTAAGATTTATTTATTTCTTTATTCTTTTTTTTTCCTGCGAAAAGAATATCCAGAATTAAATTTGGGCGTGGTTCCCTTCGATTCAGGAATTTTGCAGCTATTTTTAAGCAGTCTTTTAATTGATTTATTCCCCCACTCTCTTCTGAGGCTCCACCGCCCACACTCTTATAGCCTATAGGCGATCTTTTTCAACACCTATTGTTTCAATTTTTTAATAATTAATGAGTCTGAAGTCTGCGCTGAAATCATCGGCAGTTGCAAGTTGGAATATAAAACAGATTTTCTACCCGAAGGAAAAAAGGGTTTATCGAAATGTTTGTCATTTTAAGTAATTATTATAAAATTATATTTTAATATTTTTCTTACTTCATCAGAAACACATAAGGCGTGCCTGCTGGTTTGAGGCACACATTTTTTTTTGTTATTATTATTATTTTTTACTGCATTGGATTTCTTACGACTGCCTTGCACGTTGCAGACTTGAAAACGACGCGTTTGATGAGGATGGCAACTCTCTATCCGACATGGGCTTTGACAGCGACCAGCTTGCTATACGAAGCCCCCCATCTCTAAACGACGATGCGTACAGCCTGTACTACCCACCAGAAAAAAGGTAAATCCCACTTGAATGCGTACTGCAGCTGGGACAGAGCACCGCGTGTACTTTATCCAGTCTTACTTCCATACCCGGTAGCCTCAAGTTGTTTCCATTCTGCTGAACATAAAGATCACGGAGGGAGAGCATGTTAAGGCTTAAAAAAAAAAAAAAGCTGTTTATTTATTTATTTTTTAAATTGGTATTGTTATTATTATTATTATTACTATTATTTTTGAACCTCATGCCGATGGGTGGGGGCATTTAGGCTGTCTTGAATCATTTTTGTCTGCGCCTCTTTTTATTTAATTTATCATTGTTTCTGTCATTATTTCTTTTTTCTTTAAGTCTCTGATGATGTATGTGTTTTTTGGCGTTTTATCATCTCAGACCAGAAAGGCATGCTGAGGAAGAATTAGATAGAGCCTTGAGGGAGATCCTGGGTCAGTTAACAGCGAGACATTATCTGCATTCTCTGATGACTGTTCGTGCAGGGTAAGGGCATTTCTCTTCAGCGTTTTTTTTTTCTTTTTACGTTGCTGCGCTGCACAACTTCAGGCTGCTTGCGTCACTCATCATATGTGCGTGATTTTTATTTATTTGTTTATTATTATTCTTTGTGTTGCCTGTCCATAAAACCCTCTGGAGGTCTTCATTATGCATACAATGTTTCTGATTTGCAAAACGAAAGTAATAAACACAGGAGTCTTATTCTCAAATTCCCTGCAACTGAGGTGTGATTGCACCATTAATTTATGATTTAACTGTTCTAAACCTGTGCGCCAATGAAAAATCATGCGTCAGAATATCCACTGGGCTTCAAATGAATAATTGATACGCTTCTTTAAATCACAGGCGCAATTCGGTGTTTTCATATTTTCCACATATTTAAAAAAAAAGACAAAAACGAAAAACAAAAGAATAAAGGCCCAACTGTTGATCAAAGCGTAATCTCTGTATATGGTCGTAATAATAGTAATAACAATTCTAAAACACAAATTTATGCTGAACTTGCTTGATTAACGAATCTTATCGTGATTTCTTGCGTTCTGTATCTTTTCCCCTCCCGATTATTTTTCAGTGACGACAACAGCATGGAGGAAGAGTCAGAGCCCCTGTCCAAAAGACACTCAGATGGGATCTTCACCGACAGCTACAGCCGCTATAGAAAGCAGATGGCCGTGCAGAAATACCTGGCAGCGGTTCTGGGTAGAAGGTACAGACAGAGAGTTAGGAACAAAGGACGCCGGCTCGCCTATTTGTAGCTCCGTTAAAAGAAAGAAAAAAGAAAGAAAAAGCGCCCAAAACTGCCCTCCTGTGTATATACATCCAGTCGTTAACTCAAAGTCATTCAGATATACCTGACCAACCAGTGGATTGCGCCTGTGTTCTTTCAACATGTATTTATGTATGAAGTAAAGCCATTAAAATGAATATTTTATTAATAATATCGTTTTTTTCTTTTCCCTTTTTGTACAAAAGCACTTGATACCGCACAGTTATAGCTGCTTTGTGGACCAATATTTTTATTTTTCATGTTTGAGATGTTGAGAACAACAGAAAAAAAATGACAAAAAAAAAGATGATGATGAAATCAGAAAAAAAAAGATAGATGTGCACCTTCAACGTTTATGCGCTTGAAATCTCCTAAGGTCATCCACATATGCAGAAAATAAATAGATTTTCAAAAGACAATCAAAGTATTGAATGTTACTACTTATTTTTGTAGTCTATTTTTTTAGTGTTGTTTTTTGTTTTTGTTTTCCAAAAGCAGGCCCAAAGACGAAGTGAGCATGCTAGTGAGGCACATGTGGGCTTATCATAAATGATAGATGCTACCCTCTTTTTTTTCCATAGTCCCTTTAATGGGAGCTCTGTGGGTTTGGAGAGTTTTGCTACCCCTTCAGGGCGTTAAACTGAGACGGTTTCTGTTGGACAGCTTCTCATCTGATGGATATATAGATGATTTACACATCTATCCAATCTACTGGTAGAAAAAAAATATGCCGTTTGTGTAGAAAGTATAGATATTCAGTCACACATGGGCTTTTACAGGGGGATTATTGCCTTTACAGGAGATCTGGTAGCAGAAAGCATTGCCTGCTTACTTGCCTCAAAGTCATTTCACAGTAGGAGATAAATCATGCTCTACAGGACTGTGCAAAGAATGTTTGATCCTCTCAGTGTTGTAAACCAACATAAATATCTGGGAAATTGTGCTTAATCTGTTCATTGTATGCAGGTAACAGAGAGAGAAAAAAAAGCACAAAGGAAACATCAAAATCCTGGATGCTGGAGGAGGATATTTACCTTTTATTTGGTGCATGTGGAAACTGACACCTTGCTAATTCTCGCATAGAGACTGCATGCCTATGTGCTTTTTATTGCTATTTTTGTAAAGTGGGCTGCGCCAAGCTCATTTCCGAAGCCCTCTCCTCTGTTATATTGTGACAAAAAAATGTGAACAATGAGGGCTGGAGGTGGTAGATACTGGAACTGCACTGACTTGTTGAATCTTTACCTCCCCTGCCACTGTCATAGTGGATATAACAGAACGCTGATTACTTTTTGTCTTATTGTAGCAGTTTTTTAAAATTTCGTTTCAGTCTAAATCGTTTCAGTCTAAATGGCCTTTGCTGACTTAGTGCTGTGTTTCAACTGCTAGTGAGAAGCTGATCTGTGTCGGATGTCTTCTGTGCAGTGAGGAAAAAGAACGAGAAAGAGCGTTAGATTGAGAGATAGAGACGAGAGAATGTAGAAGAAGAGGAGAGGGAAAGAGAGTTTGCACAAGAAACCAGCCGCAGCACCCCGAGAGTCAGGGAAGGCAGGAAGTGTTAAAAACAGAGAAGAGGTGAGGGCTTCTTCTGCCTCAGTGAGATTAGGGTCAATGAGTCTGATAAAGCAGAATATCAGATGTTGAATTCCCTTCTCAGAGGTTTTCCCCTCTAATGCCAGAACACAGCTGAATGAAGTTCACCTCTTCCAGCAGACAGGAAACCCCCACTGACTTTTTCTAAGGGAACATTCCAAGTATTTATTCCATAGTATGCAATTGCAGCTTTGTGCGTTCTCTTGCAATCAAATCAGCGGTCTGTGTTCTCCCCATAGAAAATAATACGCTTGTCTTCTAATTTGGCTTTAAACCACAAGATTTGTGGGTATGCGTGTGCGTTGCGTGTGTGCGCGTGTGCGTGAGCGTGTGTGTGTAGCAAACACACATGTATGTGTATTATGAGTGACCAAACACAGACGTGGAGGTGGAAACAGCTTTTGGCTTTTGTGCCTTGCTTTGATGTGAGAAACCTAAAAAAAAAGAAGAAAAGAATAAAAAAAATTAAAAAAACCTAAGAAAAATTCGCCACGAGTGACAGATGGCAATTTCAGTGGCCCTACGATGCTGCAGTCCATTAGCTTACATTGAAACTTCCTTTTACTCTGTTTAATTGCTCAGCTTAGTCTGCCCTAACAGTAGTAGAATTAGGCTTTTGTTTTCACAGCATGGCTGATGAGTTTTTTTTGAGTAAAAAAAAAATATATATATATATTGTAGACAAGAATAGAATGTATATGTTGGTGAAGCAGGCAACATGCGTGTGCGTATTTGCGAGTGTGCGCGTGCATGAGTTTGGATTGTTTTGTGTCTGTGAGAGTTTGTGAACAATGGCCAGTGTTTGTTACTGTTGATTATGAGGTGTTGTTGATTATTTTGATATTGGTCAGTAACTTATATGATTAAAAAATAGCCCCTATATATATTCTTTATGACTCTGTGCAACACTATTTCGAATAAATAAAAAAAGGGTTTAAGAGCATAAGAAGAGAGATGTTGTTCAGATAATAGAAAATGCCTGTTGATAGTTCTGACAACGCCCAACGCCTTACTTCAATGTGTAAACTCTTATCTATTTGAGAACATTGTGTTTTAGAACTTAACCTCAGTGCAAAGTGGCATAGTTAAACACACACAAGTCCTTACATGGGGTTCTTACGTTTCTCAATGTCATGAAAGTGTTGTAAGATTTGTATGAATAAATTTTTGTAAACAACAAAACCCTTCCAATCGATGTCTAATCTTTGATACTTCACCCTTCCGAGAGGATCCAACACAAACAATTTAGTCACACAGAAAATGACTCGAGACTCAATATATTTTGGGATTATACGATCAATGTGTACCTCTGAAGACAGATCAGCTTCCATTGTAAACACAAACATAAACTCATACAAAAGAAAATAGGCGTAGAAAATCTCCAGCAAATATAGTAGAAAACCTCTAGTGGAGTGTGTCGATTTCAAGTCCACTTGACGTGATTGCACTCTTTTCATAGCAAAATCATTAGAGAATGAAAAAAAACATTATGAAATGAACTTGAAGCACACATGAAGCAGAAGCAGAATCCAAATGGTGCTGTTTATCACTGATTAAAATGGAAAAGTGTATGCATTCTAAGAACAAAAAGGGGTTGATGTTTAGTGGTAATAAAAATTAATATAACCAACAACGAACCATCGTTCATCACAGCCAAGGAAAGCTTCGACCCTGGACCAAGCAGCAGAGCTCACAGAGAGGAGACCACTTCCCTCCTGTTGTAAGAGCCATGTCTCTCTCCCCTCTCCATCCTCGGCCTTGGAGGAGCAGCTGTGTCCCGCGGGAGAGGAGGATGGGTGTGGCGACGAGTTTGTGTGTGATCTGATCCTCATCAACCGGGAGGAGCGTGTGTTGTGTGTGTGTGTGTGTGTGTGTGAGTGCACATTCACTTGAGCTCAACTAACCCAATCAGAGAAATGTTGCATGGCAACGGTCCACAAAGGGACACAGTTGCGCGTGTGAGCGTGTGTAAAGTGTGTTTCCTTTTGTCTGTGTGCAGACCTTGGTCAGAGTCTGCATTGGAATGGAGTTCTGCGTAAAACCTCACATATGTGACTCGAGAACAGAAGATTTTAATAAGATCCAATTATTGGAATAAACACAAGTATCTTCAGCATAGAGGAGCACAGAACATTCATGCATATATCTTTGTTTTCTCCCCTCTTGAGCAAGCTGATTCATGATGTTTTCCCCACTAGTATGAAAAGGCTGACAGATTGTCAACTGTCAGTGTCTAAGCCACCTTTGGGAAATATAGGTTGTCTCCATTCTTTATTTACGCCCTCCTGTGCACTTTTCAGCTGTCATAAATAAAAGCAGGGGTGGGACTCTTGACAAGAGAAGATTCACAGATTTTTATTGCAGCTTTTTTTTTTTTTAATAATAAAACAAGGTATACGAACATGGATCAAATGAGTGGGGTAAATGTCCAAACAAACAAGGAGACAAAAAAGAAAAAAAAATCACATTGGATTTGAAATGCAAGCTCCCATACGCCCACAAGTGGAAATCAAGGCAATTGCTTCAATTTGTTGGCACGGCACAGTACTGCACAAGAGGGGCCACCCTCAACCAATTTGTACATAATGTACATTAATGCCTGAATCAATAAAAGATGACTCCTCCCTTCTCTTAGCGCTGCTTTGCTTCTGCTCTGTGGCGTGCATCGCTGCACTTCTCATCTCCCCATCAGCATCTTTGCTCTGATTGATCTCATTTTCTGTGCCTTTCAGGAGGGCAGTTTCTTCTTGCAGATGAAAATAAGACAAGCTCACACCTTACCCAGCTTTAAGGGATGCACTGCGCCTAATAATCTTTCTTCTGACTCTAGACACGTCTTAATCATGTTCCAAGTGTCAGAGGGGAAATGGTTGAGGGGCAGTTAGTGTTCAGGGCTTTTCCTGGGAGGATTCCCACATTCGCCTCCGGCATTGCAGCCACACCCATCCTTCTTTGTTCCAGTATTTTTGAAGAGCATGTAAAGCCAGAAGTGTGGATGCATGGTTGAAATGGATCTATTGTTTGAGACTTTACATTCTCTGACCTTTACTCACTCTCTCTCCCACTCTTGCTGTGAGGTTTTGTACAAACACACCCCTCCTCCTCCCGAATCTCTCTCGCATTTTCAGGGTTGGAATAAAGAACTCATAAGACAGGCCCAGACACAAGTGATGATGCAACCATCCTCCCACCCACTGCACTCCTCCTGAGTGTCAACTCATGAATTATTCAGTGGTTAGGTTTGTTTTATTTATTATATTTTTGGGGGTGGGGGTTATAATCCGGCCGTGGCTTTAATGGGACTCCTGAGCATGGTAGCAATGATGCTACTTTTCTCCTAAACACAGACTCATGGCAAGCTCTGTCGTATCTGTCATTGAGCAGGAGGTACTCTGCTGTAAACACATGCCCTGTGAGAGCAACAGAAGACAGAAAGGGAGAAGTGAGTGAAGAGAAGGAGTTGTGGGCGAAGGTTTGAAGACATGGACCACTGATCAGGAGATGTTTCCAGCTCAGAGAGTAAAACTACCTCTGCTGACTGACTAACCAAGCATGACCACAACTATCTGTCATTTATTGCAATGTTTCTTGGCCAGGAAGCAAAAAATAACCACATAGAATATTCTTAGCTACCAAATTTCAAGAGTCTTTCTTTCTATTCACTGCAGGAATCAATGGTTCCTATCATGCAAATTAAATATTTTGGGTTGAAATCCTAAGACTTCAGCAGGGAAATAATCAGGTTTACTTCATCCCAGAGAGAAATGGTTTTCAGTTTTTCTCAGACAGGTTTTGGTCTCAATTGACACACATTCATTTCTAGGAATGGACGAATATCATCAAAATAGGGTTTACTTAAGTATTTTGAATAACAAAACTGAGCTCGTACATTGTATGGATCAAGTACATTTAGACTGATGCAATTAATTTCAAACTTTTGCACACACTTAACAGTTTAAAGTGCTATTTATATAGTTTATAATGACAATGGTTTATAGATAACAATAACCAAAAAGTTAGATTCTCAGAAACCAACACAGAATGCTAGTTTATGTTATTCTACTGCCTACACAACCATAAACCATAGTAAGACAGAGAAAAACAAAAAATAGAAATAACTACAATTTTGAGAGGACTGTGAAGTAAAGCTAATTTAGGAGTTTGGAAGAGCTCGTAAGGGACAAATTCCAAATAGAAACTGTATTTTTTATGAAGTCATATTTGATAAAGTCATGTTCTGATTTTGTTTTTGTGACATTCTCTTTGTTTTTCATCCGATTATGTTCCCTTAACTCTGCTAAACTGCAGAGTTAGCAATATTTAACTGAGACCAAGTTTTATTACAAGTGTGTTCAACTGACTATTCCTTAAAACCATGAGCACATAACCTTCTGACTTTTCCATTATGCTATTATGCTTGTAAAAGAAAGTAGTTGGGAAACAGCAGGTGCTCCACAGCAGGAGACCCTGCTGGTTTTTTAACTTATTGGGATGCAGCGTGCTAAGAAGTTTCATGGTGTCCATTTTGGATACCTTTTTACAGTATATATTTGTTGCAAACCACAACAATTGTTGAATTGTTGTGAACTAAATAAGAGTTAAATGAGCAAAGTCACCTTTTGCAGTTTCATCACTTTTGTCATTTTTGCTTCTTGCTCATTTAGTTGAGCATTAGTCATAGAGCTTAGGGCAAGGTTGTGCAACCACTGAATTATGTATAATTAGCTGCTGGGTGTAAATAAAGCTAAACTTGAGATTTGTCAGAAGGGATGCGTTTACGCTCTTTGTAGTCTGGACCTATATTTCTCACCGGGATCTTGATACAAAATACTACTTCTACCTATAGATACACACAGTTGTAGGTCGTGAGCATCTAAATCTTGAGACAGATTTCCTAAATGGAATAAGCAATGTTTTCCCAGTTCATTCTTAAAAAGAACTAGGCAAGATCTTTTTAAGAATTATTGTTAGCTAGGCATAGCTAAAAAATAAAAGCAGGTTCCTGCTTTTTTTTTTTAGATTTTATTAAATTAAACTTATAAATAGGTCATAACATTATTCACAAATTAGTCTAACACAAATTTTATTCTCTCTTGTTATGTCCCACATAAGCCATTTCCTATATTGGTGTATCAACTAGAAAGGATTTTCTCATTCCCAAAGTGTATTATTTTTATATTAAGAAAACAACATTTTACATTTTAATGAAATACAGCCCATTTAGACCATTTTCTAATTGCAATGACTGCCATCAAGACATTTTAGATGAGATTTGTTTTGCTCTTTAAGATGTTACTAGTGTCAAAAACAAACAGTGTTGCTGACCACCTACAAGAAAGGAAAGTTGTTCTTTCTTAATACCCAAAAGAGTAATATACCTCAGTATATATTACTGAGGTATATTAATACTTTTTTGTATTAGTACTTCCAAAATAAAAGCAAAATGTTCCGAATTCAATAATTTATGTCTTAGGAAAGTTTAAATACCACAGTGTTTCTCTTTTTGACTGTGTTTAAGTACATTAGACAACAAAATTTTCAAGACAATGTATCCATTGTTGTTTTAGGTGCTAAAACTGTAGGATGATCTGAGACAAGTTAGATGGTGCAACATCTGTTCATGTTTACTTTACTTCCTATCTATGGATAAGAAATTTGTTGAGCCTTCTGTATGAAGGAAAATCTTAAGATAATGTTGTTAAGTTTAAAGCCATATGTCTATAGAGTAAATTATATTTGTGTTTTCACAAAAATGCTAATAATAGCTTGCCTACGGGTATAAGACTAAATTCCCTCCTCCCCCCATACATGCACCCGCATACACAGACATGCACCCAGCAATTACGCAGTTCTCACATTGACTGAAAATGCTGTGGCTCTTTTTGCATCATATAGCCAAAGTTTCCTTCTTAAAAACTGTAAATCTCCCTTTTGCTGTTAAATTACTTCAGGGTGAAGTGTGTTCACTTTATGTTCATTAAAACAAGACACAGCTCAGGTCAAGCTTTTCACAAATGTGAACTCCTCTATTGGACACATTTATGTGAATGTGTCCACACACAACATTGGGGATGAGAGGTAATGATGACAGAGAGGAAGAGACACTAGAGTTTGAGTATGAGAGTAAAATTCGCACCCTAACACATAGCCTGTGCTGATCTCTCTTGTCTCTCCTTTTAATGAATGCAAGTTCAATCTGTGTCATTAAGGCAGGCAGAGCTTGTACGGTAGGAAAGTGTTTAATATGTTGGCAGAATACTGGCAAAGACAGACGGATTAAATGGTATTACTTCAAGGGCAGTGGCCTCTTTGGACAATGAAAAAGAATATTGTCAGGAAAAGAATGCACTGGAGAAGAAGTTTTTTTCTTGGCTTTCAGTCAAATCTAGCACTGAGTTACCTAATGCTTTTTATTTATGTCAGAAATGTATTTAAATATAAAACACTCTTTTCCATGTTCTTCGTTATGATGCTTTCAAAATGTGGAAGTCCTAGAACGCTGCTTCTCCGACTCCTCACTTGCACAGCAAAAAGGTAAGTGTTCACTTTAAGAAGCTGACGCACATAGCAGGTACAGGCTTTCCCATCTTTCACACGTATTCAACATTAAAGTAACTGCCTGTCAGCAAGCAACTCTTTGGGAATTGTGTGTGGCAGCTCTATAAAAAAATGAAGCTCTGTGAGAGGGAAAGACGTAGTATAAGAGGGAAACGTGGGGAGGTGCGGCAACCAACCAGGCTCTTCATTCACACCTGTGAGCGACATCCTGTACCCCCCAGGGAGAACAACAGCTGAATATCATCTAGCTCCCCCCCACGCCCCTGTTCCCTTCTGTTGAACGACTCCCTTCCAACTTATCCCTTTAATAGAGCCTTTGTTTATTGATTGACATATGGCTGAAAACAGCTATACTCTTAAATTAGCAATCTGTGACAGTCTTTGTAATAAAAATCTGTCATTCACATTCTGTTTATCAGACTTATAATCACAGCAGAGCTTACTACATTTCTGACATTTCTTTTGTTTTGTGTAGACTAATACTGGAGTCCTATTACAAGATTCTCAAAACAGTTTGCTTGATTTTTGGCCCATCCCAATTTAGGTCAGAATAATTCTGGACACACATCTTCATGAAGAAAAATGTCTGGTGTGGTAAAGAAAAACCAAACATTCTGGTCTTTTAAGATGATGACCAACAATAACTTTTTATGATCTTGGACCACCAGGTCCTCTTTGGAAGATTTTCAAGCATGATAAATTTTCTTTGTCTGTGCCTCATTTCTTAAAATTTTCTCTTTGTATGTCCTAGATATAAAACAACTGTGGACATTCTAACTAATAGTCAACATGCTTAGTGTAGCACTTTGCATGAGAATGAGAATTATGCTGATTTATGGAGTTCTGTTTGTTCAATCAGTTTATTACAGTAACACAGAACAGGAGGATATACCGCAACAGATAATGATCCTGATGAAGACAAAGCTAGGGCACCATGAATTAGTTAGAGTATTAATTATCCTACCGTCTCTTTGAGGATATTCACTTGCTTGCACTCTTTTTCCCTCTAGAAACTTTATGAAAGCAAGAAGCCTTGTGCATCAGAATTCAGTATTAGTGAAGCATCAAATGAGCAACTATGTGATACAATAAGGATGCAGCACTAGTTCCAAAGTTGTTTTCAAATGACAAAACAAACCTTTATGTGGAAGAAGGTGCTTGCCAGAAACACAGAACACAGTCAGAGTCAATAGCTTCATTTTATAAAAGACAGTCGGCCGAGTAAAACTACAGCCACTCTACGTTTTTGAATGTTCAAGTCAAGTCATTAAGAGTCATGCAGTCTGTTTTCATGTTCCTTCAGTGCCCTAGCATTAGTTTGATGTAATAATCTTAATTACCCAGAAGTGTCCAAACAAGATATTTCTCTTCAGCTTAAAGCCTCGCCTGGCAAGTAAATTACCAAAAAACATTTTGCTTTTCAGTACTTTGGCTCCGATAACATATTAGTACGCAATAACACCATCCCTGAATGATTTTTAAGTCAATCTGTATTGACTTCTGTTTCCGGGAGAGCAGAACATACAACCATTTTTTCAACTTGGATAAGGTCACATTCCTACACAGTCCTTACATGGTGGAAGATATTATGAGCTCTTAGATGTCACCCCAAACATGACTAAATATAACTTTTAATCATATTGGTTCAAATCATCTTGTTGCAATGGTTTTAGTAGGAGACAAACAGTCAGTTAACAAAATCTGTTTTTTGGCTGGTGCCCATGCAGTAGTTGACAATGTCTGAGTGAAAACAATCTGGAAAAATAGCCAAAAATAAAATTATACATTAAGTCCACAATAAATCACAAAAATATGGTGTAGGTACTTCTGAACCAATGCTATGCTTATTTATATTTGATAAGCACACCAGAAAATGTTGTAAGTGCTGAATGTTTATTATTCTTGGACAAAACTCCTGCATGCCTGGGCTTCTGTTGTGAGCAGCCAGTGTCTGAAGAAAACAAATACTTTTGTTTATAATGAACAGTTATAGATTAAGAGTGAAACATTCAGGCTCGTAGAATAAGCAAACATTTCTGACTTTACATGAAATGGTCCACCTGAACCCATAGAAACTGTTTGTGTCCTGTTGGACACGGTCAGTGAGTTTCTGGGTTTGTCTCTGTCGCTCTGTTATTTGTTGTTGCTGTTGAACAACTCATGCTTGTTTGTTTGAAGGCTTGGCAGCTGCTGCAGTTCAGTGACATCATCATGCTGGCACAGTCAAGACTGACAAATGCAGTATAATAACATGGCATCGACAACTAAGAACCAATGATGTCTGCAAATAAAACAAACACACTGCTGATAAGTACCCTGATGTTATTTTAATTAATATACAGAAAGAACATCATCTCAAATGTTTCTTAAAAATGCTTTACAATAATGGTAAAAAATGAATAAATAAAAATAAAAAATCTAACAAGGAAAAGAAACACCGAATCTAATTTTATATGATAATCATTTGTCCATAATAAAATAGTGTCAGACTAGAATCATTATCACTTGCTCTATCTTCTCCGTCTTATGCATGTGTTAAATTGACAACTGACAATTTTTGAAACACACACACACAAACGCACGCGCACATCCATTAAAGATCAGGGATTTGCATTCCTGCCTTCTAAAAGAGGAAAGGTGTGGGAAGCAAGCCTATAAATATATGATGAAAATATGCAGAAAGTTTCCTAATGTCCCAATTCTCTTTGGTGACGTTAAGATTTGTTCACTATGTGCTGAAATGGCTCAAATATTAAATCTCCTGGCTAAACAGATTATAGCAGGCAGGGGAAAAAATGCAACAAATGTTCCTTACAAAACTTAATGCCATTGTTAAGAATTTTACTTCATCATGTGATGGACATAAAACAGTTTAAACTCTGTTCATGTAGATATAATTAACTGAACAAAAACATAGTATCAGCATGGGAATGACTGATTTCATTGTAAGGAGTCCTGAAAAGCCCCATGTAATTCTGATGTCATTTCATTTCATTATTTGTGAACTGCAGATGAAATCAAAAGTATTGCCTTTGACAACAGGATTACAGGAGCCTCTTAGTACAATGAACAAAATTTAAGTCCTGACAGGGAGTCCACAAGAAGAGCAGGAGTTAGAATGAAATGAGAAAAGTGGAGAGATTAGAAACAGAGGAGATGTGATCAGTGACATCAGTGTATAATTGGGGGAATGTTGAGCAGCTGTAATAATTAACAGAGATAACACAGACAGCTGAGGTGTCCACTTAGACAAATCAAAAAAGGAAACTCAACTCTGAGATAGGGTGACCCAGACGTTACCAAACCAAAGCCCAAAAGCATACTCTGTTTTGTTGCACTTCTTTGAAGAAACAAAACTCTCTTGGCACATATAGCTGACTTTTGTTTGAAGTTACAAATCATGCGATCCTCAAAACAATAAGCTTACCCTCACCATGTTAATACTAGAAGATGAGACACCTGAGGGTACGTGTTAATGGCAGCATGGATGTAATTATGCTTTTAGTATCCAGCCCCCTGCCATTCCACCCTCCAGGTGATTTTCCTTATCCAAGGCTGACTGCAGCATAACTGGACACACACTGAGAAACAGCTGTCGCTCAGTCGAGCCTCATAGGTGTCCATCACAAAGGCCTGCGGATCCAGAATTCTCACCATCTGCTGCTGTTTTGCTGGACGAGCGATGCAGGCAAGCCTATTTAATTTCTCCTGCTTGGTGTGGGAGGTATCGTCACTGACTGACAGCAGCTTGTGAGCATGTTCGGAGCCATATGGGCAAAAACTGACTGTCGCATGTTGGCAAAAGGCAAAACTATTACTGCTTCAGTTGGAGTGTTAAATTAACACTCTGTCAGACAGCTGCCTCTATCGGCACATTTAAGAGATTTATGTAAAATTCTAAACCACCAATCTTGAAGCAAACCTTTCTGATGCTTTTAATTGAAGAAGCCGATGTAAACAGCTTTTTGTTTTTTATCAATGATCAATACAGCAGGATTTATTTTGAGCCGTCAGTTGTATTCACACCTCACACATTTGGTCTGCTTTAAGCGGACCACAGTTCTTTCCCCCATTGGTCTGAATCTTTTGTGCAGGTGTGAAAACACTCAAGCAAACCTTGGAGTGTACTGAACAGAGACCCACTTTTGAGGTGGTTTTGGTCCATTTCCACACAATATAGAGCGGTTCATTTCTGGAATACCAGCCAGCCTTGATCCAAACCAACTAAAAGAAAAATATCTTTTTGAACATGATGTCTAGACTGTTTCTGGACATCATGGTAAAAACAAACCCTTGAATGTCGCTAATTCTATTACAATGAAGGGAAATGTATGTAGAAACACTAAACCCAGAATTTTACAATTGCATGCATGGCTTTTAAGATGAGAAGATCATTGGAGGCGAGATGTGAGAGAAGCCACACAATGAAGGTGTTCAGTCTAATTAGATGTCTTTATTTGACTTCTGAGGTTTTCAAGGTTGCAGGACTCTGGGTTTTCTGATTGGTTTAGGAGTTGAATTACAAACTAATACATTTACAGAATCAGAGATGTGTTCTTTTTGCTATAAGAGAAACTGTTTGTGGGGACATATCTGAAGATATACTGGAAGCCGACCACTGTTTATCAAGGAGAACCAGGCTGAAATAACAAGGTCTCCATGTAGGCTATGATGTGTTGATTTTTGAGTAAAAAGGTGTTTAGAAAGCTACATGTAAATGGCTGAATGTTTGTGAAACACCCTAATTAAATGGGCTGTGAGATGAAGTGATAACCAACCACTGTGGGCCAGGAATAGTTGCTTCTCACTACTGAGTGCCACATAACTACTGGGAAAATGTCCAGTTCTGTATTTATTTTAATGTAGAAATGTTTCTTTGGAGATGCACACAGTGAGATCTGGAAAGTCCTAAAGAGACAGTTCAACACTAGAAAGGTGTTGTAGTGGTTTGTTCAGAAAAGGAAGACAGAGAAACACCCACATTCCTAGGCGATAACCTTATGACAACACAAAACTTTATTAGCTCAAAAAGTCTTTGTAACGAATCAAAGGAAAAGGATAACCCATGAAACACATTGCCAAAAAAGTTCTCACGCCTCCTTACAGTATGTACTCACACAATACATACTCACCCACACATGCTCATTAAAGCTGCTCTCCCAGACTCACTTTTGTGAAAAAAAACTCGTCACAAGGACACCATCACAGAGGAGAAAGATGACTTTAATTAGAGCAACCTTTCTGTATGTAAAACACAATGTTGAAAGCTTTAAATGTGTTAATATACACACAGCCCAAAAATAAAAGCTAGTAAGTTATTCCCTTTAAATTTATGGTACATTTCTTTGCAAAGTTCTTCTACTGTGTTTACTGAAACAAAAGTTGAGTTTATATTATACATTTTCAATAGCTTTGAAAAAGGGGAACATTTTGAAGACAGATTTGAATTAAATTTAAAAATAATAAATAGCAACTAAAAAAATAAATCAATATTATTTTAAAAACATTCAACTCTAAATTGATTAAAAATATCAAAATAAAGTAATTAAGTCCATCTTATTTCTTTTTTCAAATTCAAATGCATTTTGTCTCTGCATATATTTAAATTAAACTAACTTTGCTGCTTGATAATTTTTTAAAATAGAATTCTTTCACATGAGAGCAAGGCCCGAATTGAACATGCAAAGCAAAATGCACCGCTTTAAAAAATGCCTTCAGTTTATCCTGGGCACAAATTGAGAGAGTATTGATTTTTAGGTGCAACAACTTCCTTGGTCAGCAACATTCTATTCCTGGATGCATCATATCATCAGGAAGCCAACGAGACTTGATTTGCGCTGAGGGACATTACATTACCTTGTCTTCCCTCCAGTTCCAGTGATCTATTTCTATCAAAGCACTCCAAACTATATTGCCATTTAAGTTAAATTTAGGTTATCCCGAGAGACTGCATGAAGGAAAATCTCATTGTTGTTCTGCTGTGGAGGCGGCTCTGTATCCCCGCCATTAATTGCCTCTCTTCTTCAGTATTCCTTCTGCAAGCAATCTCATCAGCCCGTGTGACACATTACCTAGCAAGCATGAATGAAAACCGATGGTAATGAGTGGTACTTTTTCTATGCGTCAGCAGACACTCATATGTGGTAAAGCGGAAACAGGAACTTTGCGGCTTGTGCCGAAATGCTTGAACGTATAAAACAACTGCAAAAATGTCAATTTGATCTCCAAGAGCTTAGGATGCAGAAAATCCTCCGATGAAATGGGATCGGAAACTCTTGAGCGCTTGACAGTCTGAAAGCGACGAATGAATTTTTAAAAAAGAGTGTAGCTCATAATCTTATGTATGGATTTCAGTATGTTTAAAGTAATGATAAAAAAAATCTGCGTCAAAATGTAATACTCTTCCAGAGAAAATTTTCCATCATTTGTCCTTTTTATGTAATAGGAAGGTGTGAGAGCAAAACTTGACAAAAACCTTGTGGCAGATATTTTTACGACGGTAAACCAAAAAATGAAAACATTTTACTGGTCCTCCACATCCGCTTTAGAACTTGTGGGGAATGATCTTTCCAATCTGTTGTACCCGGATTGTTGAATGTAGCTTTTTCTGTGGAGTTTAGAATCTGTGGAAACTTTTAAAGTATCCACAGCTACACTCTGATGCAAACAACAGCAAAACAGGCTACAAACATGTGTAAACAGAAAGTGATTGATGATTAAAGAAAATCATTATTGCTAACTCTGGAACATAAAAAACAAATACCTTTAAAGATACTACAATATAAAAAAAATAGAATCAAAACTCTACAATCAAGACAAATGCAAAAAAAAATAAAATAAATAATAATACTGCAACCAGAGGAAATAGAAGTAAGGGGGAAATGTTGCAAATAGTAAAAACAGAAAATATGAAATGCTTTAAACTTGCTCCAGAAAACGGATTTGCTCAAGGCCACTAGCAAGTGTTGACCAACAAATCAAATGGGAATCTCAGAGATTCTTAGTAAAGAAATACCAGATACATAAATACCATAGACATGCGAAGCTAGTGAAGTCAGATGGTCAAAACAAGTAAACAAAAAACAGCATTGGCTGCAAGTTTCAGGTTCATCTGGTGAATTTGATTATTTAGTATTTTTTTAGTCTCACATCCATCTCCAGCATCTGAAATCTTACTGATCTTCTAACAAATTGGCAAAACTTCATTACTTCATTAGACAATGCCATAATGGAACAGGTCAAACCAAACAGCAAAATCTTAACAGAGAAACAAGATTATTATTCTAATATGTAGACTCATCTACATATCTAAACATTTAGTACAGGGCAACTCAAAATGTTGCTTTAAGTAAAAAAGTCCCCAACAAACAAAAAAGAAAAAAGAAAAACAATTAAATGTACCTTGAAACAAAAGAAACAATCTGTGACAAGGCGGCTTTTTGCAGCTGGATTTTACAGTGAAAATGAAAAGTTGAGGCAGAGTCAGGTGGAACAGCAATGGCTTGTTCTTCTCACAGCATAAATTATCATTTTACAGGTGAAACTGCTGCCTCAAATAGTCCCAGCTGTGACAGACCAAACCACCTTTAATTCACTGAGTGATCTCGATTCATCAATCCACCTATTTAAATAAAATATATTTTACTAAATACAAACATTTCAACTTACTTTTTATAAATATTTAATGTTTTATCATTACACCATAATGAAACACCACAAAAAACATACACAATCGCCCCTCCGCTCCCACTTTTCAATGGCTTCTCAATGAGGAGAAGGATACATGCTAACCAGTAAATATATTCAATAAATACAGTTAAAACATCTTCTCTGCAAATTGTTATTTACTGTATGTGCAAATCTATGCTTAAAGTGCTTGTTAATGAAGTGCAAACAGTGGTACACAGTGACCTAAGTAAAAATAGTCAGAGTAATGAAGATCTCTTCATTACACATTCATATTCTGCCAATGGTGCAGAACGTTCGCTTTAACTAAAACGTATAGACTGATGTAATCTACCACCACAAACAAACTTAGGATAGTGTGTGAAGCAAAGTTGCAGTAGCAGTGTTTAAATTAAAGTATTATGACCAACTCTAGAAAGATTAAATAAATCTGAAATCAGGATAAGGGACTTCAGATTTATACAATATACAATAAACCACTTTATCACAAATGTCCACAAGAAATTAGGAGGAAGAATTTTGTTTTTCTTGATTTCTTCAAACATCAAGTCTTTCTCTACTCAAGACTCCTTCCAGTGGTCTGCATCACTGTTTTTGTGGAATGAATTTGCTGTTTTCCCTATTTGTACCATTTCACCTTTCACTTCTATCCTGTGATTGGAGCATTTTTGTTTGATTGTACATCTTTGCTTCTATTTTCTGTGATTCCAACATATTTTGTTTGCAGCAAGTTTTCTGTTGGATTTGTTTTTGTGTTTTGGAGTTTGCATCATTCATTGGTTTTCAGCTTGTTTTGCCGCACGCATACACCTGCATACATACATATCTTTCAAATATTTATTACACTAGGTTTGTACCCTCTCCAAAATTGGGATGACAAAAAAAAAAGAAATAAATAAGAAACTTGTGTTTGTGTTGCTTAATTTGTCTGACCTATCAGTTTATATCCTTAAGCTTCATGTGAAACCAAAACCAGTGGTGTAATCAAGCTTAAAGCAGTGAGAAATGCTGATAATATTGGATTTTTATAAAGACCACCTTGTGCAACACCTGAACCACACCGGTGGTGCTGGATTGCAAGTAAACACAGACACACAGCATCTGCGTGTCTTCAGAGCAAATGTTGCCACTCTGTTTTTGCACAGTGTAAGTCTTACCTCCACTTCCAAATAAAAAGCTGTTGAATAATTTCCGGAAGAGCAAAGATCATCTTAAATTTATTGTGTAAACAACAAGCTGCTCTTTTACTTCTTTCATTCTTAAAAAAAGTAACATCCACTCACATGGCCGGCTGAAACATTTATTCTGTAAGATAAAGAAAAAAAGTTCTACTAAATACTTAAATAAAAATCAATACTTCATCTTACTTTTTAAATCTTTGTAACAACCCTGAAACAACACAAGTCCCATTTTACAACTGTGCCAGAGATTTTGTTAACTAGACTTTAAGAATGTCCGCTAATGACAGTGTGAGGAACGACTTCCCTGAGCCAAGAAAAATCCTCTCCAGAGAAAAGCTCTGAACAATCAATGAATTCTGATTAAATCACTTATAGCGACAGTGAGGGGCCGCTACAGATGAGACGCCTGTCCGAGGGTGACGTGACGTGATTCATGACAACCCTGAGAGTCATTCATTCCTTTTTGGGCGGTCATCCCTCCGAACCTCTAGGTCAGCCACGTGATAAATATAGATGTTGACACGCAGATTCTACCAGTCATAGGGGCAGACGATTCATGTAGTGGGAGGGCTGAATGTGGCCCCGTGTCCACACCTGACACCCTCCAATTATATGTGACAGATGCTTGGCGCGTGTACACGCACATTAATACTCTGCAGGGTGGAATCAAATCTCCATATACGATACCGGGTACCCCACCACCACCACCAGCCCGCTACTGCTTCTTTTCTTTTGTTCTCTGGATGCAAGTGACCAGATGTGGCCCTACTACAAATTTAATAAGGATTCTGAGATGTCGGTGTGTGTGGCTGCCTGTTGTAAAATACACTTTAACATTTATTGAGTTTGCTAGATAGATTGCTTATGTATTACACTTATATGAAACCGAAGAAGTGTATATGAGTTTGTGTCCCATTGTGGCGAGACTGACATACACGTATTAACCCTATATAGATTGGTTTCTCCAGATCATCTCATTAGCAGGCTCCATGTGTCAATGGTTAATCCCTCAGTCTCTCAAGGGATGCCCCCCATCCTGCTACTCTACTCCTGTCAGCCCCTCATCACCACCTCCACAGATGGGTCCTTTTATTTCCCTACAGAATACTAATGATGCCCATTGAAGGATTCCAAAAGGCCGGTTTCTCCCCTTAATACCGAATGGTGGAACTGAATGGTGCAATGATGCAAGCAGTGGCCAGGGGAGGGAAAAGGGAGGGCTTCAGGAGCAAACAGACAACAGCCTAATGCAAACAAAGATTTTCTCCATTGATGTTTAAGTGGCTCCTTTTGAATTCATGTTTTGTCAATCTTGTCTAATGGAACAATATAATAATAGACCATTAATTCATCAAACCCAATGTACAGAGTTTTGGATAGATGAATTTGAGAATGTACAATCATTAATACAGAATTGTAATTGGTGTGCTTGAACAACAGTACTTTCTGTTTTCAATAAAAAAAATGACAAAAGAGCAGTTACTCATCCACCCCTTTCTTTCTCTCTAAATAGCAATGTAAATACAATAGTTAAATTCACCTTGACAATTGCATTTAACACAACTTATGAGGTCAAAAATAAATAATTAAGTGCAGTAGACAACCTAGAACAAAACAGCTTTCATGTGGTTGTTGATTTCATTTTCCATCAGGACTTGACAAAGGTACCTCAAATGTTTGGTTTAATGACCGTGATGTTATCATCCTTGATTGGTCAGCGGACTTGTCCCACACAAAGTCCCACAGAATTGTATTATTAATTGGAAGCTGAGAGAAATCAGATCCAACAATGCAGATGACCTGAAAGCCATTATTAAAGGAAACTGGAGACCGCCTCCATGCATCAATTGATGCAGAAAGAGATGCAACCAAGTAATGAATCTATAGACATTTTATGTTAAAATGCCCTTTTTTTTTATTGATCTCATTATAGTATAAACATTTTCTGACACTGATTTTTTTGGGATTTTGTTGCCTGGAAGACATAATCATCAAAACAATAAAAGGAAAAAAAAATAACTTGTGACATTTTAAATAGTATAACGAATTGACATAATATGAATTGCACTTTCTGGAATGAGTGAAGACAAAATATTGAACTTTTCACAATGCTCGGTGAAAAGGTATGATTATTGGTTGTACTTCTGTATAGTCATATTTAATTACAATGTGTCCTGTTAAACCTAATTTGTCAGATGTTCTTTTTTAAAATGACAACCTTTAAGCAGGTATTGAACATTTTTCAAAATATGTTTTTACTAGTCTGATGTAATATAGGAATCTTAAATATTGTTTTTATTAGCTTGTAAGTGGGGGGGAAAAGATAACAGTCTAATTAGTCTATATAATATTTTTACTTATGGAAAGTTTTGTAAAATCAGAGTCTGTAATTTGAATAAAATGAAATTAAAAACAAAACAATGTTCTTCACAATTTCTGTTGCCTCATGTCTCTTATAAGTGATCATAGGGACTTGCACACATTGCAAAGTTGTAAGTTTTTTTGTGTGTGTATTTTCACAAGTTTGTAGATCTTCACAGTTTGCATCAAAGCACTCCAATGAGCTCCCAGCATTTCTCAATCCTAAATGTTTGATGGCAGCTGGAGGTTGATACCTGAAAAAACTTATCCAATCCACTCTGCTCAAGCTCCTTTGTATAGCACACCGCACTGCAGCTATGCGATATCTAAGCTGTAGCTAAAGTTATATCTATTTGTCCTTGATACGTGGGTGGCTTGGTCGTGTCAGCCTGTTTGTGTCTTTCCAGTTGATGTATTTGTGCGGTCTGTTTTTCTCTTTCACGTCTTCTCTCGATCGCGCCAAAGCCAAAACTTACAGTTATTAATGATGATTCTGACAAAATATTAAGTTATTTTTTTCTGAAAAGAACACAATTCTTTTGTTTTTTTAATCTTAAAAACAAGAAGGAAAGCATACAAAGATGAATGGATGAATTAATAATACAAAAGCTTATTGTACAATTCAGCAGTTCAGACCTGCTTGGTCCATCCAAAATACCATGCCTGCTCATCAGGGACTGAAATCACTACATACATTTCCATTTTACCCATATTCGTTTTCTTTAACCTTTACCAAAGTGCTTGTGTCGTCTGACTTCAACTATTGACACGACTCTGGATGCAAACCTCCGACTCTGACGTGACACAACAGTCTAATGTAATCTTTTGGAGACAAAGTGGTTTATGTTCAGAGTGGACATTGAAAGCCATCAGAGCAAGAATGATTGTAATGAGCTAATACCCATAATAAAATAAAGCTGGGAAAAGTTGATCATTAACCTCCCATATTACAGCAAAAACATTCGGTTCTTACTGAGCCACAAGTGAAATTACAGTGCTGTTAGAAATCTGAGGATATTGCAGAGATCCCTTATCTGTCAAGAAGCCACATTGAGGAACAATATAACCCAAGTCTTTAAATGAGGAGCTCATGAAATGAGCACTGAAAATTAATAAAGATGGAGAATTAGTGTCCTACTACAAATTTTAACTTTAGTGGGAAATAATTGGCTTACTCAGTGACTATGTTGTCTTTGCAAAATACAAAATAAAGTCTAATGATTCTTAAGTTGAAATGATCAAGAAGAAAACTGAGAACTTATCAGAAACTTTTACAACTCACTCACGCAACAGCCTAAATCAGATAGGCAAAGTTATTTCAGCTATTTTTCCAATAGAAAAGACAGCACAGCGTTAAAGGCACAAACTATTTCTGGAGCTCATAGATGGAAAAAACGAGACTGTGTGGGGGGTTGAAATAACACAAAGCTCCCAAACCAAACTAAACTGTTATCATAAAGCCAGGTTTGCATTTTTTTTATTGTATCACTAGGATTTTTTTTTAATAGTGAAAAATCTCTGTGGGTGCATAATAAGTAGGGCTGCACCAATACCTGATTTATTTTAAAATTTATTTCTTTTTTCTTTAAAACAGAGTAAGAGTTTTAAAAAAATGCAGCCTAATGTACTTGGTATTGCCAAGGAAGTTAAAGTCATGCTGCTGTTAATTGGTTTGATCAGCTTAGCTTCTGTCTTTTTCTTTTATTCATATGGTTCACATTCAGTTTATGGTGCATTAAAGCTGCTAACTGGGTTACAGCATTAATGCTCAAAGTGACAGGCTACTGATGTCTGTTACATTACTCTGGTACCAAGTCCTGTATTTTCTGAGCACTCTATGAATAAAAGTACACATTTGGTATCTGACAGGCGCCTGACGCTGGTATCCACATCAGTGCATCCTCGATTGAAAAGAAGCAGTTGTTAGTAGCATATAGGCAAAGTACGGTAGCTACAGAAACTTTAGAAAATATGAAAAAAATGATATAGACAGAAAAAAACATAAAGGACATACATTTTTTAATTTAAAACACATTTCCCCAGTATTGAGTTTTTTGTGGTTGGCTGAAAATATTTTCAGTTGGAGTTCAATGTTAATGAAGCGTTTACATGTCTACTCCTCAGAAATTTAATAAAGCGGTAAGACATATTTGCCTCAGCTTTACCCTGACAGTGTTGTCATTTTATGAACTCTGTTAACCTATCTTGGCATATCTCTGCGTTGGTCTCAGAGGGTCTGAAAAGAAATGGAGCTGGACATTTGTCTCAATGAATATTGCATTTCTTTCCCCTGCAGTCACAGGTTGAATTATTGAAGGGAATGCACTTTCAAAAACAGTCTCGGTGAGCTCCGTCGAAGATACAGCAGACGATAGCCTTTTGGCTCATTCTCTTTATTGTGGCGTTAAAGAAAGACCTCTGCATGAGCTCGAGAGATGGAAAGCGTGGTGGAATTCCTCCCTGCTGGCTATAGCACAGACCGACTTGTCTGCCTGCAGAAGCAACAGATGGCCGCGGTCTTTGGTTGCTAGGAAACTGGTAATCAAATACTTTAATTCAGATTGATTTAGGAGTCTGAGGTTTATTAAAAGAAGGGTGAAGTCTTTTGTTATTCAGATGGCAGGATGTCTCATTTGGTAATACGGTTGGTAAATATTTGCTTTCAAGGCTGGATGTAGATTTGGCATTGTGCTCTGGACAGGCTGCAGATTTGTGCAGAAAGCCGACAATTGACTGAAAATGGGTGATAATATCTGAATGAGAGAGGAATGAATGAATAACAGCAAAAGTTGAGAAAACTGAATATCAAATTCAAATGTGAAATTCTTTAAGAGATCACTTTGGTTGCTATATTTTACCTCAAGTTTTTAGTCTTTGTCAGAAATTCTAGAATTTGAGCTAGTAAACATCTAAGAGAAAATGATTGGTTGACAGAAATGCTCTTGTGGAAATTAAGAAGATCACACATAGGACAAAAGAGAAATACAATCTTGAAATCAACCCTAAAACACATAGGATTCCATTTCATTTTGGATAGTTAGTAGACAACGCAGAGATAATTTATCTAACTTATCATATAAGGTAATAACAGCATGAGTCACATTTTCAAGCTCTTTGGTTTGCAACTTGTCTAAGCTGTAAAAAAATATTTCACAGCAACATTTATCTGTTTAAAAGCAGAATCTTAGATTCCTAACAGCAGAAAGACTGAATGAAACCCAGGGGCCAACAGCTAAAAAAATAATCAACATTTTGCAAATAACAATGCACTTTCACTAAATTCGGTTGAAATAAGCAAATAGAATGTGATACAAAATACTATGAAGGTTCCAGTAAAGAATTTAAATAAATTGTTACACATTTTTAAGTAGATGTTTTGCATATATTGTTGTTTTCTCTTCTGATGTACCTCTTTCATCAGAAGAGATACCACAATATACATCCATCCAATGCCTCGTTCTTGATGAAAACAAAAACCATGACAGAAAATATGAGGCAAAGTGAAAGCAATGGTAGGACTGCCATGTCTAATGTTGACTGATTTGTTGATTTGGCTGCTGTTGGTGGAGGAATAGTTAAGCCCCCTGTGATGCTGCAGTGTTGCAGTCAGTTCTCTCAGTTAGAGGGACTGATCGGAGCTGGTATAACATTTCCCTGGAGAGTTCATACATAGATCTAAACAAAAGACAGACCAACCTTCAGGAAAAACAGCCACAGCTATTTCTGTCAGCACAAATCTTTCAACAAGAAAAAACAAAACTATAATTTAGTGTTTAATCTAAATTTCCCCATATACTATTGCAGAGCATTATGTTTTCATTTTAAATAATGTAAGTCTGAGATATGATTCATAGACAAAGAAAAATAGATAATATAAAATGATAAAAATCCTTATCTGCACATACCACAATGACAATTCCTTTAAAGCAATCTTCTCACAACTAATCAGAAGTTGCCACAAATACTACACCTTGTTGAATCACATAATTTATACTATGTATGCACTGAGGCATTTTACAAAGTCAAAAATTAAATACAAAGTACAAAGAAACTTCAGCAAAAACCAAATAAAAACTAAATTAAAAGAAAGTAAAGACAATATAAAAAACTAAAAGACAAACATCAAAAGTCTTTTGATATATATTTGTCTTAATCCTCATTTTGACCAAAGGCAGATTAAAGGTGTCGTGCAACTCATGGTGAATATTATTTTGTAGTGATGGGACAGCAACAGAAAAAGACAGACCACCCGCTGCTTACACTTTGATTGAGGAACATCCTGCAGACTGTAAAGCTGTGCTGGGTTTTCAAACAATTGAATAAGTAGAGTGGTGCAAGGACATTTAGTGCAACAGTTTAAGCTGTACCCTAAACTGAACCTTCAGCCAGCGCAGAAATGTTCATGTTTACATGAGTTAGTTACTAAGAAAGTGCCAGAGTGTTAAACAAGCTGTAAACAAGAGAAAACCTGTGGTTTGTCAGCACCACAAGTTGATGCTGACAAACAAAGCATTATGAATCGTTAAAGTATTTCTCTTTTTCCAATGCCGGGCAGCTCCTTCTCCAACATCACCTTTCATTGTATTTGCTGTTGGTTCTCAGTACGTCCAAACCACCTCAACCTTATTTGTTCCTCTGATCTACCAAGCAGCCCCAGTGACTCTATTTACAAAGTAGAAGACTTATTGCATTTTTTTTCTGGTATATGACAGTGAAAGTGACTAAACACAATATCTGCAACAAACTTGTCAGATTTCTACTTGTAAAAAATAACTTAAGATCATGAACTGTTTTCATTTCACTTCGCAACTCTGTCATTTTGTGATGATCTCTCACCTGCAACAGAAGCTTGTGGCGGTTCTCACAGCAAAATTGAGATGTTTCAGGGATATTTATGTTCTTTCAAAGCAGTTTAACATACTAAACAACAGGAATTTTTGGTTAAATTCTATATAGTCATTGAGAATAGGAAACACTCATGAACAGTATATTTTTATAGCTCCAAATTCAGCATTTTTTTTTTTACATTAGGAAATCTCATAGTGTAAAGCAGTTTGCTGCATATTGCAAAGTGGAATTTCACATTAAAAGATTTATTAAAGCCGTATTACCTGTTAACTGTACTTACTGCAATAACTGTAATATAAAAGCAATTATTGTGTCTTTTTTAAATTGAAGAGAGCTATTAAAAGCATTGAATCATTTTCATACCCACATTTGACATTTCCTCCATCATGGCTAAGATATAAAAGCGTCTCTCTCATTTTCTTCTTTCTCAGAATATGCATGGTTTTCTTTTTTTCTTTTTTTTTTTTCTAGTGTCAGGATGATTTTCTTCTAATCACAAACCATTAGACAGATTTATAACCACTTGTCAGATTTTTGCTTCCCCAGAGACATTTTCTGGTGGCAGCACGTCAACAACCTTGTGACACCTCAAGTCCCAATCCTCCACCATTCACACACCAGTGAACCACGAAGCAGATGGAATAACAACTAAACATTTAAAATAAAACCTGCACCACAGATAAAACGCCACATAGCTTTTTTGGTAGTGCAGGACCAAATATCTTTTTCCAAAATTTTATGCCTGAAGTACATATAGAGCATATGTTAAATTTTAATAAGGAGATGCTAAATGAAGAGCTGTTTTTCTATGAAACTCACAGGGTGTCTCGTGTACCTAGGGGAATAAGGGTTACATTGCTGCAGGCTACCACTGCACAAAGAGCCAGAGATGATGGTTACTGAAAGATATGTTTAGTTTACAGAGTCTCTGGGGCCAGAGCTTCACAGGAAACACTTTACTTTCTTATGAAGTGTAAACTAAAGCAGGCTTATGCATTAGAAATACAAAAAAAACATTCATCTTAGAGAATAAAAAAAATAGAGCAATGCTACAAAAACCTAAAAAGACAATGCTATTTTAATCCAAAACAGTTCCTGGTTTTAAGTGACAGTTTCACAATGAAAAGTCCATCTGCTCTGTTTTTTTTGGTTGCTTATTAAGAACTGTGCTCATAATCATCTAAAATAATGAGTGCTATCTTGTAGAAGTGTGTGGCCGCATCTTGAGTCGATAAATAGACTGCACCATCTAACCTCTTGCTCTTTCTGCGCTGCAGCACTGTCTGAGTAAGTTCCTTCAAACTAATTGTGTGCTGAGTGTAAATATAAAGTGACAGTTTTTCTTATGTTTAGTTGGGAAGAGGACACTTATTTTCACTGCTTGCTTTAATAAGGAAAACTTTGTTAAATAGCTTTTTCAAGGCTGATTTTGGACTAACAGCAGCAACCTGCAGAAAACGCTTAATGAGTCCTTCTTTTTAACTTAATTTGAAGTAAAATTGTTCATATGTATACTCAACTGAAGACATAAAAACAAGCCAGACTGCTGGCATTGAAAGCAAAAACAAACTCTTCTTAATACCAGCTCAAACCCACACTACATTAGCAACAACTCAGTCCAAAGTAAACAGAACTGAAAGTTTTCTCCTGGAAAACCATTCCATGTGGACTCTTTCTGTCCTTCTGTTTGCTGGAAGCAGACTGCAGTGGAGAAGATCATTCAAAATGGACTGCTTGGCAAAGGCCCACTTATCTACTATGATAACCCAAGAGAGAAACTGAGACACAGTTTTCAGCAGTCTTCTGAGTCTTCACTAAGTAAACATCTGTTCCCATCTCATTTAAGTGCTGTTATTTTAGGAAAGGTAGACCTGAACAACACCTTGCAAATGTACGTACCATGAACAACTAAGCCATTCATTAGTTGTAGGATGCAATTATCCTTCCAGATCAAATTGATTGTATTAATAGCTAAAATTATAATTTTAAAAACTGCATTTTGTTTTTACTCCAGTCATCATTTACCGTAAAAGTTTCCGACTGAAATAGTTTCACTTTCTTTTTGACAGTTGGTTGGATTTGGGGGGCAAACGTCACTGTTCAGGCTGCAGGTCAGCCTTGCAGACTGATAACATCCTGCTGGTGTTTTGTCTACATAGGTTTGTGGCAGTCTTCTTTTCGCCAAGATAGAAACAGCTCTGGTCATGTGATAATTTACTCTGAAAATGTGATACTGCATCAGTATCATCCAAACTCTCTAAACTTTCAATATTTGCTGAAAATGAACTGAAAATTTAATCAGTAAGCTTTTTGGAGTCCTTGAAAGTGAAATAAATTTCTTGGTCGCTATTGTAACTGGTGGGTTATTTTGAGGCTTTTGTTAGGGCGGGTCGTATTTGACCCCTAGGACAAAGGGAGTAAACAGAATGTTGGGATCGCACGAGGGTTAACTCAAACAGTAAAGGTCTGAAGATGGGGAAAGAGTGTTCAATAAGCTCACATACTGATGTAAAGCTGCCTTTGTGGCTCCCTTATTGCACTCAAGTGTCATATGGAGCACCAAAGCTCCTTATACCACTTGGGACCTTTGTTACAAAGCAAGATGAGTGGCTTAGCAAAGTAATTTTAGGTTCAACTTTAGGTTTCAAGTGTCACAAAGTCGCATCAATCTCAAAAGAATCTCCTGAGGATTTGCAACCCTTTGTAAGGAAATCATACAAAAACGAAGTCCAGAGATTACCCAGTACTTTTATCTCTCCTTCTATCCAATGAAACGTAATTCAGGTCAGAATATCTTGCTGAGAAAGAGGCAATCCTTTAAGAAGCTGATACAACATCAGTCGATATGGATTTTTTAAATGTAAACTACACATTTCAGACAATTACTTTTGTTTCTTTTTTGCTAATAACAAATCACATAGCATTTAATTTACCAGAAGTGGACATCACAGTTATTTTTGTTCAATTATAGATATTCACATTTGTGAGGGAATTTGCAAGACTGTGGTCCACCCCATCATTTCTAAGTGTACAATTGAAAAGTCATTATTACAAGGGATAAAAAGCTTTACTCTGTAGCACTCCTCCAACACTTTAGAAACTTAGAAGTAAAGCTAAGAATGATTGGCAAGGAGTGAAATGGGATTAGGCATAATATACTTCTAACTTGCCTACAGACACACAAAAGACTCTGTTTCATTATTTCCATTGTTTTGGGTGCATTTTACAAACCTCTTTTGCGTAACCTTTATGTAACATTGTTATATACTCACAACAAGAAGCTCCATGGGCTAAATAATGCCTGAAATGGAGTATTTCTCTGAGTGGAGCTTGGATGTTTTTGTTTCTTCCCCTCCAAGACTTAAGGTTTCCTGACGAACTCCAATAACAATCTTGTTGTGTTAATTGTAGAATCTAATTTCCACTAAATAAGTTTTTTTTTCCTGTGATCTTGAAAAAAATACACAATATATTAAAGCTTGTGCACCTAATCCAAATTTTTATAAATCCCTAAAATATATTTATGCTGCTACCATTGTAGAAAGAATAGTTTAAATGCATATCTGATTTTTGTCATTACATTCATAAGCAGAAAATGTAAGACTTATTATTGCAGGATATCAAGTTGTATCTCCTACAAAATTCACAATATATTCACCTAGTTGTTCTGTAGTGTGGTTATATTTGTACAGTCTAATAAGAAAACTCGGGAGACATCCTTGTGGGAGGCAGCATTGAGTCTTATGCTGGAGTAGAGACT
Source organism: Poeciliopsis prolifica (assembly GCF_027474105.1). NCBI lineage: Eukaryota > Metazoa > Chordata > Actinopteri > Cyprinodontiformes > Poeciliidae > Poeciliopsis > Poeciliopsis prolifica. The sequence continues at coordinate 16,814,359 of NW_026562383.1, read as the reverse complement.
CAATGGCTCTTTCTAAGTCTTCTTCCTGCCAGTCAAAAACTCTAAAATCTAGTTTCACATCAGTGATTCCAACACAGGCAGCTGCAGCTTATTGGCTACTGTCTAAAGAATTATGATGTTAAACATAAAGCTGAAACCCAGACAGTGCAGTTCGACACACAAATTTGAGTCTCCAGGTGAGTGAGTCCAGGATGGATGACAGCTCACACTGCATTAGTCACAGAGCAGCTTCGTCTAAACTGGTTAAGCGATGCATTAGGTGGGCAAAACAAAATGGATGAGTGGATGTTAATGCGACGGGTGTAATGAGTTACTCTGCTTATTACATTTCTCTGAGTGGATTGCTCAAACTCACACGGTGCTTGTCAATAAGTTAACATGCAATGCTTGTTGCATCAAAGTGTAGGACTGGACAGCTTATGACAAGCTTACACAGCTTGCCTTATTAATTTGAAAGTAGAGCAAAGAGCTGCAAAGTTGAAGCCAAAGAGCTCGCTCTCAAAGGTGGTATTATTATCAAACTGGAGGGTTTTTTGCAACTCTTGCCACATCACACACTGAGAAAAGAGAATGAAGCTCCAACTTATTAAACATTGAGATAATTTGTTACATGTAATCAAATCAAGTTTGTTAAACTCACTTTATATATGTTTGTTTAACAAGAAAATTCAATAAACACAATATATTTATTTGGATAAGCTTGATTTGATTACTTGTAACAAATTAACACTTTTTTTTCATTAAGTTCCATCACCTGAATTACATTTATGAGCACAGCGGGAATTTTTAACAGACATAAATTTGAACAAAAATTATTTAAGCTTTACTTTCTCAAAGAACAATATGCGGCTCAAACTTTCATGCAGTGTAACTTTTTATTTTATAGTCAGGAGTGCTACACTTTATTTTTCTTCAGTTTAGAGTTTGTGTGATGAATGTTCAAAGTTAAACTTTCTTAGTTATCTTTTAACTAGGGCGGGCTTCTCTGCTTTGTTTACATCTGTGTGCTGCAATTAGTAACTAATTGGTGAACATAAAGAGCCAAAAACTACACACACCAGCATTGAAAGGAGAAAACAAGAACGTTTTAACAGAGCCATGTGACTGGGCATTGATTAGCAGAAAAAAAAAAATCAGAAGTTAGTTGAAACAATGTTGCAGATAATGTGAAACAGTAATGCAGACCGTTGTTTATTTATATTGTTGATCCACATTAAGCATGCATGTTCACACACTATTTTCTGCACAGTTCAGGGTCATTCGCAAATTCTTCCAAATATGAGGGCAATAAAAGACTAGATTCAATGAAGTTCTGAAGAAAAGTGGTCAGAAAGCTCTTATACTGATAGAGTTGGGTTTAAATATTTTCAATGTTCAAAAAAAGTTAGTTAAGATGTATATTTCCACCTATTGTTGAGGAATACATTTCTTGTTTTTTTGTTTTTATAAAATGTTGTACCTGTCATTTAATGGAAGTACCTAACTTTAGTTCCTACAATATTTATCAACAGATTGTGAAAGGCTGGGCTGCTGTGTGATGAAGAGCAAATTTCCCTTGAGACAGAAATGACATTGAGAGCGACAACAATAACTCAGGAAATGTGTAGGAGTCTGTTCAAATTCAACACTGAAGAAGACGAGTTCAGTGGTCTTAGAGTGCAGGAGGATGACAAAGAAAGGCATCGATAGCTTTTCCTGATAGGATTCTCTAAATAGGCACTGTTTGGAAACAACATTTATGCTATGAATCTCTTTATGTTGCCAGTATTTATTACAAGTTAAGAAAACGTGTATCTCTTGTTAGAATGTGGGACATGCTTATAACAAAGTGCAACCTGTATGTGCTTGTATAATTTTTTCAAAGTTAGTGAGTGTGGGTTACTTTTAGGTGTCATGATACATACAGTATGCTCACAAAAATAAAATTGTCAAATTCATTTCCTTTCTTATACCTTTGTGTGAATTTGTTAGTCACCGAGACTGTTTGAAATACATTAAATTTTGTGCTTGTAAATTCACAAAATATTTCAAATTTCAGTGACTATGAATGTTTTTATGAAGCATTATAATTTTATGTAAAGCAAGTATCCCAAGAGTGGATAGCCCTCAAGCAAAACTGAAAAATACAACAACAATCATGAACGGTAAGTTGACAAGAAAGTTATTGTGAATAAACCACAGACCACTCTGTTGCCTTAGTTATTTGATTATTTTTCACAAGATATATCTTTATATGTAGCCACTTTTTGACCCTTATTTAAAGAAGCAAGAAATACATTGTAAGCAGAAACACATCGACGGTGGTCCTTTTCACAGTCAGGAGGAAAAATGTGGCAGACAAACTTTGTCTGGATTGTCACATTCTGGATGAATAATGCCTCGTAATGTGTTTGATAAAACCAACAAAACATCATTAATCTCTTTTAAAAAAAACTGTTTGTAATCTGATTACATTTTTAATCAGTGAATAACCCAATGTCCACTGAGAAGAGCTGTCGCCTTGATGCTGCACACCCTATTAATTTAGACACAGCTGTTTCATCTGCCCATCTGCTTCAGCTGGCACTCTGTGCAACTAACAGTGCCATGTTGTGTTGAATTTTGTTGGTTGTTCTCTCTATTAATCTTGGGAGTTTCCATTATTTCTCGTCTGCCAAGTCGTGATTGCCCGAATGCATCCAGGGCTGGCAAATAAACTTCAGGGATCTCTCTGTGTCCTCTGCCATTGTGTCTTTGAAGGATACTTCAGCCGCAGAGCAGGGAGTGGAGCTGGTCGTTGAGAGTACAGATGACTGAGCACTGAGAGACAAGTTAAGCTCTGGCTTCAAGACAGCAGTCAGAGTAAGCCACACCGGGATTTGCGGAAGTGAAATGACATTCTCACTACACCCAGAAGAGGGTTTGATTCCGTTTTTTTAATTATTGGAGGGTTTTTTTGTGTAGGAGTGGGGATGTTTCATTATTTGTTGAGTGTGATTGATGCTAAAGCAGGAGAGGCGTGTCACAGGAGTAAGTTCTGACAACTACACAGTACAATTCTGACAACTACTTGGAATCTCATTTATATTAAGTCAAAGACACATCTTCTAGTTTTTGTAATTGTGTTTCATTTGACAAAACACCAACCTGTTAATATCGATGCATCTTAGGCTTTTAAAAAAATAAGCTAGTGCAGAAAAAAGTTTGTATGTTGAGCTAAATGTATCACCAGCTTCCCCACTCCTCACCATTAGTGGAAGTGGACATGTGACAAAATGTTATACACAAACAAAAAGAGGAAGCAACTGCTGATTTTATATAAAAAAAATAAATAAATAAATTTCTTCTCACCCACCGCGGGTGGTTCTTATCCTCTGAGCTCGGGTCCTCTACCAGAGGCCTGGGAGCTTGAGGGTCCTGCGCAGTATCTTGGCTGTGCCAAGGACTGCACATTTCTGGACTGAGATGTCTGATGTTGTTCCTGGGATCTGTTGTAGCCATTGATCCAGTTTGGGGGTTACTGCCCCGAGGGCCCCGATGACCACAGGCACCACTGTGGTCTTCACCTTCCAGGCCCTCTCCAGTTCCTCCCTGAGGCCCTGGTATTTCTCCAGTTTCTCGTGCTCCTTTTTCCTGATGTTGCAATCACTTGGTATTGCTACATCTACCACAACGGCTTTCCTCTGATGTTTATCCACTACGACTATGTCTGGTTGGTTCGCCATTACCATTTTGTCTGTCTGGATCTGGAAGTCCCACAGGATCTTAGCTCTGGTGTTCTCCACCATCTTTGGGGGTGTTTCCCACTTTGATCTCGGGGTTTCCAGTCCATATATATATATATATAATATATATATATATATATATATATATATATATATATATATATATATATATATATATATATATATATATATATATATATATATATATATATATATATATATATATATATATATATAGAGAGAGAGAGAGAGAGAGAGAGAGAGAGAGAGAGAGAGAGAGAGAGAGAGAGATAGATAGATAGATAGATAGATAGATAGATAGATAGATAGATAGATAGATAGATAGATAGATAGATAGATAGATAGATAGATAGATAGATAGATAGATAGATCTATATAGATCTATATAGATCTATATAGATAGATATATATCTTGACCCCCAGGTCAAGATGTATAAAAACATCTTGACGTATAAAAACCCTTCAAATTCATTCTGATTTTACAGCACAATCTGACACAGAAAATTTATACATATAAGCATTTTACTTTTACTTTGGGGAATTTTTTCTATTTTGATAAAATATTACATATCAAAAATATTAAAAATAAACACATAAGAATTAGTATTAATTATTGTGAATATGGCATTGATGAATTTATAATGCATCTTTCTAAGTCAATCAATGCATTGAGTAAATAATAATCAGTAAGAATTAATAAGAGTTGATCATTTCCTTTCATCTCTGACCGTATTCCCTATCCCCTGCAAAACATCCCAACAATAATTTGTAATTTATCCTTTGATTAATTAAAAGCATAAATTACGCACAAGTTGACACTGTTTATAAATAAAGTAACTTCTGAAGGCTCTGCACTGAATTGTATTTTACAGAAAGTCGAGTAAAGGGATTGAATGAAAATGCACATCACATTTTTCAGTTCTTTGTTCACAGAAAAAAAAAATCATGTTGCTTCTGTTGCACAAGAATGTAGTGTGTTGTGTTGCTCTGTCAAATAACTCAATAATTTACACACTGATGTTTGTGGTTGTGACTTGACGAAAATATAAAAATAAACTACAAAAGTTTTAAATATCTTTGTAAGGTACAGAAACTGACTGGCTTTCTGAGTAAAAACTTAATAGCCATCTCCAGTTTCCCATCTTTTGTTTAGCATTTCCTGGGGACAACATGAATACATTTCTTACAATGTGTCTATGAATATGAATCAGTGAGGAGGGCCCTGTAATGGTGCCAGCAGGTACCCAAATAGCAGATGGCAGAGATGTATATGTCTTCAAAGCCGGGTGACCAGTGGGAGCAGCATGGACCTAACTGGGTTCTGCCCAACACTGATTCACTGTTACATTTAGTCATACCATTGGACCGAAGGAATAGCAAAAAGGCTGGACCTTATTTTCTTTCTGTTATGAAGTAGATAATGGGAAGTTACTGGGCAGAGAGGTCTGGCTTTTCAAAAGAAAAAACGACATCCAAAAAAGATCCGTTCGATGTCTGTTGAGCTATGACATTGGTAATATTGTATAAAACTAATGTTTTACAAACTAAAACTTCTGATTTTTTGGCAACAAACTACACTTTTACCAAAGGTATTATAGGACTGACTGGCTCTTCATAAAAATTTTTATATGTAGTTTCAAAGATTCTTTTATCATAACACTGATTATAATTTCAATTATGGTCTGTCATATCCGTATCCACAGTTTCTGGTTCTAGAGCATCACTACTATCCTCCTGGTGGTGTTACTGTAGAATCGAATCCGTTTGTGACCTGTTGTAAGATATCAGCAGCTATGTCTGCCATCCTGCAGCTGCTGTTTTTAAGTGGTACATTTTGATGACTTTTTTTTCTCAGTTTCGAGACGCTGCACTCGTAGGCATGTCCCTCAACATGTCTGTTCCCAACTCGTTGTTTTTTTCTAGGCTACGCCTGTTAGAGTACTTTTAATCTGACAAATGATCCTCATCAGAACACATCTTCTAAGTTATTGAACAAAACTGTACATGTAAAACCTTAATCTTTCTTCTATTGTATATAATACATAAACTTAACCAGCAATTATTCACAGGCAATAACTCAGCCTGAAAACTATTTAATGATTTATTTTCTGACAATCTATAGTTCTCCAACTTGGTCATTTTGATCTAAGTGACTAATTTTCTTAGTTTGGAATTTGGAATTTATTAATAGTTATTCGAATGTTGTTGCTCAGCAGTTGTCCAAAAATATTAGTCATTTTTACTAAAATAATGACTCATTCTTGTGAACCCAATATTGTGTATTGTCTACCCAATATTGTGTATTGTCTCATCTTGTGAATTGGATGGACCATTATATCTTTCCACGCAATTAGTTGATCAACGAAATAGAAAGCTGTATTCTTCAGAATTGCTGATGTAAGAGAGCAATATGAGAAGAGTAACAGCTTGGATCAATATTTATTTATTTATTTACTTTTTTCCTTTGACCTGTAGGAATCAAGTTTCCTATGTTCTGTAGGTTTTTTCAGTGTCTATTTTTGAATGTGATGTATGTAGTTTTTCTGGCTTGTTCCTGCATAATCTTTTGTTCATGTATTTCTGTGTGCATTCTGCTGTTGTGTGGGCTTGTTAAACCCTTGTACATTAAAATAAGGCCATCCGAAGGAGCAGGTCGATACAACCCCTGCCCACCAGAATTACCCTGAAGTCTTACACTGTATCTCCCCAGATTTGCCTGCCTGAAGTCAGCTTAGGTAATCACAGGAATCACATCTCTGCACAACTTTAATCATGCTGGGGGCGGTTCTCAGAAGCAGAGTGTGCAGTCATTGAACTGCTGACCTAAGCAGGATCACAACTTCTTTAATCTTTGGGTGACAGTTTGTACTTGTTCTGACCCCACAGACTTAATTTAAGACGCAGGGGTTCCAAATGTGTCATATTTAGGAAATGAGTTAAATTTCAAAGGTGGTGCCATGACAGGAGACCATATAGGAATATCAACACACAATCCAGTTATTTTGCTGCATTTCACCACAATAGTTATAATTCAAATGTCACAGCAAGCCAGTTTACAGAGCAGAAAGTAGAAAAGCACACTGAATAAGTGTTCTGTTTTTTGTTCTAATATTTATATCATGTTCTACTGCAACTCAAGAGACATCTGGGGATTTCTGGACCTGGATATCATCTCTTTTCTTCGACCAACACCGGCTGTTTATGTGTACTTTAATTTGTGTGTGCAAACATGTTTAAACATAGGCCAGTCAAACATACACCTGTCTTGAAGTAATTTTAAGCTTTTAAGTTGAGCCTCCAGAGCTTTTCCTCCTCAGTGCAAACCGAAAATCTCCACTTACAATGGCATTTATTTATTTCAAATATTTAAAATTCAATCTCAAGCAGGGCCAGATAAGTGGCAACAAAATTAATAAAAGCTTAAATATCAACATTATAATTTGCATGTGGGCCACATTAATAAGCAAGAAAGAAAAGGGCTCTGACGCACAAAAATATGCACTGAAGGTGATTTTAACCAATAACGGCTCCAAGCCTCTGATATATGCAAAACAGAAAGATAGAAGATAATGAAAGATTAATGAGTAAATCTCTGCCTATGAATATTTGAGCATGGGAAGTCTGTTTAATACATGATCTCCTTGCGAACGACTTCCTGTACATGACACCTCTACTGCTGCCGCATCGTGCAGGTTCAGAGAGGATGCTTATTAGTTTTTCAGGTGGATTGCATTTTCATTGCTCTGCTCTCCCATGATCTCATATAATAAATCCTTCAATATTGCTTTTTTTTTGTTTTAGGTTCTATATTTATGGTTCTTGATATAGATAAATAAATAAAGAGGTAAGGAATGATGGGATCTGATGGTTTTTAAGGGCATTTCTTGTTGAGACGTGAAGGCGTATCTTGATCTTTACATAGGAAAAATAATTCAAAAATGTGATCCTCCTTGAGTTTATTATTGTTTTAAATATTTAACCAGCTAAAATCAATTGGCATTTAAAATCTAATTCACAAGGCTGTCTTAAAGCGCTTCACATCTTGAGCAAATTTGCATGTTTTTTTATGAGAACTTTAAAAAGTAGATCAACACAGAAACTTTTTTACAAGTCAAAAATCATCAACATTTGGCAGACATTTGTTTTAATTCTCCCTGAATATACCAATATTAAATATTGCTCAACCTATTGCTTTCAGTCTTCAATACAATTCCCCTGAATGAAATTCAAACCTGTTAATTAATTAAGCTTTTCTGTGAAGTGAGCAGAAATTTGTTCAAGAATATTCAAGAATGACTAAAGACACCATTAAACCCTATTTTGTGGCATAGGTAGATGGAGCAGAATATTCCTGAACGAAAACTTGAAACAGACCTGAATGTAGCAGTAGATAGTTATCCAATAACTATGTCCTCTATAGGACAACACTCCAAACAATATGTAAATTAAACAGTTTTATGGGAACTGAAGGCAGAAAAGTAATACAGAATAACAAGCACATTGGCTTCAGAACGAAGTTTACAAGTACAAAAGTATTACCATTACCATATCTGATCAGACTTAGTCTACTAATTATAACTGATGGAAACTTTGATGTAAAGATATATTCCTTGGTTTTGTACTTTCTCTCTTTAGCAATTTTATGGGATTTGTTTATAATTGCATGAGTGAATGACTCAACTTTGCCTTTCTTCTCCACATAAACACAAAGTTGTTCTGCGTTCTCTGCCATTTACATTCCAAATTACCTTCAGTTTGTCGATTCTTGGGTGACGAAGGCCACACTTGACATAACGTGGCTCTGCAGCTCACATCTCTAAATGCTTTGGGGGCTGACACACAGCAAAGGATCAAAGGATTAGTTTCCATGAGATGGGTGTTCTTGGGAGCCGTAGACGTGCCCGCCCATGCTAAGAGCGGGATTACGGCGAGGCAGACAGGAGCTCTCTGGTCCGACGGGTGCCAGTCCGCTCATCCGGTGGCTCAAGTTGGTGACAAATGGAGAGCGCAACCGGCAAAGAGCACTCACATCTTCAGCTCAATTACATTGAGTCAACACAAGAACTCACATTGTCAATCAGGTTTGCTCATTTATGCAAACCACAGCCAATATGCAATCTGTATAGACCTTATTTTAAATATTGTCATTTCATTGGTTTTATGTTTCCATTATGAGTGTGTGCGCCTGTGTAATACTATGATTCATTTCATCTTCTCTTATCACATTACATCTGACAAAAAAAGTAGGTTTTGGAAGATCAGTCATGTTACTTTCAGAAGCCTTTTTGTCAAGCCCAATTACAGCTCTGACATATATGGCACAAATATAACACAGAAACATGTTTTCAATTTTTGTCACAGTTCTTTCTGTATGAGAAAGCATGGATTATGTAATTACCAAAAAAGCATGGAGGGACATATTTTATTCAAGCTGCTAGTTAGATTTGTCTCTGACAGCCTCTGAGAGTTCTTTCACTATGAAAGATATTTATAGTTCAGGGGGTATTTTCACTGCCTGTGGAGGGGAAACCCTGAGCTGTGAAGATGATTTATAGCTTTAATGAATGTACACCAAGAAGGCAACACCAATGGGACAACTGGTTCAAAACAACATTAGGTAAATTTGATTTTTGGCACAAATGTAAATCAAAGCTTTATTGCGAATATACTCGTAAAGTTTATGTGCAGAATTCTGTTCTGTGTGCATTTAGGCACCAATTTACATCAATAAACCTCACAATCCTTTTGTTTGGTACCTCCAAGTACTGTTACAGTCTCATTTGTGATTCTTGCATTCAGCTTGATCAGAGCAGCAGGGAAAACACCGGTGACAGCGGATGTAAGCGGTGCACAGTCTTTCCCCCCTACTTTGCATGTCATCAAAGTGGTGGTCGGGACTTCCGATTCCCCTGTCTCCTTGGCAGAGTATGAATAATGCAGCAGTGCGGGGTTGCCTGCCTGCCAGAACAAGTTGATAAAAACAGCTGGGTAATGCTGCAGAAGACATCACTACACCAAAACAGGACTAAAGCGGCTAAATATAAGTGAGTTTATTTTATTCAGTGAAAAATAAATAGAGGGATTTGACCATGCCAGGGTAAGCTGAGGAGAAAACAAGCAGAGAGGACATTGGATGGGGCATTGGCATTCTGTCAATCATATCTATCCACATTGTTTTTATCAGAGTTTTCCTGTGATACCCTTTCATCTGCTAGTCTCTTTGCCTCAAAGTAAAACACCAAAACAGGACAAACAACAGTGGTGACATCTGCGTGACAGACATCGGATTTGTTTTTCCAAGCAAGAACTCATTCCGGAATAGGACAGGTGTTTGATTGCCTTTAGACTGTAGGGCACTTGTGAGGTCAGACTTAATAAAACTTGTAACTCTGCAGTTTTTAAGTAAATTAAAATAACACATAGCCGTAGCGTCAATGGAACGTAGCGATGGCTTAACAGGAGATATGTTCCAGCACAGGAGCATATTCAAATGAGTGTTTACAAAAAAATAGATGCAAAAATTTTATCTTGAAAAATAAATTGTTCAATAATGAAAACATGAAAATTTCTTCTTTAGTTTGTACTTACACACCAATAACCAGTGATGGAGAAAGTATTCAAACAAGTACAAATACACAGGCAAAAATGTACTCTAGTGAAAGTACCACATGAACAATTTTACTTGAGTAAAAGTAAAAAAAGTACTGGCTTTTAAAAATACTTAAGTATTAAAAGTAAAAGTATAGCTGAATGCATCACCTAATCGCTAAGACAATATCATTAAATGTACATATCGTGTTTAATTTTGATACATTATTAATGTGCCATTTTAATTAACAATGCCACGGATAAAGCATGTTTTTTACTGTCAGTAACATAGTTTAGACTTTGATTTGTGATTCTATGCATCATAATTTCAGGGATGGAAACGTCTTGTCTCCTGTCCTAACATAGCATGAACTTCACTTTTTTTGCCACTAGTATTTATTTATTTTGAAAGAAACCCAACAAAGGGGATGGAAAAAGGTGGGTGAGGGACGACATGCAACCATCTAACCCCAGACCAAGTCGAGACCAAAACCAGTACGGTACTTGTACTTCGTTACTTCCCATCACTGCCAGAAACATTCTGAACACTGCAGTCTTGCTCTTGTTATTCTTGACATCAAGGTGCATTTTAGTGCAAACTGAATTTCTGTATTTCAGCTTTAAAATCATTTTCCAGTTTAAATGGGTTAAGAAAAACACCATGACGCTCTAATAAAAAGTAACTTAAAAAAAGTAACCTAAAATGCTAAAAGCGTTTGCCATTTCTTTTTTAAACATTAATCTGACATGACATGTGTAGATAAAAACTTTATAAAATGTACATCTTGTTCCTATTTTTAGGCTTCCCAGACTTTGAAACTGTTTCATTTATCTGTTAATCTTCTGGGAATAACGAGGTTGTGGATGGAGCCTTGCAGCTAGAAATCTTATACTTGAATGTCAGCCTGCTTCTTTATGATGGACTGGCCTCATCCAAAACTGTGCTGCATCCAATGTTTGCTTAAGAAAGACACCAGCTCCCTCACAACATTCCACGTGGACAACAAACAAATATCTCCAATTTTAATCTGCTGAAATATTTGCTTTTAAACCTCCACCTGTGTCCTGTTGTTTTCCTTTTCTTGAATCAATAATCTTCAGACCACCTGAAGTGAAGATGCATCCTGGCTGATCAGATTAGATCTCATTTCCCAGTCCGGTATGTAAATAGACACGTAGCCAGCGTCACACAATCAGCTTCTAGCTGGACCAGTAGCAGATCATCAGCAGGATGTGACCACAAATGCATTGTGAGACCTGAAAGATATTATGATGCATTTGGACATTAAGATGTTTCTGATCCACCTGAGTCCAATTTAGACGGGAATAAATATTTCCAAAAGTTCAGTAAAGCTAGTAATAAAATAATTTATCATGTTTCAGAGAACAATATTGTTACTATCTAAAAACATGTCCTGATTTTTTTGGATAAGACACAGTGATTGAAAAACACAAGACTGAACAATGGCCTCAATAAATTTATACTCGAGTTACAATGTTATGCTGTACAATCGGATTTGTAGAAATACAATTTTAACATGACATTGAAGCTTTTATAAAAGCTTTCATATAAAATATGTTTTAAATATTTGCTAAAACTGTCACTTTCTCATTTGTCTAATAAATTAGGTACTCTGAAACTAACAATATTTTGTTTTCAAACATGAAGGTCTGCATTCCTCGTTGGTCATTTGGAAAAAAAAAATCACTCTTTTCCTTTCTTAACTTTTCATCAGCATGAAAACTTTGTTTGCATTGTGTTTTGTTGCAGCATGACCTATCTTCTGTAGAGGTGTACTGACATTTTCCCGCAGAGCAGGGAACAAAAACTTATTACTCAAAGGTTCACATTCAATTTTTATTCATGAAGCAATGAGACCCAGACAAAATCTGAGAGTATTCAACAGAGTGACACAAGGTCAGCAGCATGGTCATGAAATGAAAAAAAGATTTTCTACTCCATTTTCGCTGCTATGTCTTGACTGATAATGTATGATTTTTGATAGTTCTTGGTTGTAAAAATACATATTTAACTATGCCTTAATGAAAAACACATTTTGGAAAAAAAAAATTGTTTCTTTGTCTACACACCAGGAAAAGTAACCTAACCAACACTTTTTTTGTAAATATATTTCTAATGCCCTGTTCATATGAACTCTACCCCACCTGCTGGCTTCAATGTAGGTAACCTACAAATAGGAATGAGTTCAAATAAATAACTCCATAAAAAAGTGTAATAAAATGGAATGGCATATGTAATACATTTTTTACACATAAAGAAAAGGACATACAATGCTAAGAAAAAAAAGAAACTGTATTTAGATTAAGAAAACATCTATATCTGTGCAAATTAATACCACCTACTCATGGCCTATAAATAAATTGCCATTGCTATGGTATCGTACAAAGACATCTAAAAGAAGAAGGAAAAGAGCTGTTTTGAACCATAAGCAACACTTCCAATTCCTTTTGCAATGTTCTTATTGTTACAAAACAGACAGATTGCAGTGGCTACACAAAGACTTCATCATTTCCAATTGGCACTGGACCAGGAACTAGTCGGGAGCAGAATTTCTGAAAGAAAAGTTGATAGGATAATCAGAAGAACATAAATAATGCACTCTGCCTTTTCTCTCTTTGCAAAACTCCCCTGCTGACCATGTCAATGTAATACTGAAGGAAGGTAGCATGACCATTGAAGTCTCTGGATGTTGTTGCAGAGATGGTTGGTGTAGCACCAGAAGTAAAGTTTAGAAGTGTGACTATTATGGTGTGGGACTTCTTATCAACATTTAGTGACGGCAGACTTCATACAAATGAAGAAAGGATGAAGGGCAACATATAATGACACATTCGGGGTCAAAAGTGATGAAACGAGGGTGTGAGGTTGCTGTACATGCTTCAGCAATCTAAAATATAGAACCCTCTTCCATTATGTAGGTTGCATAATACTCTTAGCAAGTCTGCAAAGCAGCAGCTAAATTTACTGACTCATTTCTTGTGGCATGCTCTTTTCATTATTCATAAATCTACGTTTTATAACATAAAAGTCTTTGATGCTGTGAAAATGTCCACAAGGTAAATGGATTTGCTGATCTGACTTGGCTGCTGTGTAATAAATTTAGTTGTAACATGCTTACTCTGTATTTCCATAACTATCTCACCCGAATGTGCTTTATTTGTGTTATTACAACTTAATCATCCAGCTTAGTCACCTGAATCAATCTGTACACAAACACAGATCTAAATGCTTGCAGACATGTAAGCATTTAGCAAACACACATATGTACACTTATGTGTACATATAGACTCAACTATAACCCAAGAAAATGTACACTTATGTGTACATATGTGTGTTTGTACATGTGTGGCATAAAATGAATGCCAAAGGCTCACTGCGGTTGCCATTCAGGCAGCTGCAGTAAAAAATTCCCTGCTTCCTTTTCCTCCTATATATAAAAACAGGACTGAACCTCATCTGGTTCTAGCGTGCTGAAAAGCTGTCTGCCATAAATTCTTGCTTCCCATTACAGCACTCTGCTTTTCACCATATCGGTCAACAGAGAGGTGGCAATTTAGAGTGACACACAGCACTTTGAGGGTGCAGCAGCTTTAAGGTTTGAGAAAAGGATATTTGACCAGCAGGACCCCAATTTGAATCTTTGAACCTGTTAGGAAAGTCCACCACCTGAGTCTCACTAGCAACATTTGCCCATAGTTTAACTTAACAGAATAAATCTAGGAAAGTCTTGGAAATTGTAAGAAACCAGGGATCTATTTTGCCTTTTCTTTTGTATAGAGACTATACCCCTTTGTCCATGTCAGGGTTTTATCTACTGGCTCTCAATCTGCAAATTAGAAAAAAAGATTCCATGTTAATCACAAAGCTAATGACTTCAATAATGAAGAATTGTTGAACTATGGACACCAGTTTGTTTATTTTTGAATGTCTTTATCATTAATAATCTAGCATCTCTTTCATGAAGTTGTCTGTTTCATGAGTTGTCATGGGTATTTTTTTGCACAAACAGGGCATAATGCAAGGGTAAGAAATTTGTAACAACATTATTTTCATGTCTTTTATGAGTCATGGTTTAGGTAAATGGCTCATTTCAATATACATTATATACATGAATTAATCAAACACTCTTGGTAAAGCCAGACTCAACTATAACCCAAGAAAAATATGAAAGAAGTTGGGGTCTTTCTGCATGGAGTTTGCATGTTCTCCTCTTGCATGTGTAAGTTTTTTGAAGGCTACTCTGGCTTCCTCCCACAGTCCAAAACATAACTGTTGGGTCAATTGATTATTCTAATTTGCCCTCGAGTACAAGTTTGTGCATCCCTGTGAAGATATTAACCAGGAAGAACAATGGACAATAGACAATGGATGGATAACATAAAGACATAAAATTATCCTTAGACCTCCTCACTATGAAAAAAACTTAAGTTTTCTAACTGTATCTAAACAGATGGAAGAGCACTTTTAAACCCTCTGCATTGCAGATCACTAATGTGTATTGCAGCATGTGGCAAGAATAATGCCTTGCAATAGAAGAAATATCTTTCTTTTTTTACCTTTTCTGACTGATTTAGATGAGCGCAAGAACAAATCAAACCAAGAATAGCTTTATATAAAAAGTGCTTGCCAATAATAAAATCTGTGTGTGGACAAGACAGACCGTCTGACTCAAACATATAAGAAGCAATGGTGAGTAAGAGATCTAAAATTAGTAAGAAATCTCACAATGCCATATATGGCTGTTTAATGCGTCTTACAGTGATGCACACTTGCATATATCATCAGCATGTACACGGAAGCGAGTGCTTCCGTGTACATGCAACCTAAATGGATGCAACCTCATAATAAAACAAATGATTATGAGAAGAAATAAACTATTTGTTTCTGCTTGAGCTTGAGGAAATCTGTTTTGATTTTGCCTTTCGACTTGACAACTTTCACCTGTATTTGTAATTTCAGCATGCAGGAGGCCAGAAAGCAAGAAATTCAACATGAAGTCATGTCTTGGTGATACACTGACACTTCAAAGCTAAGTTGGTTATGTGAAGTCTGGCATTATTTTTAAAGAAACAAATAAAATATTCAAGAAAAGATGAAAGATTCAATGGTTTATTGCTTTATCACTGCAGTGAGATGGAATGTGTCTTTGTGAGGTCTCCGCTTCCCTCAAACGAATGGACTGAGGAGGAGTTTAAGGTGTGTGATGCAAGGTACCGAGGTCCTGTAGAAGAAAAAAAGCTTAAATAAATCAAACACGGACCAGTATTGGTGCTTCATTCTTATCTATCCAAACAGCATGTTCAAGAAATGTCATTTTCTCTGGTAAATGTTTAGAAAGGATCAGCTGATCTACACTGCTTTCTTTCAAGAGCAGAAACGTTTCCCTTGCTGTCTTACATGCCGTGATTCTTCTGTTTTTGTTTTTTTTTAAATCAGCAGTTATAATGTGTGGACAAAAAATTTAATTTAAACTTTTCTTTGCAATTATTTTAAGTTTTGTCTGACTTTGGCTAAATCTCGACTGTGATCTTAACTGTAAAATAATTTGAATTTTTCAGATGGTTGCTTATTTTTTGGAACTAGTACCTTGTATTTTAACTGTTTATATTTTTGTTGTCTGTTTATTTTTTCACAAATGTTCTACATAGGTCTAAGCATGGCAACATGAAGCAAACTTTGTGAAATGCCAAATGACATATTTGTAACATTTATGATGTGTCTTTCTTCTTTGTATTGCATGTATACTAGCTTAATGAACAGTATATGATGCGCTGTAGTGATATTCTTATGACGCTTACTGTGCATCTGAGATTTGCAGGAGTTCACGTTGCATTCAATGCGATTGCTTCAGTTGTAATTCTAAATCAAATAACGACATAATCGACAGGGTGTACTAATACAAAAAATAAATCATAAAACCTACCAGAGGCTCAGAAGACAGAAGGACTTGCAGGAGACAGAACTAAGCCCCAAATTGTGTTTGACTCCTCAACCCTTTGGGTCATGGGAATTAAATCTCCATTAGACAAAGTGTCTGCAAAGCTTAAGGTGAGATTATGTAATGCTATTCCTGAATCACTGCTATGTTGCTTCAATAGGACTTTCAAATCCGCTAAATTTTCTTCATGTTATAATTTCATTTTGACATGACCTATAAGTCAGTAAACTATTTCTAAATATGATAGCTCAATTAGGCAAATTGCATGTGTGCTTTCATACATCTCACTGATTGAATTGAAGTTAAAACAAGGAAAAATACATTGGTACTGATCCTCTTTGTGTTGTATTAGGTTTTATTTATGTTTCATGCTCCTAATATTCACAATTAGATTTGCTTTTTATACATGGGTTCTTTCCAGGTACTACTGTTTTTTTTTGTTTGTTTTTTTTCACAAGCCAAGTACCTCTATGGTAGGTTAAGGAATCTGTGTGTGTATGGTTATTTCAACTCAGTCAACAAATAATTTTGGATGGTATGCAACTTTAACTGCAGGAACTGCAAATTATTACCATAAGAGAGGGAGTTGGCACCAGATAAGCAGCAAAAAATAATTATATATATTTTTAAAAAGTAGCTCAGTAGGCAAAAAAGTAATAGACAAATTTCTGACAAACTCCAGACTTGTTGCTAAATATTGTCCCTTCACCCCCGCACGTTTTCATAGACCGATTCAAAACATTTGATAAGTTATTTGTTTCAAGTGTGGTTCAAAGACACGACAGCAGTGGCCACTTACCACCACCTGTGATGCCAAAATCAATTTACCTTCTTCTTTATCTCAAGTCCAGTGTGAAGCTCTTTTCACCTCCCCGGCAATAATGACTCCTTGGTGAGTGCATGTAACTCACATATGGACTCCCTATATTAGGTATGCATCAATATCTCTGTGACGTGTTTATTTTCCTTTACCTGTTTTTCGAAATGCACTTGAATATGCAAGAACAGTTTTGGATTTGGTTATGAATGCTTGAATGTCAGTGCTTGAAGCAAATTTCTTCTCTTTTCTTGATACAAATTTTTCCTTTTCCTTTGAGGGTCACCACAGGATTATTATGGGACTGAATTAAAATTAGGGATGCGTGTGGAGCTATTAGACTCTACAAAACATGCTTTTATAAAACACAAGGTTTGCTACAATACATGCCCGCCAGTGACTGAATTTACATCCAATTACACAAAAAATGTGTTGCTTCTGTTATTGTTGCCAAACAGATACCGAAGCATAAATCATACACAAAGCAGATTTTGTTTCATTTCATCTTAGCATTATTGGTTTGGTTCCTCATGATGTCTTTTTTTCCCCCATCTCATTTTTGCAGTGAATTGTATGAGGGGGTATACGGATTATAGAGGTTAAACACAATATTGAAACAATAATGAGGCCACAGAAGAGTAAATTTCCAACAAAAAAAAACACCCCCACAGACATTTCTAGATTCACATCTCATAGTTTATGTGAAAAAAATATTGACTGATTGAAAAAAATGTTGTAAATTTGCAAGAAACACAGGATAAATTTCCATGGCATCAATTTAACAAAACTAGGAAGTTATCTAACATAATAAAGTCAAACATTTGCAACAAAAAAATACCAGTAGTCCTCTACCATGTAGGTGGTAAATATCTGAATATACGATCTGAATATACTATCCAGATATGCATTTAGGCTCTCTTCTCCTGTACCAGAACTACGTTCAGATGCAGATTCGATGATGACAAATCTTGTGCATTCTGGATCCAGTTCAGGGCATTCATGACAAGTCTGCTCCTGGGACATGTGGTTCTCATGCTGGATGCACCACTTACAGGTTAAAATACATGTTAAAAAATATCCAGTTATAATACTCAACTATAATTTTTTTCATCCAAATGTATGACCTTTCAAGATTATTGAAAAACATGCATTTTCTTGTAAATGTGTCAAATTCATTTCAAACTTTTTGGCATACCTGTACTCCTTTGTGGCTCCAATATTTTATTTTCTATTTTGTGGGAAGACAATCAGAATACCAACACTTTGTTCAAATTAAAAGAACCACAGTTTGTCCAAGTCTGATCTTCATAATACGTCTGTCTGTCTGTTTGCTTGTGGTGTGATTGCATGAATAAAAGAAGACTTCAGGGAAGCTCTGAGAAGCAATTGTTGATGCTCATCAAGGTGGAAACAGATAGAAAATCATTTCTAAAAAGAAGGAATGTTTAAAAGCTTAGAAGGAGAGGTTACTGGATTTAAAAAAAATCATATTAATATATGATATTGACATCTTATTAAATCATATTATTAATGAGATGTTACTATCTCACTATGAGAAGATAAATAATTTCATCAACCATTATTTGTTACATTGATTTACCATTTATATTTAATTTTATGTTGTAGTCCACAGAGGGCTCCTGTCCTAAAGCAGCTTTGTCTATAAGATTGTTTTTAAGTCCATGCAAATGGCAAGTCTTGTGTTTTCACTCACTAATCATAATTCCTTTTCAAGGACAATTAAATATCTTTTCTTTTCTAAACTTTCAGAACCAATGTTTTCATACTATGACATAAACATATGATTGGTTGTATTCTTTCCTAAAGCATTCCTTTTTCTTTTTGACTTGAATGTTATTTATGTAAAAGTGAAAACAGTTCAATTTTGGAAAAAAAAAAATCAAAAATGAATCAGATGAATGACTTATCTAACCACAAAAGATGTTTCGGCAAGTGAGAAAGCAGTTTGATATTTATAACCTACATGTTATTACAGTCATATGTCATTGTACTAAGTTGAAGGTTCTCCAGGAAGAGACTCAGAGGAAGTATTGACTTGTGCTTCCTGTTTCTGACCATCTGGAAACATGATTTGCAAGCTGCATCTCAAAAACAAGGATGGTTGGCTTCATGACATGAGTAGGTGTATGGCATGCTGAGGCTTCTTGAGTCATTCACAAATGCCTCGGAAATGGCTGACCATGTTTCTTCTCTTCTCATCCGGAGGCTCCGTCTGTGGGCTCTGTGGCCCAGTTGCAGGTTTCTCTCACGCTCCTTCAGCCCTGGCTGATCAGGCAGTCATAATCCTTCCCCTGCCACCTCAGTCAGCTGAGTTTCTACCTCACAGTTTGTTAGTCAGACTTACCGTCAACTTTTGAATCCCTACTGTGGAAATCCAGCAATGGACAGATATCAGTTAAAGCTCTAGCAAGCCCACGCATCCCCAGCTCCTGCAGCTCAAACATTTCTAGGACAACACTCACATGTCTGTCTTTGCACTGCAATGCATGTGAGTGACAGTGTGCAATGAGAAATGAGAAAAACTGAATGTGTGCTGAAAACAAAGGCGTCTACAGCAAGACTGAAAAGTTAAGATGTTCTTAAATTTTGTTTCCTGCATCCAAGATTTACCACTTGAAGTTTATTTTATTTTATTTTTGTTTTGCTTTTTTCATAGAAACTTAGTGCCATTACTTTTAACCATTTTAAATAATTACCTATGGGTGACATTTTTTCTATGTAAAGTATACATTTTTTACATTTTCAAATAAATAAAGTCCATGTGAATTCCTTCAAAAGAATGTAACACACTTGCTAATGAATAGTGTTCTGGATTCAAAACAACTGTTAATCAATACATCAATCAACAACAATCAAATCTGAAAATTGTTTTGATATGAAACGCTTTGAACTGCACATTGTGGATGAAATGGGCTCTGTGATCATTTATTGAATAACTGTCTTCTTGAATTGTAGAAACCTTGCATCAGTATTTGTCAGTCTCTCCTCTTAATGATTAAAATCTTAAACTGAAATGTACAAACCGCCTTTAACTCAAATGAAAAAAAAAAGTTACAGGATTCAGAGTGAAGAGTCTTTACAACACAGACAAACTATTCACATTGTCTTACAAGAACTATATGAATTACAGAATTTAGTCAGTGACTTATTTATTTATTTTTTTTACCTTAAATATGTTAACTTTTATTTGATACTCATATAATAACATCTTTAATGTAAACTATGTACCTTCATGCTTTTCTAATTAAATTTTTGCTCCTGAATTTAGGTTTGCGAGTCTTTGTTGTGCAGACCGCTGCCTGCCCAGCCTGGTTGTGGAGGTTTCCTACAGCCAAAGACAGAGGAGTAATCTCATATATCAACTGTCATGCTAACTACCTTACTGTGGTAAAATGCATTTAAATCAAATGGCTTCCATTCAGAATAATCTTTGTTCATATCAGATTACTTTTTTTCAAATTGGTAACTGATTAAATCTGTCAAACTGAACAAGTCTGTCTTGGATTAGAATTTTATTCATACTGACTTGATTTAACCAGTCAGTATGAAGTGGATGCAGAAGGTGTTTATGTTTCATTTCATTTAATTTATTTAACCAGGTTAAAATCCCATCAAGGTCTAGATTTTATTTGCAAGGGGGTGAATCTGAAGTCCACAATTTTCCAATTTTTGTTTAGCAGAAAAGTACTTTTGAGCTTCTTTCTGCTCCCTTTGCACACATAGCTGGTGTGGCTGCTATATGTGGCTGCTATATGAGGTTTCTTGTGTGTACAGATCCCATGTGTTACAGACTGAGTCAGTGGAATACCAAAATGCAGGAAAGAAGCAGAAAAAGAACCATGTTTTAAGAAAAAGAAATACCTGTGAGTGAAATCTTTGCTGCAAAATTAAAGGTCCATGCTTAACCTTGTGTGGTCTCTCAATTCATTGATTTTAAAAGCATCTTATCCTGCATAATACCCAGACTAGAGGGTGATTCTTGGCAAAGTCATCAAGACCTGAGCCATGATCAATAAGAAAATGGTATCAAAGGGCTTGTTTAATGACATTTGTTGGCTGTGATCCAGGCTGCATCCATATCCTACAAGTGTGAATTTCAGTGCTTTCATCTGTAAGTCATTTTCTTGTTCATCACATGAGATCTTTTTTTAGGGGAGAAGAAGGAGAATGGTTAGTCGGACCGGTATTAGATGTTTTAATAATTCATCAGTGACATATCTTTCCAGGAAATTAGTCTTTTTTAATATATTCCTAATGGCCCACTTAAAGGTTATGTCTATCAGATGGCTCTAGCTGGAGACATGGTGGCATTTTAATCAGCAGAGGTGATGTTTTTTTCCAGCCTTAACAAATTACCATTCCATGTTGCAAATTTTGCTTCTATCTCTGCACCTGTTTATTTTAGAAATGAACACTAATCAAAACATTATGAAATTCACAAATGTTAAAGGGATGTTATCTGAAGTGACAAAATAAAGAAGAGACTTACATTGCTCAGTCATTTCTGCTAGAAAACAAATGGAATTCATTTTTATGTTTTGGCTTGGAAATTAACAATTTAATTTTTCAAAGAAATAAGCAAAGTTCGGGCAACCAATCAGCAAAATCTATGTTGATATGACATTTCCAGCCAAACACAGCTGGCAAAACAAAATAATTATCATTTTGGGAATAAAAAGACACACAGCTAACCTCCGGCACATTCTTATACGTACCATAAGATATAGATTTTTCCTCACACCCACATGTAATAATCAGAAAACTCCACAAATACTTTCCTGACATTTAAGGGTGCTCACAATTGGTGTCCAAGAGAAGGTCCCTATATTTTTTGCAGGTAATGAAGGTGCTTATTATAACCTTGGACTCCCCAAATGACCACTCTGACTGAGATTTCAAAATTTCTTTCTTTCTCATTATTATTTTTGTGGGCTTGCTGCTCAGAATCTGCAGGTGGTTGTTCTGGTGCAGCGACCAAAGTCCACAAGGCACATGAATTTATAATGTCCCGAGCACCCTCAGGGTTGTGATAATGTCAGGTGCCAGGGTTATGACCAGATGAATTGAAAAATGATGACAGTGATGAAAAATGCATGGGAACAGTGTAAAGGATGACCTCTGTAAGAAATGGTATATTTCAGCTGTCATTTTTTTTATTTGACAATTTCCTGCTGTATCTACTCAAGATGTACAGTGCAGTAAAAAAGTATTTGTCCTTGCTATACGGGTCTTGTTATTTTGATCCCAGTCACATTTAAATGTTTCATCTGACTAATTTCAAATCAGACAAAGACACTCTGACTACATAAATATACAAGAATTGTGATTCGTTATTACAAATGTGATAAGTAGTCACACAAATTTGTCCTTGTTGAGTCAAGGTTTGAGCCCTTCTATCAGGCATCTGCGATGTTTGTCACCATGTCTTTTACGTCACTGTGGGGAAATTTTGGTCTTCTCATCTTTGCAGAATTGTTTTAATTGAGCCACAGCAGATCTTGCCACAGATTTTTGACGGTCATTGTCTTACTACATAAAACAAGTACTTTTAAGGTTAAAGAGTTGTTCCAGATTTTTTGAAGTGAGACTTTGTGGAGTTAACAGAAAAAAGTAATGGTTAAAGCTAACAGCCAGTAAGACTTACGCTGTCTGTTTGAATAAACTTTAGCCATTTAAAACATCAATTTAAACTATTCATATTAGTGTCATAGATTAGTACGATACAATTTCGTTGGTGCGGTTTTTTTTCAGCTAAGCAATATCCCGTGTTTTCATGTGGAGTTATCTTGGTTAAATCTGTCATTTGTATTAATCCACCTCATCAGATGATTTGGCAGATCAGCAGAAGGTAAGAACTTTAAAAGCAAAATAACATTGTTTGTGATAGTACTGCTCAACTGATGCAACATCTTTTCTTTGTGGCTCACTTTTGGTAGAGCTTGACTGTAGGGGGGCTGAAGAGTTACAGCTGAGCTGGCAAAATTAATGCATTCAGCTGAAAAAACAGCACTAAACATAACAAAGATCTCTTTTAAAATCCTATATTATGGGTGTTGAACTTCAGTCCTCGAGGGAACGGTTCATGGCTCCAACTGGTTTATACATCCTTGACCCAAAAACTGGGAATCAAATCACCATCCAGTCAGATTTTACAATTAATTGGTTTATTTATTTGTTTTCAAGCAGTAATCTAATTAAAAGTTGGAGAATGAAATATGAAGAAATATTTAAGGAGTACATACTTTTTCACACCACATAAGCCTTTACATTTGAATTTTAAATGTAATCTTGGGTCACTTGCATGTAAAGAAAATGAAGTGTGTGCATTTTATTTGAACTAGAAAAGAGAATCTTTGTAGGCAGAGACAAAAACACAACACATATGAGGGGGTCTGCTGAGATGCAGCAAGAATATGACAATCACTCTGTATCTGAATTGGAAGTACCGTATCTTGTTTTTATCACCCTACATTTATCACAATATGTTTGAGTCTGCCCAAATACTGCACTGCTGGACTTGTCAGTGCAGCTTTGTAGCAAATAGGTGGAAAAAAAGCTATTTTCAGGGAGAAATAGCTGAGGAGCGATTTAATCTAAAAGAGTAGCAGCTGGACCTGGTGACCTGCTGAAAGGTCATGTGTACTACTACTTCCCTTCCCAAGAGCAAAACTAACACGGACAAAGCACCTCATTAAAGCATCCCATCTCCTCACACAGTGACAAATCAATGGAGGCCGCCCATTTTCTGTCTGAGAAATGTTTCCATCTCTTTGACTGCCACGTATTAAAATATTGATGCACAAATCTTGTTCCACCAAGATTTGTGCATTGAAGTCTATTGAAGGTGATGTGAAAAGCTGGAGAAAAGTGTCACTATAAAAGTCATATTTGCTTGCTTATCTTAGAGGCCGAAAAACAGGTAATTGGTTATCATAGTGATGAAGGTTCGTCTTATGTGAAGTTTATGGTCACCAGAAGAGAAAGTATAGTCACATTTTAACGACCTTGTTAGTTTTTCCGCACACATTCACCATAGGTTTTATTCTAATCAGCCTCCAACATGTGAATGACCACTTTCAGTTTCATTTTTTAATTTTTTTTCAACCCTTTAAAGGTGTCTGGGCTGAACTCTCATTGATGAGAATTCAGAAAATCACATGGGAAAACTGGCGCTTATGTATTTGGATGGTAGATAAGAATATAGTTAGTGTGTCACAAGAACTATTACACCCCTTAAATGTTTTCATACTTTTCACATTTACAGACTTTAATTTGTTTTATTGGAGATTTTTTGATAGACCAGTCCCAAAGTAAAAGGAAGAGGATACATGCCTTTTACTTTTTTAAGAACGGACGAGTGTAGCACGCATTTTCATGAAATGTCTCCATTTTGGTGCTCCTCAATAGAATCTAGTTACATGATTTCTGTAAGAGCTAATTTAATCAGCACACATGTTATGTATGTGTTTCTTGTGTTTCGAGAAATACACCAAACATCTCACTTAGCGCTGTTCAATTTATTGACAGAAAATGAAAACCTAGCAAAAATTGCTAGGTTATTGCTAGGTTACCTCAGCTGACTGTTCATTCACTGTAGAAGTAGCCAAATAAGGCCATGGTAACGCTGGGTGAGTTTCAAAGATTCAGATTTCATAACCTGGGTGAAAGAATCAAATAATGTTCATGTAATGGCTCATTCAAAGTGGTGTAATTGCATAGTGTTGCCCGACAAAAACTGTACTGTCTGTTCACCACCTTTGCACTCCTTTCTTTACATTTGAAAATTATATATTGTCTTCCTTCCATTAATAATTATTTCACAACTTTGTGTTGGTCTTCTACTTAAGATCAAAATATTAAAAAGTTGATGTTTATCACAAACTGTGAAAACATTTGCATTTGTGCAAGGGACTGTAATAGTAAGAAAAGCCCAAATTCACATGATGAAAGCATCTGCTGGTTGATCATATCAGGCAAAAAAATGGTTTAGTTTTTGTTGCATTTACATAACTTATTGTGAATCTCCTGCGAAGTGAAGAACACAGCTGACTAATTTGTGTTTTATAGTAATGTGAAAAATGAGTAATACTCCAAAGCTCCGAGTTTACATTGCTGAAAAGAGAATTGACCAAAACATGAGGAAAAAGAAGATAGAATATCATACTTTCTCTTTTCAGATCTTTTTCAGAAATATAGCAAGTAGAAAATCTTTAGTTACTGATCATTTTAAAACATAACTGCAAAAACTTATGCCTGTAACCAGATGTTGTTCAAAAACTTTGAAGTGGATGTGCTGGTTTATATGTCATCACGTTTCTTTCTTCTGTGAAGTGTACTTTTCATCTAAAGTAGACTTCAAATACCAGAACATTCATACAAAACTCCCTAGTGAGAAAAGATTTCTTTGGCTGAGATCAGAATGTGGCACAGTCACTGCCAGCTGTCATATTCATACGTAAACTGAGTTTTAAATTAAGGGGAAATGGAGAAATCGAAATCCAGCTGGTTTGCAAAATTGATGACAGGCATCCTAAAATGAACAGTGACACGCTGCTCTCTCCCTCGCCACTATGTCTCTTGCTAAACTCTAACAAATTGCCCGCAGACAGGCCCGGTGTATGCTTTTTGACACTCTGCTAACCTATTTTGAGAGAAGGGCAATATTGAAACGTAAGAGGGGAGGAGAGTGCAAACCAAAAGACAAACAACAGACAATTTTGTGGGTATACAGTGGGACAGTGAGGTAGATCTGTCTTCATTTGAGGGCTGTCTCTGGCAGAGATTGTGTCTAAGAGGGCAGCCTTGGGCTCATTCTGAATAAAGGTTATGGTGGCTGTCTTCTCTCCTGGCAGGTTCTGATTAAAGGGAAGTCTTGTTGGAGGTCCCAGGACTAACTGAATCTTAATGTGAGCTGTACGCTCTCCTCAGTAACTGTGCAGTTGACACAATAAAAGGCCTACCGCAATTCTCATCTAGCTCTGTCGCTTGGATTTATGTAATTTGGTCAGAAATTACAGTTGATTGCCTAAAATGTTTGAATATTTGCATTACATAGCATATGGATATGCTCATTTTGAAGACAGAATAGTAAAATGTGATGCACTGTATTTCTTTTGCTTCCTTTTAAAACTCAGATTATGAGTGAACACAATGAACACAAGTCCCATTAAAAAGAGCTATAAGATGTTCGAGTGCACTTTTTTTCTTGGCAATTTTTGACAAAGACTTGACAAGAGTGAACAAATTTGTCTCCTTTAAAACACTGAGCAACTCTTGGTGATGTTCTGAGGTAATTTTCCCTCTTAGTTGTCTGAGAAATGCATACATTGAGTTTGACCTCCTAACACTCCTCTACTGGATGGAGGTTTAGTTACAGGCTGGCAGTTAGGAGAGTGACTGGCTTCTTCATTGCCTGTGCTGGGCTTGCTTCAAATCTGTCTGTGATAAAATATCCCCAAGCACGGCTGAAGACATTATGGAAGTTCTCAAATGCAAGTGAAAAAAAAATATTTTGGCAAGAGACAAAATGCTTGTTTTGAAAGACCCATTTTCTAATTCTAGTCAAATTGTCTTTTTCTGACAAATTGGTAATTAAAAAATAAATAAGTAAATAATTATTAAAAATTTTCAAAGCTTTTTTTTTTCCATCAACATTTATTTCCTGTAAGGGGAGCAAAAAAGTTGGAATGTACAAATTCTGACCAATTCCTCAATTTCATTGTCTTTTTGACTAAAAAAAAAGTTTGCTTTCATCTTTTCATTCTTACTTATAATGACGTAATGGAGAGGTTATAGTTTCCTTTCCTCTTCAGACATCAGTGTGTGTTTAGTTGTGCTGTTTCTTTGAGCATGGAGGCAGTGAATGGAAGCAGCGAAAAGTACTTTTCTACACAATCAGTCTCAATTTTACCTGAAACTATTCACCTATTTTACAGCAGTTTTAGAAAAAATACCTTTCTGCTGCAGCTAATTATCATTAGTAATACGAAAGGCTTATATTTGGAGAAAAGTTACTTAGAAATACAAAGAAATATGAGGATGTGTGCAGCCATTTTGTACTGGCTGAGGACACACACAAATAATAATAATAATAATAATAATAATAATAATAATAATAATACAACAAATGAGGCAACACAATGTATTTTCTAACTAAAAATACATGCTAACCATGAAATCTAGTGACTTATTCTGGCTTGAACTATGTTGTGTCTTCATTGCAAAGTATTGTTCCTTACATTTAAGTTCCAATTCAATAGTGTAACTAATGCTACAATATTTTTAAACTGGGACACGGCTTTATGAGCAAGGATGCATTTGTTTGCATACTTATTTTTAGAATATCCTCCAAATTATAAGTTATTGCTCCCCTACATCGCATGCGATACAGCAAATAGCAAAAAAAAAAAAAAATCTTCAGCTTTTATGGCTTGACATATTTTGGAAGTCAAAAGTATGCTAAGCATTTATTTTAAAGCTTAGCTCAGGAATGTCATTTTTTCTGTTTTCTTCATCTTTGTCTGTTCGTTTATGTTTGCATGCATCCATATTATGTGTAGCGTTAATGACAAGTGTTTTCAGGCCTGTCATGTATAAATTGTGTGTATTCACTGCATGTTTGGATTTTTGGGACGATTCAAAGAGATATGCAACCTGTTGACGAGAAGCAGCTCGTTTTGTCCTTGGAGACTCCTTTTGTCTTGTAGAAGCAGCAGTAAAAATGTTTCCAGCATAACGTTTTTTTTTTTTTTTTTACACTGTATGTTGAAGTTATTATCAGGAGTTTTTCTTTCTTGACAAGGTAATTGGCTTGGGAAGCTGTTATATATGTGTTTAGTTTGTATGTGAGTCAGGGCCTCGGGTTGTATATATCAGAGCACCCTTGAGACTGAGAAGAAATGTAATCCTGGCTCAAATGTAAGTGAGAGAAAAGTAAGGAGTGTAATTCTGCAGTATGTATAATCTATCATGCCGAAGGGGAGCCACATCTCTTGCTGTGGCATTCATTTATTTTAGTTGTGTCTTCATCTAATTAAATATAGCTACACATATTTTAGTTTTTCCACCTTAAATATCTCACACTGATGGAAAAAGGGATTGTCACAAAAAAACAGCACATACCTCCTCTATCTTGCATCATTATTTTCACACCGACAGCTAAAGTGTTAATAGTCTTTTAGAACCTGAATGCAGAGAAGTTTGTGCTGTGGTGCAAACATGTATGTGTGTGACTGTGAGAGTGTTGGCTGCAGAAGAGAAGAAGTGAGTCATAGCTGCACCCGCAGCCAGCCATCAACCACATTGGCACAGCATTCAAACTCAAGACAAAGGACACATGAATCTGTCCATCTTGGAATCCTTTCTTGATTTTGATATTTCATGTGCCTGCACTGTGGACCTTAGCGTAATCCTCTGAGCTCATCAGAAACACTAATCAAGTGAACGGGATAATTCTGAATTAATGACAGAGTAAACATGGCAAAGGGCATGTTTCCATTAGCTAATGAAGAGGCTTCCTCATTACTTCCATCATTTGCTAAATGACAAACATGGACATTTCAGCTTTTATTATTTCACAATGTACCCACAATATTTTACAATTAAAGCAATGTTTTTGATCGTAAAATTTAGCACAATTCTAGTCTTTATCACATTCTTATTTTGAAACTGTTCAAACATTTAAAATGTGTTTACTTAACTTAGTTTATTTGATATTTCTGCTTAGATATTGACTTGATATTGAGAGGAAGTGTTTTGAGTTACTCTCCGTACTAATATAATACAAAACATGTTCATATTGCTTATAAGTTAATGAAAAGGAAATTAGATTATGAATTGTCATGTACAAATAATTAAAGCACACCAACCACAGTGGTGTTTGCTGTGTTCAGGCATTGAACCGCTGAAGGATTGGTGCAGAATATTTGCTGTAAGCTGCCACACTGAATAAGTCAAAGCACTTTGAGTTTGGAAAAGCTGACAAGAATCACAAGCATTATGACTTCAGGGGAGAAGTGTTTGGCAGAGTAAAACATTGCCATAAGCATGCCAGCGCAGTTCAGGGGCACCTCAGACTTTATTTAATGTGAAACCACATGCATGCTTTTCCCAAATTCAGGTGCGTGTCTGAAACGTGACAACACAGCCTGCAGAGGAGAAACCTTATCCATGTGCAGCTAAGCTTTGCTGGTGGGATGGAATGGAAAAACAGTGAAGGGAGTGTGATTCATACTGATTTGGCCTTTGATGAGTTGAATAGACCTCACAGAACAATGATCTCTTATGAAAATATCTGTGCATCCTGAAGGTCTTCAAGTGCAACTCACTGAAAAACATGCAACCAAAGTTTGAAAAATAAAACTGACTCATTGTCTCAATATAATTTAAGAGCAACATAACTTTACTGATTTTATATCATTTCATTCTTGCTATTATATATGTAATAAAATAATACTTCTTACCTCTAAGAGTATTTACGCTAGAAATCTGTCTTTTTAAATAACTAAATATGCAAGATATGTTCCTCATGATGTTATCAATGTGATTTTCCCAAAAAATGTTTATCAATGGTTATCGCAAGATACCATTGATAAACATTTCAATGATGTCATTTTAGCAGAGTGACATCAAAGCCACTCTGCTAAAGCATGCTGTATTTCTTCACTATAATCAAATACATGTATTGAGTCATTTAATTGTGTTATGAATAAAACATTAGGAAGTTTAAAACTGTTATTTCCTTGTTATTGTCTGAACAGCTTTGGGATTGTTCACACTTCAATATTTATGTAAAAGTTCTACAATAATTTTCAGCTAACCTTGTTTGAAATCAAGTTAGGTCCAAGGGATCTCTGTAAATGTAAAGTTTTAGCTATTATATCTTTTTCTTTTTTAATTAATCAATATCCTGGAAAATCTCTGTGTGGCAAAAAAAAAATGGACGGACTGCTTACTATGGGCAGGCCTTTCTTACATTTTGGATCAGACTGTTTGGTGGAAGGGGAAAAAAAAACACATTTATGGGTTTTCTGGAACAAGACCATAAATGTGAAACATATTTCTCTTCAGTATTGTGTTCCTCAAATAAGTTTAAGACTTGAAGAAAATCTAGGAAGTCAACAAAATACTAAGGCTGTTCATTTGTTCATACAGGTAAGATATTCAACACAAAAAAGCATTTGTCACGTCAACATATGTTGTGTGGACTTTTGTCTCCCAAATGTAATCATCTTTCCCAATTAATCACCATGGGTGATCAGAGCAGAGCTTATTATGTACTATCTAACCTTCAGCTTTCTATAATCATGGTTAATTATGGTGATGCCATGATTTTTGGGTGAAGGTTTTGGAATGATTTTATCATGGACTGGCTGACCTTGTCGCTCTCTCTGGCACTGAATCGCTATCAGTCTTACTTGGCACCAGAATTAATAAGTTCAGTCCAGAAAACAGCAGCGACTGCAGAAGACCTCAGCCAAGCAATGCAGGAGACAAAAACAGGGAAGCACAAGTTCTCAGATTGTGGTTAGAAATCCAATTTATTTTTTTTAAGGTGTTTTTCCTGCCAGTCACTGGATTTTATTCGTCCACCGTCGACAAAAATATCATATCAGGCTTTTGAACAAAAATAAACTAATTAAGCAGCATGCATCTTCAGTGATGCAACATTAAAAGACAAACTAGTTATGATAACATGACAGTTATGGATATGATAGGTTCATAAACCCCTGGCTACACATATGAGTGGATGCTGGAAAGTGGAAAAAATAAATAGTCAAATGTAGTGTAAACTTAGAAACTGCTGGTATGAGCATCTATGAATATATAATCAATGTCACATATTTATCAAACTGTTCTTATTTTATCCTTCTGTTCACATGCTCCAGTTCGTCACCACCTGTTACAAAACTTCGACTTGTTTACTCAAACTTCAATCAAAATTTAGCTGAATTTAAAAAAAGAGAGAAAAAGAAAGAAAGATGAAAACAGCACCATGAACGCAGCTCTATCATCATGGCTCCATCCTTGTTAGATGAACAAGTAACAGGCTGTCTGTGCTGGCTCACTGGTGTTGTTGACTGAGGCACCTAAAGCTATTGTTAATGTCACTGGGACATGTTAAATTGCTCCTGCGAGAAAAGCCTGTAGGGAACATGGAGCAATTTATCTGAAAACAGAGATAGCACTAAAGAAAAAAGAAAAAAAACAAGCTTCTGTTCAGCAAAAATATTACGGTACTATGTGGCCTCATGGTTTTGTGAGAAAAATATATATTGCATGCACATTCAAAGAACTAGTGTGTTTTTAGCAACAATTTTTGATCTCCACCATTTTGACTCACTCGGTATCCCTGTGACTTTCTAATTAAAAGGCAACTCACTCACAACCATATTTTTGTCAGGTAAAGTCTTGTTTGGAAAAGTACATATTTGGAAAGTGGCATTTGCTTAACTTGGATTTTATACGGCTGAATGGCTTTTAAATGTCACTGTTACAGTGATGGTCATAAATAATGTTTTAATAAATTATAGAGTAAAAAAAAAGATTGTACCTCATTAGGTTGCTTCTGTGGTAAAACTGAGTTTCTGTAATGACTCAGTTTCAACAAAATTATAATGATAAAAGGGACACAGAATTAAGACAACGTACCAATTTATATTTTAAAAAGTGATTTTATCTTTACATTTCATTTTAATTATTGAAAGTGCTATTCAGCAACCACATGAAGAAATCTTATCCTGATTTTCCTGAAATGAAAAAGTGAGCATATGAGAAATTTCTATCATGTCAGCCAGCTACCAGATTAACCGAACAGGTTGAGACCTCAGAGATCTCCTTGATGACGTTCTATACCCATTAAGGCAAGAATGCCTTTACTATCAGAGAAGAAAGTAAGATTTGGAGCAAAGGTAGGGTACATGTAGTACTCTACTTGATCTAAGGCTTTCCTAAGTTCAAAACTGATCAAAGGATCCTGATACCTGTGTGTGAGAATCTCCACATGCACACGTCAACCTATAAAAAGAAGTGCCACTATTAAATTTTTTAACCTCTGCGTTTTCCATTGAGAAATGCTGCCGACAGATTCTTTTTTTGTATCCCTTACAAATCTGAAGGTAAAGTGAGAGCATGAGATATTTAGTGGGATTTCAAAGTTGAGCGACGCTTGGAATGGTACGACGCCGGCTGAGCAGATCCACACCTAAGCACACTGTGCGCTCACTAATAGGCTTCTGCTTCCTGCTGCTTGCACTGTGGTGTGTGGATGTCAAAGAGCATCTCCGCTCCCTTTCATATGCAGTGTAATTAGCCATCGCTAGACATGCATGGAGGTTCCGAGCTGACAAATCCGAACAGAAGAGCTGAGGAGTTTTGATTTCGTAAACATCTGGTCAAATTTGCAACAAATTGCATTTGGAATCAGCCTGTTGGTGCATACATTTACCAAATTGTGGTATTGCTTTTGAATAAGCCAGATGAGGTTTATTCTTCTTGGGTGGCTAATTGAGTGGACCAGAAACAATGTTAGCAGTAAATTTATCTTCAAAACTCTTCGTCCAGATGTTTGGCTGCAATTAGATATTCCTCTCCTTCATGTTGCTTCAGTGATATGTGACCTAGAATGTTCCTAACAAACCACAGACTAGTTTCTTAATTGGAGGCAACACGTGCAAAGACAAAATACCATGTTGCCATCTCTTTGCAGAGGACTCTTAATGACAGTCATGTTTTTTTCTTGCACACAGTGCCTTCCAAAGTTTCCATTTACCTTAAACGTTTGTAACAATTAAAAACGTTTTTTGTATTTTATTTTGATTTAATGTTCAACACAAAGGAGCAATTTATTTTTTCCTTAAAAATTTTTTCTCAATACAACCCTAAATGTCTAGTCCAGGGGTTTTCAAAGTATGAAAGGGTGAGCCCCCCCTCCAAGGAGCACAATGCCTGCTGCACCTCCCCCCCCCTCCACACACACACACACACACACACACACACACACACACACACACACACACACACACACACAAACAAATGCCACTACAAAACACCTTCTAATTGCTTTTATTTTAGAACCATCTCATCTTTTAAAATGACACTTTATCTGAATGAAATTTAACACATGAACATTTTAAAACATTTCCTCCCATTTTACGTATTTTATCAGGGCCTTTGGATAACAAATACGCCCTTTTTTCATTTTTCTAATAATAAGAATAACCCCACTCATTTTCAACCGTTTTCTCAAACAAACGTTACATCTGAGATTCTGAGTTAAATGTTTGAGATACCAACAGTGTTTTCACATCTTAACAAAAACATTTTGATCAGATCTTTGGAACACATCTGTAAATGTTGCACATTTCCTTGAAATTTAAAAAAATAAATCAAAAACCTAAACAGTTGCAAAATTGTGGAGCTCTTTTTGTGGCTCATCTAAACAATTTAAACAAACAATTTATCTCGAGCTAAAAGAGCTTGCAGTATGAAAGAGCGGAGGCTTACAAAAGAACAAACATTTACGCCCGCTATGCGCACCCCTTTTTCTCTACCACGGTCCTGAATCATGTGTAACTCATTTTATTTATCATTTTAACTAAATTGGCAACGTGGCAACACATTGGCAACATTACTGTTCAGCTCACCTTGTTTTAGTGGGAACAATGTGCTTGTGCTTTTGATGCGCAAATCCGGTTAATGCGGGGTTGCACTGTGGAGCGGTAAAACCGCAGATCATCTTCAACCAGCAGCCTTGACCGGGATTTGCTTTTTATCATTGCGAGAGTGGAAAACCCACATTCACATAGATAGGTTGAAGTGAAGGAGATGAACACGTTTACTAAAGATTTGTCTTTTTTTTCTCACATCAGTAGAAAGCAAGCGGATAGCTTCTTCTTCGGTTTATTTTTTCCCTCGCACCGTGCCTCCCCTAATGTACTCTGGCGCCCCCCAGGGGAGGCGCGCCTCACATTTTCATTCATTTTACTTAATCTGTGTCTCAAAATCAAATTTCATTCAATTACTGCACGTAATCCAAAAGTACATCTTACTTGCATGTTACTTAATCTCAGTATGTAAACTGCTGCTCTGTGAAAGCATCAACGGTGTGTGAACATAAAGACTGCACTATTAAAGTTGCAGTATGTTTTTTTTATGAACAATACGTTTTTTTGTTTTTTTTTTGACATATTTGTTAAAACAGTCACTGTGGCACTCTCCCTCCTCCCTGCTCCCTGGATGATTAATTTTATAACAAACCTCTTTTATTTACATTTTTATTTTAAACAGTGACATCTAAAATCACATAACATTCTCAACAATCAATGAAAAAGTCTTTGTTGACATTATTGCAAACCGTTGAATTTATGACCAGTGTTTTGTTCTCCAGTGGTATTTTTACAATGTCTTTGTCTTTGAACTCGAAGACTTTGAGGTTGGAAGGGCTCTTTGCCATCACACCAATTTTTTAGTGCATCCATAGATTCTCTTTTGGACTCAAGACTTGGACTGAGACACGTCAAAAACTAAATATTACTTTCATTAGATGATGCTTGCAAAGGTTAATTGTTGATTTTTGATTTCAATATTTTGGAGGCAAAACTGTAAAGGTGGATCCACAGCATGTGGGCACATATACATTGTCAGACAGTCCCTAATAAATCTCCACAGCTCAATTATCTCCCCAAATACCGACACACCTCACAGGCTGGCATTGGGATATAAATCATGCTCTTCCCTTACATCTGGTCTTAAAGATGTGCAGAACAAGCTCACAGGGTTGATGAGGATGGGGCGGTGGGCTGTTCAGGAGTTAGAGGAGATTGAGAAAGGAAGATGGAGAGGTGAAGCCAAGGCGTTTAGCCGAGGCACAGTCACAGGCTTTCTTGCCAACAGTCATTTTTCTCTATCATGCCTGTCACACAGTGGGATGTTATAAGCAAGATTAATCTGTGGTACAGGATGCAGGTGACTACTGTGACATTTGTCATGTAATAGAAGAAGAAGCATTGCAAAACACACTTGCTGGCTATCTGGAAGGAGTGGAATGCAGAGGAAGGGGCAAAAATGCTTAATCCTTTCTCTTCTTCATCCGCTCAGAGCTAAAATAATTAACAAGTAGGGTTTACTCTGCTCTATTGAATTGGTAAAGATCCTGCCTTGTTCTGATCTGATTCTAGATCAAGTGACATTTGCTGACAAAATGATAAAGGGAAACAGTCTGGATGCTTTCATAGGACTTGAACATGAAGTACTGTGTGTTGATGTATGAAAAGTCTGGAAAAAAAACAGTGTTACGCTTCACAACCAAATACTCCATTAAGAGTTCTGTTAATTAGGATTCACATTGTGGGCGAGTCTATAGGCTTGCAACAAACAATTAGGGTGCATTTCAGCAAGAGACAAGTTAACGGTCAGAAATAATGATCACGTCAGCGATAAAGTGGCCAGCAGCCCACGGCTTGATTAGCAGGGGCAGCGGCTGACAGGAGCCTTCACACACTAAGAGAGCTATCTGGATGCCATTAGTTGTCACTGCGCTAACATTGTGGATGAGTAAATATAAAAACCATTCAATATTTTTAATACAATGTTAAAAATGACTGTTCATAATTGATTTTTCCTGCAAGATTTTCAGCTGGTGTTTGCTTGTTTTTTTCTTTTATTACAGTAATGCTTTGGTCAATTTGCTAGGACCGCTTTGAAGAACCACCAAGCATAGTGAAGTTAAATACAAGAAGGGCTCAGTCAAAAATAAAACATAAATATCTGTATCTTGGGTTGTTTTTGGGTTTGTTTATTTCTGTGTTACTAAGTTTCTATTCTTTCAATAGATCAGCTATGTTTCTGTTTTCCTTTGCTTCAGTCCTTTAGTTTTATTATGTTCCTTTTGTCTAGTTATGTGTTAGTGTTAGATAAATTTTTCCTAGTTACCCAGTCTGTGTAATCTCCCTCGACCCTGTGCCATGTTGTCTCTCACTCTCCTCAACCTGCTCTCTGTTCTCCCCCCTCCACCACTCACTCATTCTCAGTCACTCCTGGCTGGTCGTAAGTTTTTTGCTTCTTTATCATTTTGTTTCATTACAAACTTCCGCATCAATTCTACACTGCAGCCTCTCTGCTTATGGGTCCAATTCAACATCACTTCAACATGACAATTAAAAAGGGGAACAATGTGGAGATTTTAATTTACATTTAAATAAAAATGTCATGTTGGACATCGCTTTAATCTTTAGCTCTCTCCACAGACTGTGAGATTGAAATCAGGACTCTGCTTGGCCACTCCAAAAAGTCACATTATCTTGAAAGATGTTGATCAAATGAAATGAATGCTTTGAAACTAAATCTTACAGAGCTTTGATTCATATTAGGCTAAACTGTACAAATGGAAATGCACCTTTTGGAGAAGGTCAAGCTCCATAAACTTGAAATGGTGGCAATTAAAGCACATTCACGTTTTAGAATTGAACAGCTTGATGATTTCTGGGAAGATTTTCTATTCATTGATAATCTCCATTTAATCTAGCTTGAGTTACAACATCTAAAGGAAGGTGATGAGAAAATCAGTGGATAAGAAAACAGAAATACTA
The DNA here is from genome assembly GCF_027474105.1 of Poeciliopsis prolifica. Taxonomy (NCBI): domain Eukaryota; kingdom Metazoa; phylum Chordata; class Actinopteri; order Cyprinodontiformes; family Poeciliidae; genus Poeciliopsis; species Poeciliopsis prolifica. The sequence continues at coordinate 16,777,662 of NW_026562383.1, read as the reverse complement.
TAGGCCTACATTAAGAAAAAATAGGCATAAAATGTTCATCTGTTTGAAACGATAACCATAGGGATGTCCTATTTTGGTAACAGTCTTGTGCTTGTTATTTTGCGCTCATTCATATTTTGGGGGACATCTACGATGCATTTTTTTCAAGATATGACTCATCCCACACAAAATCCCCGTATTACAAAACAATTAGATCCAAAACCTCCAGTAGTACTGCAGGGATCCAGCACTCACTGGTGCTTCTGTGAGAAAATCGAAGGGGGTGAGGGCGTCTTGAAGGGAGGGACAAAGGATATGAGAAGGCGGTAAAGGGAGTAAGGAGGGCAAGAAAAACAGTATGACTCACATATAAACAGAACCACTCAGGAACAAAAAAAAATGGCTGTTAAAAATTTAATTTTCCTTTCAGTTTCTTGTGTCACTTCCTGTTCATCAGATTACCTTTGATGTTGTTTGTGTTATAACGGACAAATAACGATGAAAAATTGAGACACACCGTTTCATAGCGGGGCTTGGTCCCACACATACTGGCTATTTTCTCCCTTTAGGTTTTATAGTTCTTCAAATAATCAGCAGTCTAATGCATCAAAGGCCATTAGATGTGAAGCACTGGTGTCTTCTAATCTAAATTTTGCTAATTCGTTTCCCTTGTGGATCTACTAACAAAGCCTCTTAAAATCATTGACTGATAATGAAGCTCATTAGTGCAGCCTCATATTCTGCTCGCTTCCCTCCTTTGCAGGTTACTTATTCTTGACAAGCAACACTAACAAGCAGCGATGGATCTCAATGAGGAATTTTTTTTGTTTATTCAGAGAAATCATGCAGAGGCTTATTATTTTTAGAGCAGTGGGGCATGAGGATTAACCATTGATTGTTGATCGTTTTACTTAATTAGTGGTTTGACTATTCCATGTTAATTTGACTTCAGATTTATGCTACAAATACACAGTTGAGGATTATTGTTTTTTTTTTAAAGCTACCTTATTTAGTTATTATTTATCCTTAAATAATCCCACATTTGCCAGCTTTCAACTACACTCTGATGCACTGATCAGAATTACATCCATATGGATTGTAGTACCAATGAGAAAGTATTATGTGACTCACCATGCATTAATCAATTATTGCTTCAGACGATGCCTGCTTGTACATTCAAATTACCTCTTCCAATCTGTTAATCCTCTAGCGATCATGACACGCATATCTGAGTCTAACAAGTTTGTGCACCTAGCAGAATAATCACAAGACAGAAATCATACGGCTCTGACAGCAGCTTCAGCTGAGCATCATGCAACTTCTGTCAGTGCTGTGAAAGCAGTGATATTGATCCAGTCAGATCTGAGCTGCACAAGAGATGTTCTTGTGTTTTGTAGACAACGACTAATACATTTCTACAGCATTCCACACTAATGAATGTCAAAGTGCCACAAGTTCAGGTGGTGAGCAGCTGTAAAAACTAATGAAATCTCAAAAGCAGCAAAAGCTAAATATCAAATTATAAAAAAAAAAAAAAACAGTGGCATTCTCTTGGCTGTATTATGTCTTTGTTCATATTGTTTGTGGGGATTTTGTTAAATACAACTGCCAATTACATCTATTTTATGTCTCCAATATCACATTTTCATTACCCAGATGCAAGATGTAATATGGATCTCCTGTCAAAGCGCCACATTAAGCCCCCAAGATACGCCATACCTAGACTAGCATTATTTTCAATGGTCAATCACTCCACCATAATTAGATTTCCCCTCAGTTTTGGCCGACATTCTCCCCCATTTCAAAACTGGACATTTGTCTGTGATAATGCTATAAAAACAGTTCTATGACAGCTGAAATTGAGTTTATGATTTTTTCATTTTTAGTAAAAGAGAAGGCCGCTAACCGAATCCATCCTTTCATCTTACGCCATTTCTTCCCAGAGCTGAGATTATGTAATTCTTTATAATACAATAATGGACAAAACCAATACATCCATACAAGTGAGCACAGAGGTGCTCTCATTAGTCCAGGCTTTCTGTCTCCCTTGTTTTTTCTACCGTATATTAAATTACTTTTAGTAATTTTTTTCCTTTGACCTGTTTTATCAGTGGTTAAAAGCACAACAACCAACTCACAAACATCTTTTGTTTTTTTTGTTTTATTTTGAAGCCAATCCTGTCATGTGAAAACTGCGAGGAAGCAGAAACACAGAGGAAAACCTAGAGCTTCTGTTGTGGATATACGTGCAACTTATTTTGAATGTAGGAATCGAACTTAATATGCACATCACACTGAATTAACTTGTAAATTGATCTGCGCTCTAGCTGAGGTCAAGCTATGGGTGGCATGTTCGAATTAAGCAACAGTCATGCTCTAAAGGAATTAAATATTTGTGTTGCTAGGTTAATTTCCTTTGCGAATGAGAAGTGTTGTTTGGTAAATCTTTAAAACAGTTTTGACTAACCTTTCTGCTCCTGGAGACAAATATGAAGAGTAAAGTCTCAAAGTTCAAAATCAAGAAACTCTCTTTTTGCGGTAAAGTTATAATTCGGAGGCAAAGTCAGAGTCCTGAAGTCGAAGTGCTTAATCAAATATGTTTTCTGAGGTGGTCAAGTGGGACATGGTGACTAATTAAAACCAAAGTTTTAATGACAAACTATTAGTCACAGTGGTTGTGGATGAAAAAAAAACTGCATCTATTTTTGCCATAGTTGGTGATGTAAACAAACCCCACAGTAAAAATAAAATGAAACCATAACTAAAATCAGGCTTTCAACACACACCAGTCACTTAAATTGATGGCAACATGCACACAAAAAGAGATTGACAATGGTCAAGTTCAAACTCAGAACTAGAATACGGAAGAAAGTGGATTTAAATGACTAAACAAGGACTTGTCTTGGAATGCCAGAAACCACTGATCTACTGGGATTTTTATGGACAATCATCTTAGGCTGGCTGATAGCTCTACAAAATTAGAAAAACTCAGTTGTGCACCAATTGTGGGGATTAAAAAGCCGAGATGATGTAAAAGGTCAGAGGCAAATAAGCAGATTTCCTCAAGGTGACAGAAAGGCAACAACACCTCTATTAACCACTTGTTTGGAACAGAAAATACCATCTCTGCTCTAAGAACTAAGCTTACATTTTAACCTTTTAACTGTCATGAGGACACCGGCGTCCTCGTGGACCCACTGTCTTACATGTAGGTGTTGTAAGAGAGGAAGTTAAAGGATAGTGTTTTTTGACCAAGTAAACATCTTATATCTTTAACACACTGATGGAGTGGATAATACTTTGAATATGGGCAAGATGTTGGAAGTATCACATTTCCATTATTTGACATATATGAATATTTTACATTCTTCATTGTGTTTTTTTGAAATTCGCAGTCAATACAGCCATCGACCTTGAAATTTTAGAGCACTTCAGACTTCATTCTGCTGACAAGCATTGTGAAGATGCTGAATTAATTTCCAGCAGGATTTGGCACCTGCCCACATATCTAAAGGTACCAAAAGCCGGTTCAAGTATCGTGGTGTTAGTGTGCTTGATTGGCCTGCAAACTGGTTTCACCTGAACCCCATAGAAATTCTGCATGTCACGTCACTTTGGCGCAGCAATTTATGCAAAATGAAGCCCAACCAAGCACTGAGCGAATAGAAATGAATATTCTTCTCAGAAGCATGACACTTATATTTAAAATAATTTAGATTGTTTCATGTAATATTCTGACTTTTTTAAGACAGTTAATTTTGGGTTTTCATTATCTTTAAACCATAATAAAATGTAAAAGTGATGAAGGCCTGAATTTTTTAGCTCTATCTGTGTTTAATCTGTATATTAAATACATATTATATTAATATAAGTTTAGCTTTCCAAAAGGAATAACAAAAAACATTGTACATTTTGACCATATTTTCATTTTTTTTAGATGTACCTGTATGAATTATTGAAATTACAACACATGACATATCATCAGTAATTTACACTGGAGTTGGTGAAACACCTGTCAAATATCTGAAGCTCAGATGAAAGTTCATATTTGTTTTTTTTATGAGGGAATAAAATTAAATCAATCAACACCTTCTTTGGCAATGCAATTTCCAGCATATGCTAATGCCGTGCTTCCCCACTGCTGCCTCTATGTTATTATTTGCCCAAGTCAAAGAACACAATTTCTCATGTCAAACAAAAGAGGATCATCTCCATCACTCTCTTTTGTACTAGAACATTGCAGACACAACAAATGATTCTCAAAGTACCTGCGAAAGTGAGAATCACCATAGTTACAAAAAGTGCATGGAGTGAATAATGAGAATATGAGGAGAGTGAAGGGGAACATGATTTATTCCAGATCTATATTTGGCTGTGATAATTGTAATTTAGAATCAATAACAATAAGATTCCGCCTTCTTCTTGCTTCCTCTCTTTGAAGTCAGAAGTTGTGCTTCCCTGGGAGATGAAAAGTTCAGCTTGCGTGGTTTTGATGCAAATGGGAATCTGACTCAGAAACCATTGAATTTTTAAATGAATTTCCGGCTTTAAATTACTATGCAATAAGCACACAATTATCTTTATGAGCAGAAGGCTCTAGTCTGTCTTGCCACACAATGCAATATTGTCTGTTTGCTTTGACAGGTGTTTCATAAAAAGGCAGTTAGCTCTCTATTTGGGTCAAAGTCATGACCCTTGTTGGACCGTCTCCTCTCTGGCAACTTACTGTGATGACTTGCGGCAGCATCATCTGCTGCAGCTTATTTACCTCCCAGCTTCAAAGAGAAAGCACCACGACAGCTGCAAGTCCATCTATGACAAACAACCCACCCACACGTTTTGCACACATCAGCGCTCACACACACGATGTGAAACCAATCTTTAGGCAGAAAACAGCATTAATTAGCGCGTTTCTGACTAATGCTGATTTCCATGTGTTTTTGATACATTTCCTCTGTTATTGTTTCTGACACTCCAGCCCTGTAATTGTGAGCCCTCCAGGTAAAGAGAATGATATTAACCTGACAAATGCAGTATTTTTCTCTTTCAATCAGCCAGGTGAGATAATGGAGAGTAATGTGCCACTACATTTGTAACTTATTGACTTTTGAATTAATGGTAATAAATGAGATTAAAAGTTGAAATGAGCTGCATATAAACTCCTAAAGAAAGCGGTGTTCATCCTTGGAGATGCTAGACATAAGCCACAAAGGATGATGCTTGATTCAGCCCACTCAATACAAACACTTTAGAAATGCCCATAAAATTATTTGTAGGAGGCTGCACTCATGAATGATCGATAGCAGTTAAAGGCATTGTTGCGTATACTGTTCAGTGTTGGCAGGAATATTAGAGAAATTTAAGAGGTCTCGGCAACTTTGCAACTACTATGGTAGCCACACATTATTTAAACTGAGGGAGTTATTATTGTCTCTTATGAGAGTTGGGGGGAGGGGAGGATTGCTATATTTGTCATTCTAAGTCAGGCAACAGAGAAAGTAGAAGAGGAAACAAAAACTGTCTGAAAAGATTTGGTTTGAGAAAACCCACAGCCTGACAGGGTCTCGTAATGGGTCTGAGCAAGATAAGTAGCTGTTTTCAAAGAGAGTATTCTTCGCCCTTTAATTTGTTGTAAAATAGGTTTTTAGTGTTAATTTTGTGACAGTACATTGAGTCTTTTATTTTGAAGGTGAAGTCAGGGATGGGACAGGAACTCAGCCACTACGTTTAGTTTTGCACTCAGTCACACGTGATGAGGTGCATCTGTTGTCGTCAGCTTTTCGTTTGTGCCAACGACGTCACCGTCTGAAAGTTTTTATTTTCTATTTATTTTAAAATGTTCAAAAGCCATTTATTTTGTCAGTTGCCAATCAGGTTTTCATCTAAAAGTACAAATAAACTAGAGATACATAAAGTAAAATTAATTTCAATGAACTTGAAGGAAAAGGTAAAGAGTCTGCAACAAAAGAGACATACACATCTTACAATTATATAAATATGAACCCCTCAGTTTCCTCTGTTGGCTTCCTACATTCAGTGCAATTAAACACCTAGACATTATGTGTGTGTGTCTGGTGGGTTGCAACACTGCAGGACAGGTTCAATTTTATCAAAGCTTCAACAAATTTGCCCACACACAGACAGAAATAGGCTCTGTGAGCATCACAAAGAACGTAGGAAACCTCATTTCTTCTCCTGCCAGTAAAACAATAATTTGTTTTAAAAAAAACATGGGGAAACAGCTTTCACATGGCACAGAATAAGTTGTTTTTTTTTTCTTTTTGCACTCCACATAAACAATTTCCTCTCTGGTGCATTTCCCAGAACTACATGTATTTAGTGCATCACAATAATGAATTAATTTGAGAAACATTTTAGAAGATATTTTCTGGACACACAAGAGACCTGGCAACCCTTCCAGTCTGAACAACTGATTTGTCATTCAGGGGTCCAAATATTTTTATTCTGTTTTTTATTGAACATTTTCATTAATGAAAAAACAAATTTTTGTGGTCACTTGTCTTTGTGCTACATCACATTTGACTTGTTTCACAACTTGGTGTGAAAAATTGTGCATTAATTTGGATGATTCTGAAATTTGCATAAAATCGCAAGGATGCAGTCTTATTCCTTCCAGCTACACTATTTAGGACGGAGGAGAGTTTCTTTTCTGGGCCAACTAGAGGCTATGCAGCTATTAGAAACAAAAGTTCAGATGGCTATAATTGGAAACAACCTGGAGAAGATCACCATTGAAAGATGAGTCATACAGGCACCATCCCATCCCCAGAGGCCCTCGCTGGGCAGTGCTTTATTACCTCTGCCCTACAGGAGTTGGGTGGGATCTAAGGAGCTTCTACACACTGCGCTTGTTGGGTCTACACTTTGCCTTATGTCTTTGAAACTACTTCTCAGCTTCTCAATGTTCAGTTTTCCAGTCACTTGTTTGCATAAGAGCCATTGTTATAAATAAACATGTCTGGTGGAGGTGGCTGTAACAGAGTGGGTTCAGTGGGAAACACAACAGGAAGAATCCTGAGGATGATTTATTCTGTGTTTTTTTTAAATCCAAGAAAACAATTAAGCAAAGAAAAAAAGTATCACGAAATGAAAGATGTGGCTTCTTTTGGGCTTTTTTTATATATTGTTTTTCTAAAAAAAATAATATTCAGATGACTGTTTTGTTGTTTGGAACAACAGAGCTCACTTCAAGAAAAAATGGCTTTATTAAATTCATGTCACGAAATAAAAGAAGAAATACCTCTGGGAGAAATTGGTATGAGAAGGAGGAAATTTCTTGAGAAAAGCTTGAGAGTTTGATGAAAAACAAAGCTGATGAAAAGGCTAACACATTTTCAGCTTGAGGTCAACAATCAAACCGGCATAACTAAAAAAAAAAAAAAAAAAAACATGCAAGACAGTAAAAGAACAACTCCCAGTATATTATCAATGTCACCTTTTTATATAATACATTTACAAACAATAATTGTTGAATAGTATTCCACAATTAAGGCAAAAATAGCTGTGATAAAAAAACAAAACATCACAGAGTTATAATTTCTAAGAACGTTATACCCAGTCAGAGGTCAAAAAAAGGGGATGAAATTTTTAATCTGGACATGAATCTTTGAAGCTGAGAGACATGATGAAGCTTTAAGGAAAGTTTTACTATTAAACTTTGTAATTAGTTATTCATGTGGATATTACAGCCCTGCAGCATGCCACACAGACTCTTTAATGGAAATGATATTCCCATTCCTGAAGCATTTTTCCTTCTGAAATAGTTCACAATGTTCCTCATAAAGTGTGACCTGGCAGCACAGTCCAGTTGAGCAACAGCATGATATGCTGGTAAAACAACTCTGATTTATTGAAGTGAATGGATACAGTAACAAATTACACTTGTTATATTTCTGGCATGATCTTAAAAGAATGTAAAACCAAAAGAGTTTACTGTTGTTTCAAATTTAATCCAGTTATTATGTGGTGTGCTTCCTAGTGTTGTTCACAGGAGCAGGTTTCAGTAGCTGCACACAAAAAGGATTAGGTTTGCCTATGTGAGCATGTACATTTTCTACCAGAGGCAAAATTCGCCTTCGAGATGCACCAAGCCCCATCAGCAACATATTCTTGGTGCTGTAATTATTTTTTCACAATACTATTACATAATGATCTCCAGATTCACCTATAAAGGCTGTGGAGGAATCGAAGCTCTGATCCAACTGTACTCTCTCCTAGCACTTCACGTTATTGATCACGTCATTTGGACTGTTTGGGTTTTTAATAAGGTTTCTTTTCATTTGGATAATTTTTGTGCAGCGCAATCTGGCTTCAGGGTGTCAAAATTACCAGTATAGTTTTTTTTTGTGTTCTAAAGTAGAAGAAAAGAAGAAGAATAAGACATAGTGGTGTCTGTTAGCAAATTATTTCTCAAGGTATATCTCAAGGTCTCAGTAACATTTCTACGCACCCACATTCACACAGCTGCCCTGGGCCAAACTGACAGAAGCGAGTCTCTACATACGCACTACGCCATCAAGTGGGTGAAGCATCTTGCCCAAGGACACAATGATTGAGAGAGGGGATTTGAACTGGCAACCCACCAATAACAGGACAAATTCCTAGAATCATCATCATCACCCTTGATTATGCATCACATATTTGTGATGCATAATCAAAACAGAGTGTCTGTGTCTTAAAAAGCATACTGAGCTACCTATATTAATCCAGCCATCCATTTTCTTACACCCTTCATTCATTGGGATCAGGAGGGGTGCTGGTTCCTATCTCCAGCTGTCATTTGTGATAGGCACCAAGCCCCGTGAGAGGCGGGGTACACCTCCAGGGTGCACCTCTTGCAGGTTTCACTCTGGACAGGTTGCCAGTCCATCTCAGCTGCCGACATTCTGTCTATAAATTGTAATGCATCCTACAAGGGGTGCTTCTCCAAGCCAGGAATAGATACGTTTTTGAATGATAATAAGTCATATCTTGGCGGTGTATGTTTAAACATAACCAAGCCAAATATATGTGGGCTGCCTGCGCCCTATGAAGAAACACTGCGACTATGCCTCCAAAGGAAACTCTCCTATTGGCTTTGATTCTCCCAGTCTTGTACATTAGTCTATAACAAAGTCTTGTTTGTCATAAATCCTCTTTTTACACCATCAGTCTTTGCCACTACATCTTACAGAGGCTTATTATAGACAACCAATCACACTTTATATACTTCAATATAATCTTTCGTTTTGTCACCATTCATTAACATTCATTGGTGCCACGTTGCTAATATATAATAATATAGTCCCTCAACATTGTTAAAATATAATAGGTCAGTGATACAAGGTGAATGGCATTCAAAATGAGACTGTTGATGAGTTGTGAGATTGTTCTGTTGCCCAAATTTAATGATGGTTCTAATACAAAGTATTTATGGCTGATTCTTTCAATTTTATAACAACTCAAGCATGTAAAAAATGTCTTGGAGTTTGTGTTGTTTTTGGGAGGCTGTTACTTTATTAGTGTCAGAATCAGACCTGTAAACGAGATCCAGAACACTTAAAAGCAAGGCTACATGTTTATGATTCTTTTATGAACAAGTTCACACTCAGGAAGGGAAGAAATGAGGGGCAAAGCGAAGAAGCAGTAAAGAGAGAGAACCAATAAAGGGGTACTGTACAAGCAAAAAAGTTTTTTTATGGAATGCCACCACTGTTCCATACATCACACCAAAACTACTGTTAAAATAAAGAGCACCATGCTATTAACTGACTCTATGATTTGGTAAGTTTCTGAATTTACTGAGGCACAACTTACAAGACCAGTGAAGGAATCAAACCAACTGTGCAAAACAGCCAGAGCTGCTAACCATTTCTCAATTCTTTGCTGAGGTTACCACTGCAATGACACACCAGTTTGTTCAATTCACTGTTTTTTACTGATGAGATGAGAGTTAGACTGAAACTTCTGTTACAAACTGAAATAATCTTGAATGCAATATGAATGCCTTTATGGTTTTGATTTCTAATTTTGACTTCTGTCTTACATACGTATGCATTACCAGATGTAAGAAACATTCAATACTTCTAGGTTCTTGTTGTTTGCTCACCAAACACCAAGGTATACAACTCTTTGTGGTCTTATTGCTGGGTCACTGTTGACTTAGGGTTATGATTTTAGCTTATCTGATGGAATATAGCTCTCAGAACTATATTAGCATGAAATTATGATTTTAGGAGAAACAAATCTACTGTGTGTTGATCTCTGAAATAAAATCCCAAATAAAATCCATTGTAGTTTGATGTTGTGACATCACAATAGACAATTCTCCTCTTCACACTAGTTTTATCCTTCTATCTTTGTTTCCTTATGTATGGAATATTCCCCATATAATCAAAAGGTTTTTTTTCCCCAACATTTTCACTGTATTTACTATAAACAATTGAAATGCAATCAAAGCTGGAACTAAATAAGCACAATTGGAAATCTGAGTAAGCCACAGAAAACGGGAATTGCTGTGTTACTGATGAATCTCTACGGGAAAGTTTAAAGTGGACAACGTATTCTCTCAGATTTCCTTTTTTTATTTATTTATTTTTTTCCCCAAGTAAATTTCTTTCCTTTTCACTTTCTGTTTCCAGTCAATTTAGTACCAAATTTAATTTTGAGGCATATTCCATTTTCTTCTCCTCTGAAAGCTCCTCTCATTCACAGTTTCTCCACTTTTCCCTGACAGCTTTATAAACAAATCATTTCTTTGTCACTGGATTTTTACAGTGCTGATGTCATCGGTCAGGCTGCATCTCAAATTTATTGGCCTGTCCTCCTCTTTCTCAGTGACCAATCAGATTGCCATCAGAGATTCCTTTGCCAATTGGTATCGCTTTCTTTTAAAGAAAAACATTCACTCTGCATGCATACTCTGTTAGAATTGATGATGCTTTTGTTAAGCATAAATGAGTCTGTAGTTTTTAAAACCCTAGGAGCACAGAGTTAAAAAAAATAATCACAATTGGAAATGCTAGTTTTGACATCTGAGCATACCCTCCAGTGCCCCGTTATGTGTGTGAGTTGGTTTTGTTTGATGTTTGTTCCGTAGGAGGGGCATCATTTTTGCACTGACTCAGGGGGAAACAGCAGGGCACCGCGTAAGAGCAATGCATCAATAAAACATTAGGTTGAACTAATCTGGGAGCAAAGACGGAAGTTTAGAGTGCATTCTGCAGCAAACCAAGTGCAAGTACAATTGCTTGAGGTGAAGCTATACTTAGGGTGCAAGCTGAAAAGTAAAAAGGTGCTGTTCTAGTTATGTAATGTATGAACATACTGGGAGGGCAGACAGGTAGCATGGAGGATGAAGAGATTTAAACAAGAGGAGCCTTGTGATTACCAGTCATGGAGGTAATCTAAAGGTTTATCTAACTGAGGGAGATCCAAAGGAAGGCATGAATCTCAGAACCAAGAGACCAAAGGATGACCTTTAAAGCTGTATTATATAACCTTTATGAAAATATATATTACATATTTCCTAAAACTTTCTCTATGCCTTGGCAATATAGCATGAGGTAAAAAAAAATCCTTTACAAAAAAAAAAAAAAGCTCTTCAACCTCCTCCTTGTGGTACTACAACCATCTGCAGAAATACACAATTTCCAGTCAGAAGCAGCCACTCAGAGCCAGCAGGAGGATCTTAACGCTGTCACCCACCCTCATATACATGCTGCTGCTCTACCAAAGTCAAAGAACCAACTTAGTGTTACAGATAAACTGTTTACCCACTGTCATTGGTGGCCATGCTAACTAGCCTGCAGCCTCCGATGTGGGATACTAGTAGTAGCATAGTAGAGAGTAAGTGGGCGGGTCTGAGCGCATACATGAGATTGACTGACAGCATTAAAATCGCCCTGCTGACTTAGTTGTTTCTGAGCAAATCTGTATTTCTGTAATGACAGTAGAACCACTGTCAGAGGAGTTTGCCCTTTTTACAGGTTATATGATACTGTCAGGGCCCAATAATACTGCCAACAAATGTGTAAAACATTTTTTTTAATGAAAATGACCTACAGCAGACTTAAAGGAGGACAAGAAGAAGTTAACAAAGGGTACGAACATGAAGCAAGCTCTCAAAACACTCAGAGGGCTCAGAGTTCACTGCAAGAATTGAAACTCAGGAGTCAAATGATTGGTATCCAACTCCTCTTATCTTCCTGATGATGAGTCTGATGAATTTCAGGTGTGTAGAAGCACACCTGCAGCAATCATCCCTCTAGTTGAGTCCTGCTGCCACAGGGTGAAAACCTAAGATTAAATCTGAGAGAAATGAACCACAACACAGTTAACCTGTTTAGGTTGGTGGGGTGCTGGAGCTTAGCTGCTCTACTATTCATCAATCAAAAGGAAAGACACCCAGTGTACCAATGAATCAACCACATATGTTTTTGTTCCAGTAAAGCCTGTATGTCACAGGAATAACAACCATTCTTTATAAAAGAAGGTTTCTGTCACAAATTGAGGCTTCTGTGCAAATTACCGACATGAGAATCATACATTTTTAAATTTGTATGAAGAGGTTATATTATTCCACAATCCACCAGTTTTGTGCACTGAACTTGTCGAATATCTGCATGAGCACCATATTTTGAGCCAACTTTCTTTTAATCTTGTTGTGACTTTCTGTCACTAAAGGTGAACTCAACAGTTAAAAGTTTTGCTATAAAGTAAAATATTCTTACATAACCCAGAAAAAAAGGTTCTAATCGTGACAAAAAGCTCATATTTTCTTCCTTTTCAAATGAGCTAAGACACTCACAGATGAGAATGACAATCCCAAATTTGATTACTTGATGTCAAAGTAGAGACTAAAATGTTTACCTTGTTGCATCACCAAAGGATGTTCGGGATAAAACATACCCTCAGGATGCAATTTGAATTACAAATCTGCCTGAAAAGCCTTTTGAATTATCCAAAAATCAATTTCAATATTTCATACCGTGTCTAGGAATACATACCCATTTACTGTGATAGCAGGGCTTTTCATAAGCCTGCTACTAGAAGTAGAAAGGAAGAATGAAGTCACAAACCAATGGTAAAAATCCTTTAAGGACGAGATGTAAATTACTGCAGCAAAATTAAAAAAAGGGAAGAAAAAAAAATATTGCACACAAGCCATTTAACTGTTAAAATAGAACATGTGGGAAGAAAGTGTGCAGCTCAAGTATGCTGAATAATTAGAGCACATGTAGTTTGGAGGCTTTGACAACTATTTAAAACAGCAGTAAAGAATATGCAATTCCCAAGTCTAAGTGTTTATAAGTAGTTTTGATGGATCACTATGAAGATTCTCTGGCCTGAAACTGCCTCAGGGTGTCTGGGGGCTGAAACAAATCATGACTTTCATTTGCAGCTTGGTACCATCTTGCCAAAATTGCATTTTGCTTTATGGCACAACAACAACTAGGCATGTTTTGTTTTCTTATTCTCTGCCATGAGCTCTGTTTAAAAAGGATGCTAGAGGTTTATTGAAAAGTCAAAAAGATCAAACACAGAACAGTGGTTTAAAAATCTAAATATTATGCTGGTGAACTTCACATTTCAGTAAAGACAGATTATAAATCACATTAAATTAAAACATTTTACACTAAAATATTTGAATGTCTTGGCCTTTCCCATTGTATTATGTGTCTCAATTTACAAGAGAAGTTTGATCTTTTCTAAGTCGAAGTTACAGTTTTTCTGAAACATGTACCCATCTTGTAAAAATAGCCCATTCTATTATTTGTATACCATTGCACAAAGACATCCGTCATCAATAATTAGAGCGAATGTGGGACATTAGTAAAGCTGAATCCCTCTTCATAGTTAATGAAGAGGCTAGACAATGGTAAGCGTTTAGTGTTACTTTATGCACTATTGTTACAACACCATTTATTTTGTCAATATTAAGCTGAAGTTTATATTCCAGTCTTAATACATTATTACTAAAAACGTTTGTTTTCAGGTTCATTCGCTTGGATTAAACATGTAATTTTGTAGAAATAAATTATTCACTTTGTCATTTATTTTATGATTATTTCTGATGTACTATAACTGTCATGAGGTGGGGTGTAGGAGGTGGTAAGGCAGACACTTATAGACCCAGATTGAAATGTGATGATGAGTGTAATAGTGAAAAATCCCAAAATACATGATCAAACAGAGATCCAAAAGTCCAAGACCAAGGCAGCACTGCTGAGCGGAAACCAGGGGCTCGACACAGGTAGCACAGGGTACACAACTGTACAAAATAACACAATCCCAAAATATCCAGAACACAGAGTAGCACAGCTGAGCTGAGGCCAGGGCTCAACGCCAGTAGCAACCAGTAAAATGAAGGACAAAGACGACAGACTGGGCACACGGACGACAGAGGCTGGAACGCCTGGTGAGACGAGGACCCGACGAGGAACAACAAACTGAGGTGGGGTTAAATACACAAGCGGTAATCAGGGACTCAGACACACCTGGGAATGAGACACACCTGGGAAACAATCAAGGGGAAGCCAGGACAACAAAGAGAATCAAAGACACAGAAAACTCAAAATAAATACACAGAAAAACACAGAACCTGAAAATAACATTAACATATTTCTATCGCAAAGAACTCAAAAGAAACATGCTATGTTATATGCAAAAGTGCATATAACAAAGCACTTTTGCCTACTGTGACCAAACATTCACTATGGCATCCACTTTTACAAATCAATGAGGGAGTGCTGAAAACAGTGGAGGCAAGTCAAATTACAGTAGTGAAGATCAGCAAAGGCAAACTCACACAGGGAAATCAAACAACCATAGAGACAAACCCACATGGGGCCATTGAGCGCCTTGTAAACAAGTCTGCGTAATGCCATACCAGATTCCAGGAGGGTTTAAAAGTTTGCAAGCATATAGAGTCTGATTTCTCATGGGAGATTTTTGTCAAGATGTAATCAGAAAACATCAACAAATACACACTTCTCCTGTTTTTTTATTTCTTTTTGTTCCCCCCCAAGTGATTGCACACTCTACAGAAAGTATTAGCAGGAAAAAATTGGATTTGCAGTATTAATGTCAATTTCAACAATTATTTAAGGTATTTATAGGTCATTATAGGTGTGAACACAGCTGAGCTTGGTGCAGATCAAAAAGACAAAAAACATAAATAAAATAAATCTAAAGAAACACACCAAAAATGACCACCTGCATCCTTTTAATATTCTTTAAGAAGATTTTAATGTCATTTATTTAATATTTCAGTTTTATGTAAGCAATGAATAAACCAGCAATATTATTTAATGGATGGAAACATGTGACCTTTTGTGACTGAACAGGATGTGTTAACATAAATTTAATCCAAAGCTGCTGGCTCATTTCTTGCTCTAAGGACTCCCACTCTCACTTTTAGAAAACTCTGGGCCAAACAGTCCGTGGTCGTTTCTGAATGATTCAGCCCTGAGTAGGTCTCAAGTGATGCGATATGTGATATCTCGTTTAGCCTCTGCTTGAGTTTGCCGCCAAGCCTGAGAGTGGGCTAAGACTGAAAATAGCAGGATGTTTACTGGAGGAGGTCAGGTTGCCAATAATAGGAGCAGTCTATGGAAAAAAGAAACTTCTTTGCTCTTGAAGTTATCTTACAAGTTATCATCACATTGATTTTGTGTTTGTCAAAAGTTGGCTCTGAAACCGTCGCTGCTGAAATCAAGGTGACCTTGTTTCTTTGTCTTTGATGGACTGGTTTATATTAAATTGGTGTTTTTATCATTTATTCCAGTTTTACCTTGGTGTCTAAGGTCCTCAGAGGCCTGGAGTTTCTGTCATGGTCTGGTATTCTTCAAAATGTTTCATAAAATGTTTTAATTAGAACTGCTTAGGGGACTGTGTTAATTACTAGGAAGAACAAGAACTTTTCATTCATCAACAAATACTGAATTGCTGTTGCTTTATAGCACAGCATGACTTTTAACATCAACACACGTGTTTCACAGTACTTTAAGTTTTAATTGCAAAGTTTCAAAACTTTACAGCAGACATTTTTGTTCATTTGGACCTACATGACTTAAAGTCTTGCAGTGATTAAGCTGGAGAAGCAGCAAATCGTTCCACAGAAAAGAGTAGCAATTGAATCAGGACAAAAACCCTCTGGTTGTCAAGCAACACCAAGGACACAGCATTATTCAGCTGTGTCATGAACTTTAAAGGCATTTAAATGAAAATCCTTGCCAAGGATGATTACGACCGTTTTGAAAAGGCTGAATGAATTGTGGTTTTCACCCACGTTTCCATCTTTGTTTGCTTCGGTGACGGGATTTGACTTTTGGTTTAATAATGTCACCTGAATGACAATGAATTCTAAGAAATAAATTATGAATTTCTATGAAAGAAATGTTTTATTCTGTCACTGTGACTGTACAGTGGGCACAAAGTTGCGACAACAAAAGTTCGCAGACGTACTAATACATCGGAGAAAAAAACTTTAAAGACAATATTCAGCTAAAGTAGAAGAAGTTCTTGGGAAAGTTTAATCATGGCATTTAGCGTTTAAATAAAAAAAAGTAAAGATGACATTTTTGTGAAAGTTTCGGAGTCCACAAATATAATGCAGATTATTTTTGTTAGGGTAAAACAAGGTTCAAAATCCTTTCTTTGAAATCTCTGAAATACTGCCAGACCTTTTTTTTCTCTTATGTGAACATCAAATGTTCAACATCTTTAGTCTGGGAGAACTTAATACAAACAGGGTATTAAAGTTAGGTAAAGCTAATTTTTCAGATTTATTCCATGAGTGTCAATCATCGTCATGGGGCAACTTATCCTACTTGATGGGATCCTCATACAGAAGTGTGAAGTGGTGTTTAATATAACTTTAAACCCTTGATATCTATCCACTTAATGATACTTGAGAGATGCTTCAGGCCTTATATTCAGTCTCCACTGAAACTGACGCTAAGCATTTATCCTCATAAGCATTGCAAGGAAAGCAGAAATATCAAAACTATTTCGGTAACATGTTATTATTGTATTAGGCTCCAAAGCAAGAGTTTCTTAGCTTGAAGGATTTATTTTCTGGTGTCTTCACAGAAGGATTAAATAGGCTACAGAAAATCTTGTCACATTTTTTTTTTTTTTCAATTTTGTGCTATAGATCAACATGAAGTACCATATTAATGGTAAAGTTACACATCATTTTTTTTAAAAAATGGGCTTTTGTCTGCATGCAAATCATCTCCTCCTGATTTATCTTTTACAATAAAACATAAGATAAAAAGAGTTTCTTCCATCAAACACTGAATGAAAATGTGAGATTTTTATCACCCAGTGTCCTCAACTGTTAAACTGCCCACAAGTTTCCACCAGGTTTTTCACCACCATCAATGCAGACCAGACTTTTGGAATTTTCTATACTGTTTGCAAGAGCAGAGACAAAATAAACTCAAAACAGACAAAGAAAATGGGACGTCCAGGCAGAAATAGAGAAAGAAAAACTCATATTTGCTCTTATTCGTGCTTAGACGATTTCCAACTCGACTGTCTCAAGTTCTTAATGGGTAGACACTTGAAATTGTTTCGCCTTTGTTTTGTTTTATTGATATATATAGTCAGAAATTAAAATTGTTGATGTTGAATATAATGTGGTTTCAGTGACCAGAAGACCCTATACCGTTGGATACTTATGTGTCAGAATAGAAATAGTGTAGAGATATTATCAAACTGAATAGCTTAAATATCACAAAAAATATTATTTCAAAGTTTTATCTTTCTCAGTTGTGTAAAATGTGCTTGTAACCCATAAACGTCTTGTGGAGTCTTTATATTTTGTGAGAATCTAATTCAACATTATTTATGGGATAAGACAGCCTGACTCAATGTACTGTATTTTATCATCCTTCACCTTAAAAATGCTGTTTCCCATTTGTTATAGTGAGAAACTTGGTTCAGCGTTAGCATGGAAACCAGTTTTCTGTGTATGTGCCTGTGTTGGAGTGAGTGCTTTGCTTGTGCAAAACACCAAAGCATTTCTAAGGAGAAAAGAAGAAAGCATCACTTTGTATAAAATTAGATCAATCTCAGCTATCATAATATGTTAAAAAAGCTGTTTTTAGCCTGCAGTTTGTCATTTAGCTTAGAAATCTAAGTGATATCAAAGAACTAAAACCTAAATCGATTTATTCTAAAATTAGAGTTCAAATGAGCCATGACCATTTACAGAGCAAAACAAGTTGATCAAAACATACTACTCTGAAATTATGTGCATTTCAAGATTTAGAGTTTGTCTCCTCTTTCATGCATCAGTGCAGGTTTTTTGTAGTTTTACATCCAGTGCCCTGATTACATTGATGATGGACAATTATCACTTTATTGTCATCTGTAATTTCTCCTGCTAGATATTACTGCATTCCACTCATTCATGTTGTCTGTCTGGACTTCATACTCATTAAATGGGTTTTAAAGTAAAATAAATCCTGCTGTAAGACTGAACCTTAGGAGAGTTTGGAGCTTTTTTTAGACTGTCAGTCTATGGTGATGTGGCACTTTCTTCACTGTGGACAGTAAAAGTGACGGTTCAGTTGTCTCCAGTTTATGGCAGACTTTGCCGTTTGTGGCTTACATCATCACCAAGTTTAATTCCTCTGATTCCTCTGAGGGTTATTATCTTCACTGAGTTTTCTCAGTATTAGCCAATCCAATAACTGCATACAAACAAATCTTTCTTATAAAAATGTTTTTAAATAGGGAGTGAATCTGCCAACACAGCTCATTTGGATCTGGCACATTGAATAGATTTCAAGTTGATATCATGCTGGTCAAAATTTGACAGGAAATGTTTGTTTTTAGTCCAGAAACCAGCCTCCAGGTAAATATGGTTTATGTTTCCTTTGGTGCTGTAGAGGACATAAGAGGACATGGAACATAATAACCAAAAATGTAAGCTCACCCAGGAAAACAATCTGGTGAGCAAGTCTTTGGACAATCTTTAGAAATTATGTGATTTACATGTTCTGTTTCTTAAATTTCTGCTGAAGTCACTACTTATGAAATAAAGTTAAACTAGTTTTATGGAGATTGATGTGATTACCATGATTTAATTTCATATATTTATGCCTGTCATAGCAGAAAATTATTGCTTCATTTAATCCTACATTCAAGGATGGGCTTTCATGGATCGTGGCCGTTATATAATTCCAGTTTCTGGTAGTCAATTTGAAAAAACACATAAACAGAGTTATGTAAACTCTAACGGGAAGAAAATCCATATAAAGCCCTATTTCTGTGTTTTGTCACTTAAATTGGATTCATTAAACAGTTCACATAGGAGCTAATAAAGTCTCCTTGCCATTGTTTGGCATTGATTTTACTTTGTGAACCCTCCTGATGGCTGGAACATCAGCCCATCAGAAAGGTGAGTCGACCCCCATGTTTGTTCATAAGTGTGTCACAGCCTCAGCAGCTTTTGCTAGTGAGTTAGTCAATGTGATGTGCAATGCTTTTATTAAGGCACCTGTGCGTTTGGGGAGATCTCATCTTAACTGACCCATGGTAAGTTGAAGTTATTAAAACAGTCGCTCCTCGCCTTTCTCCCTCACCAACCTTGTCCTTGCATCCGCCAACCTCCCTCGGAGCTGCCCACCTACTTGATCACTTTCTTTCTGCTTTGACAGCTTCCTCCTACTCGCTCTCATTCTTCATTATTACTCCTTT
This sequence comes from Poeciliopsis prolifica, assembly GCF_027474105.1. Classification (NCBI taxonomy): domain Eukaryota; kingdom Metazoa; phylum Chordata; class Actinopteri; order Cyprinodontiformes; family Poeciliidae; genus Poeciliopsis; species Poeciliopsis prolifica. The sequence continues at coordinate 16,757,970 of NW_026562383.1, read as the reverse complement.
CTAAGTCTATCTAGCACACCTTTTCTCTCCGGTTACCCGCTACCCACAGAGTCCCAAGGGTTTTCTCTAACTCTGTAAACTACTTTCAATTCTTTCCCCATCCACTGGCCCGTCAATTTACCTGTCCTTTGTTGCCTGAACTTGTCATTGCCTTGTAACAAGGGATCGTTTCCCTGAGTCTTGTGACAGTAAAAGTGAACGCTTGTCATATTACAGTAGTTCTGTGACAGAGCGGCTCTCTCTAGCTGAGGAGGGTTTAGATGCTTGTTTTTTGTTTCTCTACTAGCTAGACCCCGTAAAAAGACTTGTAGCATGTTGTTATTTTTTGAGTATCAGTTAGAGGCTGCAATACGTTCAACCTGTTTCTTATGAACATCAGGTTTATGAGTTCAGCCTGAATACTGGAGCTGCAATGAGAGAAAAAAAAGCTGATCATGGGACTGGACTTGGTCTATGACCAGTCAGTTAGAAGCTCACACATCAGATCTTTCAATAGATTCAAATATTTTGAAAGGTAACACTTTTCAGTGTTGATCTTGTCACTGAAGAAAGAGTTTAAGTTGGCTATTTTCTTTTTCACTGATGAGCTTATGCTCATATATTTGGGGGATATGGGCATATTTTATTATTATTTTTTAAACAAAATGTTAATTTTGAATTCATTATAATTATTTTATTGTTCTCCTTGCATGCGCCTATAATCCACTTTTAAATCACAGATATTGTGAGTACTGGGGAGGTAGTATATTATTGAATCAGAGGAAGAACAAAGATGTAAGAAGCGATTTAATAGGAAACTTTATGGCATGTAACCGAAAAGACAATGGAGTTCAGTGAAGTTTCTCCTTTTTATCCTTTTTTAGACCTCTGTTGAAGTTTCATAAACCTCAGCTGAACTAAAACACTGATCGCTAATGTAATAAGACAGCTCAAAATCTATATTTTCAAATCCCCATGCATACTTTGAAATAATTAAAAAGTTATGCTTTCTTACTCAAAGTCAAGGAGTTTTCCAACTATGAGACTTGTATCTTTTTTTTTTTCTGAAAATTAATTATATTTTTATATGTTAATTTTTGTGGATATTATCTTCAAAGTGGAGTTCATTGACTCCTCCCACTGAAGAGGCGTCGATCAAACTTTGGAACTTTGAAAATTAGAGATTGTGATTTATAACAGTATGATACAGTATTATAATCATCACACTTTGTGACTAATATTGAGTCATTAGACTTTACGTTGCCACTTTGCAGCTCTGTCTTCAACATCTTTTGAGGCAAGAAGTTAGACAACTGTGATTGAGATTAAAACCCACTATTCCAGGTATAATATTATGATTATTCACAGTATTTACAATCCGAAGCTGTGCTATAAACACTTGAAATAAAAGGGAATTTATGAAATTCACAGATGTTTCATAAATAAAGCCTGAAAAATAAGGAACATTGACAAAGAGAGGAAGAAACAACCTCATACAAGTGGCTTAGAGCTCAAATGATTTCATAAACTAAAGTATTACTTTGAAAGAAGAGTTTACTCCCTGCAAATAGGCACTTCTAATTTTAAAGATATTCAGTTAAAGTTAACAGAATATGAGCTGCGGGCATTTTAAAACTGACATGAATTAATTATTATGCTGAAAAAAAATGTACCATTTCCTACCAGTCTCACTTCACAACACTTCTTTGTAAATAAAATTACCACATTTATCTGAGAGTCTTTTATTATAATCATATTAGCTGTTGCTCTGGTGAAATCAAAACGCAATTTCAATGAGCATTTATAATAAAAAGGCTAAAAAAGCATTTTTTTAAAATACTGATTTAATTATTTAAACAAGAAGTTTTTCAAATATTTATCATCTGGTAAAAGCATTTCCATAATCAGAGATTAGTCATTGATCACAAGTTCTTGATTGGTGCATATATTATTGATATTATATACTGAATAACTGAGATAGGACTCACATTCTTAAAAGAAAGAAAACAAAAAACAAAAACAATATTATATTTTTAGGTCTGCTTTCCAAAGAAGGTAAAATAAGAAAAGGTTTCATCTTTTTTGGAAAGGTTGGAAAGTACCATCTAATGGATTCTACGGAGAGAGAGGAAGATACTGCAGTCCTCCCAGTTCTGAAAAGACTGGAAGGCACTATATCTAATAGATACACTGAGCAGCAGGAGTGCTATTAAATGGATCCAAATAGAATCACATTGCAAAAATTTTAAATGCCTTTCTACGCGTAAGCAGATATGAAAAGGTACCAGGGTGTATTCCTGTTTTAGAGACCGTAAAGAATGAGGTTCGGCTTCCCTCCGCTGCATTGTTCTGCTTAAGAGTGAGCTCTAGTGGCAATTTACTGAACAACAAAACGACAATAATATGTTTTGTCTAGTAGAATTTCATCAATGGCTGGTAAAATTAGACCAGCTATGGGTCCTATTTGCAGGGAATATATTTTGAATTTGTTTGTACTTCTTAATCATCAAAAAACAGCAGCAAAGACATTACATGTCAAGAATAATATGATGAGGTCAGTTAAGTGTTGGGCAATGAAAGCTGTGGCATTGAACATGGAATTTAAATTTGCTGAGTAAAACATCACCACTTCCTTTTCCAAACAAAATACGGCTGCTCAATAAATGTTAAAGTTCCTGTAAATGTCAAGGCTGATATATTGTGTTTCACAGAGGGAAGAACATCTCTGATTTACCAGAACCAAAATAAAACCATCTCTCTAAATGTGCAAAAAAAAAAAAACATCCAGGAAGCACTGATTCAAAAGAACTTTACAGGAGATTTGATAAAGGAAGTTTAATGGTTCCTGCAAAGTACTTACCAGATCACAAAAACAAAACAATAATTGGCAGTGCAATGCAGCCTGGAGATTTCACTAATGACAGCAGACAGAGGGATAAACTGTTGACTTATATTACACTCACAGTTAAAAGCCCTGTAACTGCTTTCACTTGGCAAAACCTGTAGATTCAATAACTGAAGTTGGCGTAAGTCATCACATGGTGTTTTGATCTATTTAACTTGGAAGCCACAAAAGTATCAACGTCTTAATTTTCAAATGTGTTCACCGATGTGAAAAATAGGCTTTGTAATTTCAACATTACCACAAATAATGCTGATTTATGCCAGAACAAGAAACTTTCAGTTTGGCTTTTTGTTATTGCTTGGCTTAGGCAATATAGAGCTTTCTCTCAGGTGACTGACTGAGAGCAATTCAGCAATAAATCTCCCTCCAATACAATGCTGTGCTCACCTTGATTAAAAAGCGTAGCTATCAGACACACAGCTCGTTCACCTTTAGAGGATAATCTTTGCCTCCATACAAATCACAGAGGACGGCCGGCTTTTTTGCTCCCTGTGTGTCTCGCACCGCATTGCCTCTGCAAAACTCATGTTTATTATTCATGTTTATCATCACACCACGTCTGCTGTTTGCTACCAGTTTCATGGATGGGCTGGCAGCAATTTAGCCCTGCTACATGAAACCCCGCTTTACCGTCAACACTGAAACGGATCCCACTTAGTATAAGGCGGCCAAGCACATTAATGTGTGCTCACAGAGAAGCACGTGCCCGCACTTTCCTCAACTGCCAAAGGACCCACCCACACACCAAACATTCTGATACTGGCACACACACACACACACACACGCTCACCCACACATGCATGCATCAGCTGCAGGAAATACCTGTCAATCCACAAATCCTCTATACCATGGGCTCTCACTCACAGCTATCACTGTGCACAGCAGAGGGAAGAGGAATGAGAGTAATTACCTCACAATGACTTCATTGCTTATTAAAAACCTATTAAGGGTCTAATCTTCTTTCCTGGGTGCTGATATCACAGACAAAGAGATCATAAAAACACAGGCAGGTGTGCACAAGTCGCCTCAGTCAACGTTTTCCTATGTACAAACTATGGTTTGGAGAAATTTTATTTGCCCATTAAAGTTGAATACTTTCTCCTTTCGTCTGGTATCACAGAACTTGGGAATTCAGATAAAATATGTAAAACGTTACACAGAAGTTGCTTGAAAGTTGAAGAACAGACCAGAATGTAAAACAGCTGATAGTACCAAAAGAGCAATGAAGATGTGTCACTTTAGTGACTGACAAAAAAACTACATTTCCATTAACTTACCATTGTATGAAAAGCTTAGATACAAAATATCCAAGCAAAGAAAATACAAGTTTATGTTGTGTGCCGTCATTGGTGAAAGAAGGTGAGTCCAGAATTCAGCTCCATTTCAATGTAAACACTTTATTATGCTAATACTGGTACCGATCGATTGTCAAACCTCACTGAGACATCAATGATACAACACAATAAAGAACAACAAAACAGCTGTGGTAAATACGCCCAGGTGGCGGGCATGACAAAAAAAGGAGAACGCAAAAACACATTTCATGACAGTTTATTAGCCATTTCTTTCCATTAACCTCTTAACTGGCGGTATCCCATCCATGGGACGAATCAAATTTGTTTGAATATTTGTTTCACCACCAGTTAAGGGGTTAATTCATTTTAGAGCTCCAAAATATTGCAATTTAATGTGGTGAATACAATTTACAGGACTAACTTGGGTGCAATATTTGGTAAGAGAGTTCACTCCAAGACGATACATGCAAATTCTTCAGGTGCAGTCTTAGTCTTTTGCTTTTTGGAAATAGTGTCACCCTTGTTGTAAGCACAGGGTGTGCATTTTTGGTGGGTAAGATGCAAAAGCTCAAAAAGAAATTTGAGAGTGTTGTGAGGAAAGAAAAATGTGTGTTAATCAATACCACTATTGCAATACACAGCAGTAGTATTATTGCATCATCACCAATTTGCATTTCTATAGTTGACTATGCAATAACTACAACTTCAAGGGGAATTTGCTTTGTTATGGCCTGAAATATTCTGGGAAAGTCTGTTGAGTTCAATCTAGTTTCATTTAAAAAACACCAAATTAAGACAGATTTCAACATAAGGCAATTTACAAGTCAACAGATTCAATTCATTTCCAGTTCTTATGTCCAAATCAGTTAAAATCTGTGTATTTCATTCCACTATTCCACAATTTTAGCCACATTCAGAAGTACACAACCTTAAATGATTCTAAATGGACATTAGTGTGGCTGTTATACTTAGTGCCCTGCTAAGCCTAAGACCAAGAATATGCTACTTACAACTAAACAAAAGCCTTCTTACAGTTAAAATACAGTAATTATGTCATAAGATAAAATGCTTTTTCTTTTTTTTTAACACCATAAAGAGGAAAAAATCTGAGCCCATCAGTGGAATAAATGTGTAAACAATGATCAGCTACAAGATTACGATGTGTTTGAAGTAGAATTAGCTTTATTGGAAAAGTTCATGCAAACGACCACAAACTTGACTTTGGTTCCACATCTTTGCCTCATGTGGATGTATAATATATTTTTTAAAAGAAGCAAATGGAACAATATGTACATATATGTGAATCAAGGTGCAGCCAATATTTTCTTTAAAAAATAAAAAAACATGTATCAATTTAAAAAAAATACATTTTTTTTATGTGAAAGAGCTGTACATTGTCTTCATCTGAGAGACGAAGACAATGTACATGCTCCACAGCTTCCTCAGGGAAGAAGCTGTAGAGATGATTCAAAGGTCTGAGCAGTTTGTGTCCATAATATCTGAGCAGTTTGTTTCCATGCAAGTACCGGATAGAGCAAAGTAAATTTACTCTTCAGACCTGAATGTTTGTTGCAATACAGCCTTTGCTGTTTTGTCGCTGAACCAATGCACATAGTAGTAAAGGAAGACAGACAGAAATGAATCATGAATGAAATAGAAGCTCTAGAAAATACACTCTTTCCAACCATTAACTCATCACCATTCTGGTTCAGACCTATGACAATGGTGTCATCTCCAATCACACACAGGTTCCTGAACTGTAGTCACTAAGTCTTCTTTGACAGAATGCCCATTTCCTCCATTTAAAAATATCACCATTACGAAGACCAGGATTCTTCACCACCATCCAAAACGAACACATCACTTCTTAGTAATGCTAATAAGAAGAAAGATGTTCCATGCTGTCTGGGGAATTTGCACTCATCTGCCTCAGGAAGGGATGACGTAACGTTTTACCTACACACAAATTTCCAGGAAAACTGTCAGTGCGAAGCATGGACACACAGTAAAGGGATGCTTAGAAGGACAGAAGACGTTCAGCTGTTCTACACTTTTAACAATATGGTTCATCCATAATGTATAAAGTCTTCCCTGGAAAATTACAGCACCATGAGACTGCTAAAATGATCCCCTGTTGCGAAGTGATTTCATTTTCTATAGAATTTATCTATTACATCTTGTACTGGAAGTTCAGTTTTCACCCAGGTGATAATATTGCACTCATGTGATATTGTGGCCTGGATTACAAGTCACAGCACACATTGCCGCCCAGAGTGAAGTGATACCCTTTAAATCCTGAGCAGCTCTATGTCTTAACAGCCAGGCTTTGATTCTGAGGACTTATCCACCCATCATTCCTTCGTCTGTCTGTTTCTCTTCTCGTCTATCTGGTTATCAAAAAGCATTAAAGCAGCGTCTAACACCCTGTGAAAGTTCTCCCTCTACAAAGAAGTGTTTGATCCTGCCACTCCCGACCACTTCACTGACACCAAATGAACTCGAGGTATGATGGATGTAGTCAGTGGCCATTTCACACTGATGAACTCAAGCATGACTGTCTTTTGCTTCCCAGAATGCTGAGTAAGGCGATTTCAGAAAATCGTTTTTGTAATTCATCTTATGGGAAGAGTATCATCTTAGTAATAATGATGACATCACAATGTTACCAGAAACCCAATATAATCTGGTATATTCTAAACAACTTTCTTGTGTGTGGGGAAAATATATCTTTGTATGAAATGTATGTCAGAACAACAATGTATTTATTGTACATGTTAAGTTCATAAATAAAATAAACTCATCAAACACTTCTTGGAGAATTTGTCCTTTTTTTCTTTTGAAAGCAGTACAAGTATGAACAGTTTTCCTTATGGTTATTGTCATAAAAAAGAGTTTTTAGTGATTATATCAAAGGAACTAATAATTGTGACCTAACTAAAGATAGATTTTATATAATTTATTGAGAATTGGTAAATTACCTTCAAGATATATTTTTTAAATATTTTATATCATTATTTAAATAAATAAGACTATGCATCAGGGGATGCTGTGGTGGTGCGGGGGTTAAACACAACCCACATAAGGAGGCCTTAGTCCTCAACGTGACTCTCGCAGGTTTGAGAGTCCTGCAAAAAAGTTGAAGATGTTCACATTAAACTTTCAAAACTTCATTGTAGCTTTATTCATATAAAAATGAAAATGTAACAGTCAGAAAGTAAAGAAAGCTCAAAAGATTAATGTAGTGTTTCAAAAAAATTCCTTACAGGAACTGATTAAATAGGAAAATATTCATACAAGCTTCTAAAAACTACTAGACCAAAGCAAAGCAGCAGACTGATATATGATTAAGGTCAAAACCTGGAACAGTGAAGTAATTGCTCATTTTAAAATCTAGTATCACAAATCGCAAAGTTTTCTCAGGTAGATTCATGATCTCTCTTGTATGAGCTTTTACATCCCCTGAATATGTATTCATATTAGGAGTTTCACCCTATGAGCCACTTTCAAATTGAATGAAATATAGCTCTGGGGAAAATAATAGCCCACTGCAGTGAACCCCATCGAAAACCTCCTGGTTATTCCACCAAATACTGATTTCTGAACTCTTCCTGAGTTAAAACAGCATTGTTGATTCTAAATTATTAAAAACTTGTTTTCTTTGCATTATTTGAGGTCTGAAAGCACTCTATTTCTGTGATTTTAACTATTTCTCTTTTTCCGCGAATAAGTGCTAAATTTTTGCTTGGAATTACAGAGACATGTTTTTAGTAGTTCAAAGAACAAAAGAATAATGTTCATTTTACTCAAGCATATGCCTATAAAAAGTAAAATCAGAGAAACTGATCATTTTAAGTCTCTTATCATTTTCCAGAGCTGTATATGACATATTAAAGCTACATAAGGCAATCAGCAAAAGGATTTCTATAACAAACAAAACATAAAATACTAATACTTTAGTGCCTTAGAGACATTGCTAAATATTGTTTTATCAAGTTCAGTTTCCTGCAATGCTGTAGCTATAAACTAGCAGTGATACACTACATCTTCTGAATGTTTATACTATTGAAAAAATAACTTAAAGGCTGGCAGATATAACGTCTTTGAATCATTTATCCTCACAGCTTTGCTCTAGAGGACAATTTGAGTTGACGGAGTAAACAGGTGTCCTGGGCTTATGGGGTAATTTAGCTAGTCCCCTCTTAATGCATGGAAGGATAAAGTTGCACAAATAAGGAGATGTGAGCATATTTGCAGGTCTTTCACAAACCCTGAAGGAAAGGCGCCTCGTACTGTAAAACTCAGAGGATTGTAATGTATTATATGAGAAATGTCTGGGGTCATTTATTATTTATATTACTGTATATTGTTTCCCATAACCTGTTCCTGGAGGAATGAATTGTGAGTATCAACAACCTTACACTTCAAAAGCAGATAAATTCTCAACTTAATTTTGTTATCCCAAATAAAACATCAATTTCACAGAGTGAACAGGTGTTTATGTTTATCAAGGTAGTACTGTGAATGTACATGTTTCTCTGCAGATATTACACAAAGTGTAATTGTCCATAAAGTGTGCATACCAGAACAGTGAGTCCTTAATTTGAGTTTTACTGATTTACATTTCTACTTACTTCAAGTCATCTGAGACCTGCTCAGGTAAATTCTTTTGTGAATTGCAACCTAATTTAGAGAATTAGTATCAGAGAACTTTCTTCCCAAAATGCATTTATGATGAACATAAGCATGTAAACATCTTACTCAAAGCATTAATTTGCCTTTACTTTTGCAACTATTGACAGACTCACTGCATTAAAAATGCAAATGCTGGATGAAAGTTTAATCAGCCATGAGCTGTTGCACACTCCAAAAGACCAATCCACCACCAACCAGGGGTTGTGCATTATTTGGAGCTAATCGGTGGAGTCATGTCAGAGGCTCCAGCAGCATTTATCCGACCCATTATTCGTTAAACCTTCTTGTAATGATGCATAGAAATCTTTGCACGACATGGAAGCTGTCCAGACAGCTTCTGAATGACCTGACAAAGTGAAGCAAAAACTTTTAAAGTGCACATCTGCCTAATAACATTGTTCATTGGAGGAACAACACTGTCATGTTCTTTGACTCTTACCACAGACTTAATTAACAAGAGAAGGAAGCCACCTTTTTCCTAATGTCAGCCTAAAAACCTCTCCCCAGAAACCAATTACCAGCGAGTGAGTTTGCTAATTCGCTCTGACATGTCTGCCTGCTCTAAAACACAAGATGGCCGAGACAGAGTTGTGATGAGGGATCGAGGTTCAGGCGGTGGAGAAATGAATCGTCCTCCTGTTTCCATTTCTGTCACTGTGTGTTGACCTTAAGCTCTAATGTGGCTGCCTTTAGTATTCTGTGTCCAATCTGCTCATCCATCACATTTTTAAGGTCAGTTTCTATTTTCAATCACTCCATCAAAAAATAGCCCGGCCCTATTTATAACACACCACAGGTATGAGGGTTGAATGATAAGCACTCTCAATAAAGAACAGTATTGACGCAGATTGTAATTAACATGATATTCCAATAATTATTTTCTTCATCACTGAAGGGATCTGCATTGATAAGAAATTCTCCATTTAGGCTGATTCATCTTAAACCTTTTACTGTTATTTATTTCACAGTTACCAAAGTTGCTTGTATTAAATTGAGAACTGATCTGAAACAATTGTGACTTTATGTAAACGTAACTGATCAGATTCTAATAAATTAATTGTTTTTGGATTAAGAGATATGATTTATAATATTAATGACATGGCTGATGACTCAGGGTTGCCTTGTTGCATGCATAAAATCCTGGCCATACACAGCTGACAGCAACTGACACTAGATTCTAATTAGAATAATATTCTGCTTAAATTAAATGGTTATTTCAATTATTTTTAGGGGATCTTTAATCTTTGAACTCTCCTGCACAAAATCTAAAATATTTAGACTGCAGACATTTGAACTGTATCATTATTCACTGACAATAAATTATTCATAAATCTTTTGTTCTCCTTTAGGAAAAATGAAAGAGCATTTTTTTTTGTCCATTTTAAGGCTTCAGAAAACCTTGGAATAAGACATGCATGACAATAGCAAAATACAACATATTGCCAAAAGTTGTGGGCAACCTGGCTTTACACACACACACACACACACCACATCTAATTCTTAATACACAAACTACTTCTTCTTGTCTTTAATTTGTTTTAAACGCATCATGTGATTACTTTGCAATTATATTAACCATTTTGTTAAGTATTTTAGTTTCTTTTGGTTTTATATGTTTATTTTGTATGATTTTAATGTATAATTTAATGATGTTGGAATTTGAAACATCTGCACCTTGTTTTCTACAATAGTGCACGGTCATGCCCCCAAAGATAGTCCAAAAATGTCTTTAAATAGACTCCTCAAAATAATAAAACAACAAAACACATAATTCTAAATATAATAATGTCAGCCTGTCCCAGCACCAAAGTTGTATCTGCAGTTTATTATTTCTCAATGTATGAAGAAGTGGTCTGAATATGCAGATACAAGAGCTTATAAAAGTGACTGAAAAAGTTGAATACAATGATATGAAAACCGAGCAAGTACTACATTGGGAATGTAGTTTAAACTACATTAAGAATGTAGTTTAAATGGATTCTCATAACATAAATAATATGGTGTCATACTAGTTTTAATTGACATTAACTACCATGACTTTTAGGTTCTTCTTGCATACCTTCTTCAATTTTATTACAGACTAGTCGACTATATATAGATATCGTAAGTCTCTACTTTTACTTTTCCAGAATCTTGTCTTGCAATATTTTTGTGATAACGTGAAACCAGCACATCTTTGATATAAAACACAGCATTGCTAGCTGCAAAAGCTTAACTCAGTCTGTCTCTGAGCTCTTCTTTTATCTGTCTTTCATGTTTCTTTTCTCTTATATAAGGCCAAGTCAAGCGGATAATGATCTCCTGCAATACCTACAATCTGGAGATATAACAATTGTTCTTTCAAGACAGACTAACAATAATTTTGTCCGACTGCAAAAAACTATGAAAATATCTTGTGGAACCTAATGACTTGAACAATGTACAAACAATGTCACTGTTCCCGTAGGGTCTCCTGCATTTACAACCAGCTGCTGAGAAAAATGTGCAAGTTAATTTAAAATCTCGATAAGTTGAAATAAAAAAAAACATTGAGTGAGTTTCAAAAGTCATTGTAATGAAGGACAATGCAGATGACTGTATTTCATTAAATGCAATAATTAGAAAATGATTCTACACCTCCATACTATATATGTGTGTAATTTTTATGGTGCCAAAGTTTTAGTTTTATGTGTCAGTTTATTTAAAGTGCAAACATAAAATCTTACATATTTGCTGTCAAGATGACACCCAGTAAAAAAAAAAAAAAAACAAATATTCTATGAATCAGCCCTTCTTTTTGCCTCTTCCTCATCTTTAGGGATAAAAGGTTCCCTACTGAGATTATCATCACCATCAGCTGTTTCTCTGGTTTTGCAGAACACCTGATGTTTCCATAACAGCACAAAGAACATAATTTCAGCCATTAACAAAGGAACAAAGGGAGACAGCAACAGATGATGTGTTTATGTTTGATACAAACTGTTCAGGTGGCTCCACAGTGGCCAAGTGTGACATAGCGTTACTGCCTTAGAAAGCATTGTCATCTTGGTCATGTTAATGGAATAAAACCAGCTTCTGAGGCTGCAGGCCCAATAACTGTGAGAATGTGTGTCTGGGTGACATAAGAGGCGTACTGCCATCCATCACCCACACACTGTCAGCAGGGGAGCTAAAGAATACACACAGTTGAAGACAAAACACACAGCCATAATGTGGGCTCCAGGCTTGAGGAAGAGTCAAACACAAACAATTATAAAAAGTTCTCATCTTTTTTCAACAAATGTTCCTCCTCCCAGTCTCAGACCTAAAGGTTTTGAACCATAACTGTGATCCATGCAGGAGCGCCATCTTATTTTACTGTAACGACAAATTAGTAAGATGAAACATTTCTCCTGTAGGTTGGTTTTTAGAAATACCAAAAGGAAAACAATAATGAGGGTAATTGTTTTGACTTTTTCAATGAAACAAGGAATCTACAGGACTGTTTTTATCATTTTGTTCAATTTTATTGTAAAATATTTAACTAACGTTTTATGACAAATTAAAGTACACGACATTGAAGTGGGACGAAAAGGACAATGTTCCCCAATCCAAATACTTATCCCTGAATACATGAACATTATTCATATTTAATAGATTAAAAATTATTTTAAAAATTCATTCAATTTAGTAACTAAATTATATATTCATTACATAGGTTATTTAGATACAGACTCATTTTTGTTTCAGATTTTTTTTTTTTTAACATTCAAAAAATGGCCTTACTCCTGGAATATGCTTTTTTTCTGCCCCATTGGAGTGATTATTCTACTTTATTGAATTTCAATGTAAATCCCACCATGTGAAATATTTAGGTATGTGATAAATCACTTAATACCATGAATTATTTTTTGTGTATCACAATTTGTGATACTTTGTGTTGGCATGCAAGATAAAATCAAAATTAAATCCAGAATAGTTTATTTAAAAAAAAAAAAGTCAAATAAAATTCTAGTTACTTTAATTTCTAATTAACTGTGCTGGATGATTTTCAAACCTTTAATTGGATGCACCTTGTCACTATTTGGCCTTACTCATCGGTAGTTAAAAAAAATTATGTATTTTTCTTTTGGCTTGTTCCAAACCACATCTAAACTTTGTGTCACATGCCCTTAGAGACGACTGATAAATAACAGATCCAAATAAACAAAGTAGTAAATTACCTGGCTGGCTGCCAAGACATCTCTTAGTATCTCATAGCTCCATGGTTGGCACTTTGTGGCTCTAATTAGATTCATATGTTGATTATTTGCTGTTTTTGTTTTTAAGGAAGCAGACAGGCATGACAATGTCTGGTAGTTTTCCTGCAGCACAACATTTTGATGTTTGGACCTGTCGAAAGATTTGTCACTAGAATCACATAAACATTTCGAGGGATTTTATGATTAAGGCAATCAGTATCAGTCCTTAATTGCAGTTTAACTCCAGATAACTATTTTTGTTGAACTGCAAACTGTCTTTTTATTTAAAAAAATTTAAAAAAAGAAGAAGCTTTTTTTCAGTTGCATAATTTGCCACAGTGAATTACAGGAGTGGTGTGCACTTAATTTTGTTCATCTAAAACATTTCCCCAAATAATCCAAGTGTTTCTTCACACTTATAATTGTTATTACACTGAAGAGGGGATATGGGCTCCTGTGACTCCTCATCAGTTTATGTAGCATAACCTGTACTTTACATTGTGCTCACACAACTGTTGATGTTAAAAAAAGACTGATTTTGACTCATATCCACAGACTGGGACTGGGCTGCCATGAGCTGTCATCAAGGAGGCACTGTAGATCATTTGGGTAAACAAGCTAATTGCTAAAAGCCCATTTTGACACCTGACTGGCAGGGTGTAAGCTTCCACGACATAAGATTACATACAAGTGTTGATAAGGTAAGAAATTACCTTGTTGACTGACCAGGCGTTACTCCCATTTCACCTCAACAAGTGCAAAAGGAGCATATCAGGATTAAATCAACTTTTTGAGGTTTATATCATGATAATATTATTCCCTCATCAAAACATATGTGACATGTTGCTTTGATTCTCTCATGCATGTTTTTGAAAAATTCTTGAAGTTATCTAGGCAACAATTTGGGATGTCTAGTTCTCACATAGCGTCTGCAAATTTTCTAAACAGTGTTTTGAGAAGAAAATACATTATATAAACCTGCAACGAGAAATCCAAGCCTCCGGAATCTTTGTATTCACATCAACAATTCAATCAATATTTTATCTAAAAGTATAACATTTGACAATGTGAGAATCAACAATTTAAGGTGTAATGCCTAAACCACATGAGGCTTCCTACCACCTAGTTGGTTTTGTGCTTTTTCCCATAACGGATACTCTTCAGCAGCTCAATGATTGTGTCAGATATATGACATTTCTAGTGACAACTACAGTGTCAGGAAGTAAAACAGCATTTTTGTGTATAACTCTAACTGTAATAAATACTTTTTTGATATGTGTTCTTGCTCAAAGCAAAACAGGGCAGCCTTGTCTCATTAGTGTCTACGCCCACTGGCTGGCAACACCACATCCTTGTAAAAACCCATGAAATAATAATGAAGAGACAGCCATCTGTTTCCTTCTTTCTTTTTTTACTTTTGGACTTAATATAGATCTTAAATCCTCCATTTCCTGTGCTGAAAACATAGCTTGCGGTGTAGCAGGGGAGAAGTGAAGGTTTGAAATGAGCGCAGTCCAGGGGATGCTCTTGGGCACCTTGACACCTGCCAGAGCTGGCTGTCTGACTCTTAGCCTCGTCCCGGCAACAGTCTTGTTTTAAATTAGCTCATTTGTGGCTACCTGTGTTCATGGGGGTGGACTGTCAAGAGGCCATGGCAGGTCATCAGGATACAGTGGGTTGTCTTTGCCAGCTTTAGCCTTATCTACAGTCGTGGCCCTGTTTGTCTTAAGGTTTACAGTTTAGTGTTGTGCTTGTTTTTATTTTCAAATAGTTTTTCAGAAATTTCCAGGACAGTTGTTTGTAGAAAAATTGCTGGAATCTCATTGGAAAGATTACCTGTGGTTATGAGGTCTAGAGGTACCTATATATGATTGATACTGTCCTCTTAAGCTTCTCTCTATGTGATGGTGTGTGATGTGGCAACTATGCCCAAGGCTTTTCCTCAAGCCCTAGCCTCAAGCAGCTCATCTCATCGCCTGAGGTGCCAACACTAAAGTCAAGGGGAGCTGAAAATAGGAACTACCGGATGCAATCCAAGCCAATAGTCTCTTGTATTTGGCTGCTGCTTTAAATAAGCCTTAAACTTGCAGAAAGAGAAAGTAAGTAACAGATCAGTGCATTGGATTGGTCCTTGGAAAAGTATTCATGTGCTTTGAAATGTTTCAAAAATAAAATAGTACGGTTACAACTACAAACTTCTGTTATTTATTATTGGGAATGTGTGTAATGGATCGACACAACATACTGCCCCTTTTTAATACAAAAGAAACCTGAAATGTATATAAAAAAATTGTAAAGCTTGGATTTGAATTTAAATTCAGCCAATGGCCAAGTCACAATATCAAACCAAATCCAGTTAATAACATGTGGCTCAACTTAAAAGTTGAAAATAAATCTGTATGCAGTCTGACTGTATTGTGAAGAAGAAGATCTTCAACTCCAGGCCTCGACGGTGACTGTCCTGTAACTTTTAGATGTGTCCCTGCTTAAACATGCCTGAATAAAATGACTGAATTACCTACTCAGTATGCAGTCAAGTTTTGCTAATGACCTCATTATTTGACTCAGATGTGTTGAAGCAGACACACGTCTAAAAGTGAAACTGAAACCGGCCTTTGAGGACTGGATTTGAAGACACCTGCTCTAGATCTTTTAAAGTAGTTAGAGACATACTCTTAATAGTGAATGTGGACATATACAATACAAACGCAGATATTTTGCTCTGTTTTTTTTATGATTTTATTTTTTTCTAAATTATGAATCATATTCCTTCTACCTTACTTTAAAGAATTTGACTAATGTTCCAAAATATGGAAGAGTTGAAGAGTTAAATATTTCTGCAGGGTACTCTATGATGATGCAGTTTTTAAATCACATTGTGCCAACTGTTTTAGAAAATACTGGATTAACAAAACATATGTGTAGGCCATCAAACTAAAAGCTAAATCCCTGCTTACACATAATATGCAGGGAAATAGCATATTTCCCTGCTATTTCACAGATGCCAAAAAAGACCAAAGTGAGAGCAAAAAGCTGTTAATGGTATTACAAAAAAAAAATCTGGCTTGTTGAAGGTCAGGCTTTCTTTCCTCGCAGGAGAGTCTTTGTCTATTATTTCAATAGCAAAGTATTGACTTGACAACATGTGGTCGTCTACTCAGATGGAACCATGGATCATTTCTTTCCCAGGAGCTCTTAGTGGCCCTGGCCAAATGACAAGCAACAGCTTGGCTTATAAATAAACCCCGGTATGGTGCATGTGGAAAACTTCGATCGCTTCATTTGTGACTCACAACAAACACCTTCACTTGGTTTCTTCTATATCTAACATTTTTCCAATTTTTTAAATATATTTCTTTCTTTTTTCAAAAATGAACACTTGAGCCCCTTATCCACATTTACAATCACAACACAATGAAACGCTTGACATGCAAAATATCAGACTGCCACTGTTCACTTACTTTAGGTGGATGCTCTGGAGAACTGTAATGGCCAAACACTTCTAAATATCACAAAAGTCATCCTGTCATTGCTGGAGGTAATGCCTTTTGTAGGGTAGCTGATCTAATTACTATGATTTGTCATAATGCCACAACTGACATTTCATCATCCTTTAGGGACCATAAAATGGTTGGAAAGCAGCCTCCTAAAATTTAATTAAAAGAAAACAACAACAATCCAATATTTAATAGACGCTTTCAATATTTGCACTACACACTGAATCAACTTACACAAAACTGTTCTTCTGCACAGTTGGAACCAAATTTTTCCATTGACTAATTAAAAGGACACATACATTATTTTTCTCACTCTTAAATCAAATCAAACTTTTTTTTGTTTTTGCTTAGATAGAATTTAACAAAACTGTTTATAATTGCTAAATGCCAGAATTCAATTATAAATACTTTAATACTTTATTAATTCGAAAGGGAAATGAAATGTTGTTGTAACTCATTAATTAAGATTCTTGAAGAAGGTGACGGCTATTGGCAGGGAAGATTTTCTGTAGCCATTTGTACTGCACTGAATCTGAAGATGCCACTGACTGAAGATGCTCTGCCTTCCCTAGACAAGAAAAGTAGAGAGTACTTTTTTTAGAGATAATTTTGTAACTTTCCTCAAATTCAAATGGTTACATATATTTGGTCAGTAGCACAGTTATTTGATTCATAAACTATATGACGGGTTAAACCTTGTGGACGTGACCCAATCTTGAACCTAGAGGAGAGTTCCATCCTTATCTGCTACATTTCTGAAGCTGCCCTCAGGTCCAGCAGGGTGAAAATACAACGACCTTCATGGAAATCTAATCACAGCTGCCAAAAGGTCCAAAGGTGAAGTGAATACTCATTTTTCAGTTTAATAGAAACAACTAAAGAGAAGCTACTTTCTAAAATTCCACAAGTCACAAGAGCAGAACATCTGCATATCATGTTGTAGAATCTGTTATTTCACAATATTGAGGAATATTGGCTAAATTGTGTAAATCTGGGATTCAAGTAACAATAATGGGCATAAAATGTAAAGCCATATTCACTGATTTGTTGTGAACACTAATATATCAAGGTGACATTAGCAGGCCTTATGTCTATATACTCTTTTTGAATTTACAAATTAGTTGATGAATGTTGGCTAAAATGAAAGTAAAACATGTTCTGTCCCTTCCTTGAGTTTTGAGTCATGTTTTTTGAAATATGAAGGTGAAGTCACTTTGTTCGTGAGCAGAACAGCATGTCTGCTGTTGGATCATAGATTCTTTGCTTTTGTCCTTGTTGCTGTTTGGTCTATCAGTATGCAGCGTCAAACTCTGCAAATTGTCAATATGTCTGCATTCCAATGTCACCAAGGCAAACCATTTTTTTCCCTCTTTCTCTCTCCTGGTGATTAATGCACATCAACATTTAAAGAAATAACACTGTGTGCACTCCAATGCGTGCGTGTGTGTGATCGACACCTCCACAGCAGATGTCTCCTTTTGTATAAGCACCCACACCTCTTTGTGTTTTGTCACTTTGTGTTTGTAGTGGGTTCTTTGTCACACTGACAATGTAGACAAAGTCAGTGCACAGTTTGCTAAAGAGGCAAATTTGACACTTATGACACATTTGGAAACAAAGAACAATTGAGGATTATTGTCCTGATATGAGACATCGCACATGCTCTTCAGCTAAGCCTTCTGTTTCCAGATTATGTCTCAGCACTACAGATATGAGTGTTGACCTTTGGCTCTCAACCCCATCACAGCAAGCACTCAGACGGTGAAAAAAAGTTTCATGGGAAGATCAAATGAAATCTTTTATTTTTTTTGTTCAGGTCCAACTAGGAGAGTTGACTCACCTCGGTGTGAGCTCGCTATTAAACGAGCAGATATTTCGGTGTTTTGAACCTGGACGTTCGATGAGTCTCAGCCTCAGACAGTGAGTATAATAAGAAAAAACACCACCATGCTGCAGCCTCCGTGCCTTGTGCTCCCCTTTGGATCATGCTGACCTCCACTCACACCTAAGCGCTCAAAGGTAGCCTCACTAATCTTGCTAACCATAATTCTTTCTACCAACCTGTCTCACTGTGGTTTGCTGCTGATCAGCCCCCCCGCTACCACTGCCACTTTTCTGTGATCCCCTCCCCTCGCTGTCTCTGTCTGTTCCTTTACTCTCTCCTGCCATCACTCCCACTTAAACCCAGTACGCAGGGGGCCTGACCGAGAGCATTGATTTCCAGTAAGGTGGTGTCTGGACGTATTCTGGTGTTTTCCGGACACGTTCATCCTCCTTTATTGCACTCTAATCCCACGGGTTGACCGTGTCTGCTCCTTTGGCTTTGCTATAGATGGGCACACACCAACACATACACAAAATCCATAAAACCTTGCAAACAGACAAAATTATATACAGACTCAGGCATGTGATAATCACAGGACAGTAATTTTAGAATTTCTTTCTACCCTCCAGAGATCCCTTCTTAATAGCTAAGCATTGTTATTGCCTTCTTTGTCTTAATAAATTTTATTGGTCTTTCAGAGGGAGGATAGACTTACTGAACAATAGAAAGCCATTTAATTTATGGCAATATACCTGTGCTGGAGCTCCACCAGGAGGCTTTAGTTTGCAGCAGAAGAGTGGAAGATATTTCAGCCTCCAGTGACCAGCGTGTGGCAACCACAAATTTTGACCTCTCAGCCTCTTGGTACCCCATCTCTTCTGTCCACCAGCTGCTGAGGGGATGACAATTCCTCACAGCGAAAATCCCAAATCAGCTTCAGAGGCAGGCACCCAAGAGGTTGTGCCCAATTAATGCAGGGGTCAGTGTTTTAACAGAGACGCTGGCCATAGTTGCTATTCAGCTTGCTATTCTGAGATCAGGACCTGGGATAATGAGATTTTTTCGCACCTGGTGCTTACAACGACCAGCCAGCCAGAAACAAAAACAGATCAGGAATGGGAGGATGAGCCCACTGATTGGGGTGACTGCTCAGATCGAACCTCAAAGCCTCTGTCTTTTCTTGGTTTGGATCCTGCCTCAGATTTAAGAAGCATCACGTAAGTCCAAATGGGTTTATTTCAATGACACAACATTATTTGCTCATTACGAAGAAAGCATACAAAGAACTTCACATATCACATGAGGTACATACATTTTGAATTATAATTTTAACCCAATTTGGCAGGTCATTCTAAGAGATTAAATTAAAGCAAATCCTTTGTTCAAGCTCAAAACATGACAAGTTAACAAGGGTTTCCAGGTGTTATTTTTCTTGATTAAGTTTATTTGAATAAGTTCTGTGTTCCGAATTTAAAACATTTTGACATTGTGAACTCCTCTTTCGTAGAAAGGAGAAACACAGCTTGACTGAGTGGTCACTCACTTGGAGTGACCACTGAGTTTGCTGAACAGCTGTTGTGGAGAGACGCCGCCTTCATCAAGTGTCAACTAACCTCACTGTGTTCCTCCTGTACTGCAGGTAACTTGAGATTAAATTTCCCCTCCTCTTTTCTTTCTTGGAACAACTTTTAGGATTTGAATTCAGAGCTAGACAATAGAATTGTTATTCCCTTTAGCCTATGCAAAATATATTTGCTCATGACAGTGAATACATTTTTTAAGCCATTCTAAATGTGTCATTACTTTGTCTTTATTCATTCTTATTTCGTAAGTTGTTTATAATTTAAATTTAAATGTTTTTGCATTATTTTAGTCTTTCTATGATTGCTTAATTTGTTGTCTTAAGTGTTCTTTGCTAACACAAAGCTGGCAAATGTGCAACCAAATGTCTTAAGATCTCAATTATTTCCACATTAGTTACATACTAAGGACACACATTGACAAATCATTTTGGTTCTTTTGCTTTAATGATAGTTGTTTTGAATGTCTTTATCTTCTTAAATCTTTTGGTTTTGTGA